>NC_085140.1:202019988-202336780 GCF_024139115.2 Armigeres subalbatus | reverse complement strand
CACCGCCAAAGATGGTCCTAAGCACCCGTCTCTCGAATACTCCGAGTGCTTGCAAGTCCTCCTCGAGCATTGTCCATGTTTCATGTCCGTAGAGGACTACCGGTCTTATTAACGTCTTGTACATGACACATTTGGTGCGGTGGCGAATCTTTTTCGACCGCAGTTTCTTCTGGAGCCCGTAGTAGGCCCGACTTCCACAGATGATGCGCCTTCGTATTTCACGACTAACGTTGTTGTCAGCCGTTAGCAAGGATCCGAGGTAGACGAATTCCTCGACAACCTCGAAGGTATCCACGTCTATCGTAACACTGCTTCCCAGGCGGGCCCTGTCGCGCTCGGTTCCGCCCACAAGCATGTACTTTGTCTTTGACGCATTCACCACCAGTCCAACTTTTGTTGCTTCACGTTTCAGGCGGGTGTACAGTTCTGCCACCTTTGCAAATGTTCGGCCGACAATGTCCATGTCATCCGCGAAGCAAATAAATTGACTGGATCTGTTGAAAATCGTACCCCGGCTGTTACACCCGGCTCTCCGCATGACACCTTCTAGCGCAATGTTGAACAACAGGCACGAAAGTCCATCACCTTGTCTTAGTCCCCGGCGCGATTCGAACGAACTGGAGTGTTCGCCCGAAATCTTCACACAGTTTTGCACACCATCCACCGTTGCTTTGATCAGTCTGGTAAGCTTCGCAGGGAAGCTGTTCTCGTCCATAATTTTCCATAGCTCTACGCGGTCTATACTGTCGTATGCCGCCTTGAAATCAACGAACAGATGGTGCGTTGGGACCTGGTATTTACGGCATTTTTGAAGGATTTGCCGTACAGTAAAGATCTGGTCCGTTGTCGAGCGGCCGTCAACGAAGCCGGCTTGATAACTTCCCACGAACTCATTCGCTAATGGTGACAGACGACGGAAGATGATCTGGGATATCACTTTGTAGGCGGCATTAAGGATGGTGATCGCTCGAAAGTTCTCACACTCCAGTTTGTCGCCTTTCTTGTAGATGGGGCATATAACCCCTTCCTTCCACTCCTCCGGTAGCTGTTCGGTTTCCCAGATTCTGACTATCAGTATGTGCAGGCAAGTGGCCAGCTTTTCCGGGCCCATCTTGATGAGCTCAGCTCCGATACCATCCTTACCAGCTGCTTTATTGGTCTTTAGCTGTTGAATGGCATCCTTAACTTCCCTCAAGGTAAGGGCTGGTTGGCTTCCATCGTCCGCTGAACTGACGTAGTCATCTCCTCCGCTGCCTTGACTTTCACTGCCTGTACTCTCAGCGCCATTCAGATGTTCCTCGTAGTGCTGCTTCCACCTTTCGATCACCACACGTTCGTCCGTCAAGATACTCCCATCCTTATCCCGGCACATTTCGGCTCGCGGCACGAAGCCTCTGCGGGATGCGTTGAGCTTCTGATAGAACTTGCGTGTATCTTGAGAACGGCACAGCTGTTCCATCTCCTCGCACTCCGCTTCTTCCAGGCGGCGTTTCTTCTCCTGAAAAAGGCGGGTCTGCTGTCTCCGCTTCCGTCTATAACGTTCCACGTTCTGCCGGGTACCTTGCTGCAGCGCGACCGCCCGCGCTGCGTCCTTCTCCTCCAGAATCTGTCTGCACTCTTCGTCGAACCAATCGTTCCGTCGACTTCGACCCATATACCCGACGTTGTTCTCCGCTGCGTCGTTAATGGCTGCTTTAACTGTACACCAGCAGTCCTCAAGAGGGGCCCCATCGAGCTCACCCTCTTCCGGCAACGCTGCCTCGAGATGCTGCGCGTATGCAGTGGCGACATCAGGTTGCTTCAGTCGCTCTAGGTCGTACCGCGGCGGTCGTCGGTACCGAACATTGTTGATGACGGATAGTTTTGGGCGCAGTTTAACCATCACCAGATAGTGGTCCGAGTCGATGTTAGCGCCACGATATGTCCTGACGTCGATAATGTCGGAGAAGTGCCGTCCATCAATCAGAACGTGGTCGATTTGTGATTCTGTCTGCAGTGGTGATCTCCAGGTGTACCGATACGGGAGGCTGTGTTGGAAGTAGGTGCTACGAATGGCCATATTCTTGGAGGCGGCGAAATCAATTAGTCGTAGGCCGTTTTCGTTCGTCAGCCGGTGAGCGCTGAACTTTCCAATAGTCGGTCTAAACTCCTCCTCTTGGCCAACCTGAGCGTTCAAATCTCCTATGATGATTTTGACGTCGTGGCTTGGGCAGCTGTCGTACTCACGTTCCAGCTGCGCGTAGAATGCGTCCTTATCATCATCAGTGCTTCCGGAGTGTGGGCTATGGACGTTGATTATGCTGAAGTTGAAGAACCGGCCTTTGATCCTCAACCTGCACATTCTTTCATTGATCGGCCACCACCCGATCACGCGCCTTTGCATATCGCCCATCACTATGAAAGCTGTTCCCAGCTCGTGTGTGTTGCCGCAGCTCTGGTAGATGGTATGATTACCTCTAAACGTTCGCACCATTGATCCCTTCCAACAAACCTCCTGCAGCGCTACGATGCCGAATCCACGGTCCTTGAGCACATCGGCGAGTATGCGTGTGCTCCCGATGAAGTTGAGAGATTTGCAGTTCCACGAACCGAGTTTCCAATCGCTAGTCCCTTTTCGTCGCAGTGGTCTTCGCCGATGATTCCGGTCCGTACTCTCTTGTTGATTGTTCGTTGCTTATGATTTTTTAAAGGCTGGCTTGCATGGCCTGACACCAAACCCCCTAAATTTCCGGAGGACCATTTCTCCTTATTTCCGGTGGACCATGGTGCACAGTTTCACTTAGAGTCCCTCGCTGGTACTCGGACGATGATCAGCCGCCCCTAACATGGAGAACAGACGCTGTTGTGAGCCGATCCTGACATGGAGAACAGACGCTCAATAAGATTTGCACCTCCGAAGAGGAGCAAACCCCCCCTTCCCTGTCAGCATACGACCATAGTTCCCACCGGGGTTGGTTACCCGATCTTCCCTAAGGTTGCTCGTATCCCGGCCAGCACCGTGGGGAGGTAGGGATAGGAGTTGCTGGGTAAGAGGCTAAGGACCGCGAGATGGGGTCTATTTTATTCCTTCAGGTACGCGAAGTACCAATGGTACGCTTTACCCAGCATTTGCCGTGCCAATATCTAATTGTATTACGGGCGAAGGTCTTCAAAAAAAAAATCGAAGAAATCTCTTAATAAATTTTCGAAGGAATTCTCAAGATGCCAGTGTTCTTTAATGATTTTTAAAATAATTTTCCTAAAGGAACTTTTGAACTTAATGGAAATCTGACGGAATTCCTAGAATTCCTTCTTTGAATTTTTGAACAAATATCTTGATGCTTTTCAAAAGCATTTCTGTATCTATTTTCGAAGTTGGGGGCCCTCTTTAGCCTAGCGGTAAAATGCGCGGCTATAAAACCAGACCATGCTGGAGGGTGGCTGGATTCGATCCCCGGTTTCGGTCTAGGCAATTTTCGGTTTGGAAATTGTCTTGACTTCCCTGGGCTTAAAAGTATCATCGTAATAGCCTCATGATATACGAATGCAAAAAATGGTAACTTGGCTTAGGTAGGAACCTCGAGGTTAATAACTGTGGAAGTGCTGAATGAACACTAAGATACTAGGCGGTAATGTCCCAGTGGGGGATATAATGTCAATAAGAAGAAGAAAAAGAAGAAGTTTTTCGAAGTTATTTCCTGAGAATTTGCCGAAGAAATCCCTGGAGGTAATTCCGAAGGAGTTCTTGAAGGAATCTACCGGAAATTCCTTCAGGTATTCGTTTAGTAATTCCGGCGGAATTACGGGAGCCGAGGGAATGGAAAACCTTAAAGAATTTTTGAGCTTATTGCTAAAAGAATGAATGATCTTCTGGATGACTAATCAAATTAATTCCTAGGAGTATCTTTTTTACGATAAAAATTACGATAAAAAAATAGAAATATCCTCCGGATAAATACTCTAATAAATCTCTGGAGGAGTTTCCAAAGCAAGTACTAAAATAAATCCCTAAGCCATTCTTAAGAATATCCGAAGAAGTATCCATCATCATACTCGACTGAATTTCCTAAATTTTGTGGTTAATATTTTTGGCATGACGTGTTAATTCGAGATTCAAAAATGGGTTTTGATTTACTACTGTTCGGATTTTCACCAGAATTGCCGAAGGAATTTCTCAGATGTCCCTGACGAAATTCTTTCGAAAGTTTCGGAAGTAATTTCCGAATGAATTTCTGTAGAAAATTAGATATTTATATGAAAATTTCGGCAGGTATTTGTTTGACAATTGCATTGGAAATTCTTTCCTGGATTCCTTTAACCTTTGCATCCCCAACCTCTTTTGTGCATCAACAATTTTTCTGATGATTTTGCTCTAATTCAATCAATTTTTGACTGATTTCGATTCCGACCGCTTCCGATTTTGATTTCGCATCGTGCCCTAAGTTAACTCCGCCAGTTACAATGAAGATTGTGCTGATTTTTAGTAATTCAACATGTTTTTCACACCGAAAAACACATCACACACTTTATGTTTCCAATTCCTGCTTCGAGAAGTGATAAATTTTAATCCAAATTTCATTTCGAAGTGCTTTTATTTTCATCAAACTTACCTAATGTCACACGCTCCATTGGTCTGATCACAATGTAATGTCCATTTTCCATTGCCTTAGCTCGTTCCAGCTCTACAACGTCCTATATTCAGATTATAATTGAAGTTCGTGGAAACGATTTTAAACCTTTCAGTCCAACGGAGTGATCGCACTCAGTTACTTCCTGCATGAGACCCAGCGAGCCACCACCAACTAATGGAGTACTGAATTAAAAATCATGTGTTTTCGTCACTCCTGAATGCACCAGCGGCAGAGTCCATAGTCCCGACCCGACTCAGTTGACACAGTTAGTATAGAAAACGATCCAATCACATTCGGTACGCCAATTAACGGTAAACGATGCAGTGGCTGATTTTCATGCCTATCTCTGGCAGCCCTTGACTATTTCCATTTCCTGCCAAGTGTACGTGCAGCATCCGGCCAGTCAACCATACACAAACGGGGAACGTGCCTCTCTGAAACGGCGAGCGGCCGGCAGGCGCCCTCGCTGCCCGATTCGCAAACAAACGTGCCAGCGAAGAATGGGTGAAAAGAATGGGAAATAGTCAGTTATATTAGTTTATCATTTTCCATAAAACCAAAAATAATAATGATTGTGTTTGCATACGAAAGCGAACCGGGCGAGGGTGGAACGGTATGGCGATGATGTGGGTGCAAGGGGTCGAATGTTTGTTGGAATCAGTCGCAATAACATTCACGGTGAAAATACTGAGATACTGGGTGAATGTTGTGCATTCATATACCAAAGAGCAGATTTAGCTTTGATTTGAAATTTTAAAATGAAGATTATTTAAACTAGTGAAATAGTTACTGTCAAGTTATGTTATTTGCAGATCCAATTTTATCTGTTCTTTGTTCCAATAATTGAAACGATATCAACATAAATTTTCTTTTAAGATATTAGAAAAACAGTAAATAACGTTAAATGAAAAAAAAAATCATTACGGTATTGATGGGATTTGTCCCTGTTTCTAACTGATCGTCATTACTTTTTTTTTTGAATGACTGAAAATAGCTGAGGAATGTTTGCCCAGTTCCAGTCATGGATTAAGTTGTAAATTTTTGTTCTCTTTGTGAGCCAGAACGCAAGGGCTGCCTATGCGAGTTAAAGAAATATCTGGAAAACAGACAGATAATTGAACGCACCAAAACCTGAAATTATAATTCCAACATGAAATCTGTGCTAGTGAAACACAATAATTATCAGTGGAGAACACTCAACGGCTACAGGTGTTCATCAATACATGCCTTATTTATTAGACTGGAATGCAGCTGGACGAGAGGCAGACCCAGAGGCTCTTGGCGCGTAGCCTCCATAAATAAATAAAAGAATTTCTGACTTTCTCATACTTACGTAGTCAAAAGTGAAACTGTTTTACCCTTGTAAAGGCTTGTAAAGTAAAATGGTTCATGGTAAAATAACAGGACATCTCCCAGGGAAGAGTCGGCTCTTTGCACCACACGGGGTGTACAGGGCCCATAAAAAGTAAGTGACCTCAAGATATTAATTGGAAATCATCACCCTTGAAATCTAACACTGTTATAAGCGAAGCGAATCACAAGTGAACAACTTTATTGAATTCCAAACGATACATCGATATTGCAATGCCAGAAAATGTTAGTTTCGCGGATATTGTTAAAAGTAATGTTGGGAAAAATAACGTCAAAGTAATGAAAAAAGTCACTGCGCCTAAGGAAGTAAAGGTCCCTCGTAAGGCTCGTCCGGTCATTGTGATTAAACCGAAAGAGTCCAACCAGAGTAGCGATGATACTCGTAAATTTTTGAATAGTAAACTGGATCCGAAAACACACAGGATCAGTAACTTTAGAAACGGAAATAATGGCTCTATTATTGCTGAGTGTGCAACAGGATTTAATGTTGATGTTGTGAAAAATGGCATTCAAAGCGATCTGGGTGAAAACTATAATGCTGTTGTTCCCTCATCGGTGCCAAGACTAAAAGTGATGGGAATGTGCGATAAGTTTTCTTCCGATGAATTCATTCAGATTTTGAAAGATCAGAATGAAGACATCGCAATAAATGATGTTAAAGTAATAAGAATGTATGAAAATCCACGTTTTAAGTATAACAAGAACAATGTTGTTATTGAAGTCGATAAAGAGACTTATAGTTGTTTGTTGACCGCGAGAAAAGTTAACATAAGGTTTGATCGGTGCCTTGTTGTTCCCGAAATTAGTGTTTTGAGAAGTTTTCAATGTGGAGAATTTGGGCACATGAGTACGGATTGCAAAAACAGCATTGCGTGCTCAAAGTGCAGCGATCGTCACAAGACATCCGAATGCACGTCAACTGTATTGAAATGTGTCAATTGTATAAAAATGAATTCCGAACGTAAAATGAAATTGGACGTGAACCACGGTGCCTTCAGGACTGAGTGTAGTGTTTAAAAGCGATTAGTTGAACGGAAAAAGCGCAGCTTAAGTTTTAATGAATAGCAACCAATATCTAGTAGAAATGTAAGCAGATTCGATATTTTGTATTTGAATACTGCGGGTTTGTCTACAAACTACGTTGCATTACGTAAGATTATTCAAGATAAACGTCCATTTTAGTGTTTTTATCTGAAACTCATATAGTCGACATTGAAGCATTTGATCAGTATAGCATTCCGGGTTATAGTGTAGCTGCTTGTTTATCACATTCTAGACACACTGGCGGTGTTGCTATTTATGTCAAAGAATCAGTTCAGTTCAAGCTTCAATTAAACGAAGTTTGTGATGGAAACTGGTTCTTAGGCATTGCAGTTGTACGTGGCATGAAGATGGGTAATTATGGTGTTTTATATCACTCTCCCAGTGCAAGTGACCAGCGTTTTATTGAAATTTTGGAAAACTGGTTTGAGTCATTTATAGATCCTAGTAAATTAAATGTAATTGCTGGTGATTTTAATATCAATTGGTGTGACGATTCCAATTCGAATCATTTGAAACATTTAGCGGATTTTTTAATTTGAAACAAAAGTAAATTCTTATACGCGTATTTCCCAGCACAGTAGAACTTTGATTGATCATGTGTATACAAATTTTGATTCTGTAACTAGCGAAACGAGTGATGATTTAAAAGTAACTGATCATGAAACGCTAGTCATTAACGTTACCGACAATAATAGTAATGATAGTAATTTAATTAAAATGAAGTGCTGGAGAAAATATTCTAAACAAGCAATTTCGGGTCTTGTCGAAAGAAACGTGGATTTTCAAGAAAATTCCGGTAATATAGATGAAAGATCAGCTGTTCTTACAAACGTTTTGAAATCCTGTACCAATCAATTAGTAGAACAGAAGTTAGTAACTTTGCATAATTCTAACAGCTGGTATAATTTAGATCTTTTGCGCCTGAAACGTAAAAGAGATAAATTGTATAAAAAGTTTCGTAGAACTAATAATGAAAATCATTGGAATAGGTATCAGGTAGCGCGGAACAAATATTCGCAATCTTTGACACGTACACGTTGCGAGTATATTCAGAGGAAAATTTATCAGCATCAAAACAACAGCAAAGAGTTATGGAAAATATTGAAATCATTATTAAAGCTTAGTAGTTGCAAGCCGCGGTCCATAACTTTCAATGGCACATTAGAACAGTCAGAACAAGAAATTGCATCTAAATTCAACGATTATTTCGTCAATAGTGTCTTATCCATTAACCGATCTATCGAGTTAGTGGATGAGCCTGATGAAATAAAACAGCCGATAAATATTAACTGTAGATTTGATTGTTTTCACCCGATTACTTTTGAAGAACTTAAAAACATTTGCTTTTCTTTAGGTAAAACGGCTGGAGTTGATAATGTTAATGCTAGAGTTATTCAAGATTGCTTTCATGTCATTGGACGCAACTTGCTGGACCTTATAAATGAATCGTTACAAACTGGGCACGTGCCGCATGTTTGGAAGGAATCACTAGTGATTCCAATACAAAAGTTGCTGGAACGATTAAAGCCGAAGAGTTTCGTCCCATCAACATGTTGCACACATTAGAGAAAATTTTAGAACTTGTAGTTAAAGGCCAGCTAATTACATATTTAAATAGTAATAACTTGTTAATACCGGAACAATCAGGTTACAGGGAAGGTCATTCCTGTGAAACTGCATTGAACTTGGTATTATCAAAATGGAAAGAAAATATGGAGCATAAAGATACTATTCTAGCTGTGTTTTGGATCTCAAACGCGCTTTTGAGACAATTTCTCGGCCCTTATTGTTGAAAACTGTTAAGCGCTATGGAATTTCGGGTTCTGCATACAAATGGTTTGAAAGCTATTTGTCAGACAGATCCCAACGGACTGCTTTCAACGGTTAAGTATGTGTCGTGTCCCGTGGAGAATGACCCTGGCGCACCACTTGGAAGTGTATTAGGGCCCCTTTTGTTCATTATGTACATTAATGACATGCGACGGGTCTTACGTTATTGTGACATTAATTTGTTTGCTGATGATACTGTAATATTCATTGCAGCTCAAAATCTGGAGGAAGCGATTGAACACTTGAATGAAGATTTGCATTCTTTAAGTAGATGGTTGAAGTAACAATTAAAATTGAATATTAGTAAAACAAAGTATATGGTTATTTCGCGAAATCGTTCAATTGATAATGTCTATGTCGACTGAAAAACGAATTAAATACAGCTAGTAAAATACAGTTGTACAAATCAATCATCTCTCCTCACTTGGACTTTTGTCCTTCCATTTTGTTTTTAGCAAATCAGACACAAATATCGAGATTGCAGCGCTTGCAGAATAAGATTATGCGTTTGATTTTAAGATGCAACAGATTCACTTCCTCAACTTTTTGTTGGATGCATTGCAGTGGCTCTCGGTGAAGCAAAGAATTGTGTATTTAACAATGGTGTTCATTTTCAAAGTAGTAAATGGTTTGCTGCCTCGATATGTGTGTGATCGAATTGAAAGAGGAAGTGACATTCATAGATATAACACTAGAAACGCGGAGGATGTAAGAACACCCAACTTTTTGCATGGAGCTTCACAAAATTCTTTGTTTTTTAAAGGTATCAATGATTTCAATTCGATGCCTACACATATCAAACGTGCAACGACATTATCACAATTCAAGAGACTTTGTGTTTCACACGTAAAAGCTGTATTTTAAGCAGCCACTTAGTTGACTTTTTAAAAATCATTAATTATTGTATCTTGACGAAGTTTGACCTACGGATATTTTGTTTGGACAATTGTGTTTTTCAATTATTGAGGCACTAATAAACTATTTTGTTCGCCTCGATGATGATGATGGATTTTATATTTATTGACGTAATTGTAATTTGACCTTTTTCTTGTGTAGTCTACAAAAGTTTGAGTCTCGCGCGCGTAAAGCAGATATGAATGATTTTTAAATTTATGTACAGACTTGCGCTTTTTCAGCTGTTTCAATGATTCTGCGGATTAGTAATAGGCTATCTAGTAGAATTTGGTTTCCGCGGTTGATAACAAAACTTTTGATATCGACGGAGCGGTAACACAAGTTTTGATTTTGTTGACAACGACATAGTTTATTAGATTATTATTGATGCTTTCGAGTGGCTAACGTTACTTGTAATAACATGAAACGCGATTCTTGGTGGAACTTTTGAAATCTGTGCGAGAGGTATCACAAGTTTTGCATTTTTATGAACTCGAAGCATCACTACTGATACTTATGAGAATCTGTAGATGAATTAAACAGTTTTTTACATTTATTATTTTTGCTGGATAGTAATGGAAAGTTATGAAATTTATATCTGTGATGGTAATCAGATCGTTTTTGTTTTGTTTTGCAAATCTGATTAAATTGTTGAAAAATTAAATTCAAATTAAATTATCTTAAAGATAAATCGTCTAGCTCAAACCTTTGTAGGGGTATGTGGCGGGACCATCATCATCATCATCATCATCATCAACGATACAATCCAACAACAGGTAAAAATTTCCAACATGATAATATAAACTATATAACTTTTCAAAATATTTACATCTAAACCCTCAATTTGACACTTTCTTGTCCCAACTTTGATTTTCCCCAACATCAACCAAAAGTGTTGGTCGCACTACCCAGTTGCTTATCCCAGTGTTCAGCGACGCTTGTCGGGAAATGGGACGGGATGCGGTCGACGGTTGTGCTCTGTGGGGTCAACTGTTATAGCTTCCGAAAAGACACTGACTGTGGCATAGGAACTGTCCCGATAGTGGCGGTGCGGTGGTAAAATCTGGAAAGCGTTGGCGACCCGGCCATTCAAATGTGAATCAAGTGGAACCGAATGAAACAAACATCGGACAGAAGTTGGAAATCATGTAGGCCGTATGTACGCGAGTGTGTCCCGGAATACACGGTAGTGTACCGTCCATCCCATCCATCGGAGGCTAGAGGTAGATTATCTGTTGCTAGTGACTGTCGCACTTCACTGGATGGCTTAGACTGAATGGATTTTGAGATTAAAAATTTAGCTGAGGTCGTATAAAGCTAATTACATTGTAATCTAAATTACAATAAATTTAGGAACACTTGAGAACTTCCTGAATTGCAGTTGTAATATGTTCAAAGTGAGAGCTCATGATTTTTTTTAGAAATTAATTTTTTTGCCTGTGTGATTTTTAGTGAATAACGACACCGGCCGCGTCGTAATTGAGTATTGTGTTAGTTAAAAGAAATATTTGATCTAGATTCATTTCGGAAAGTGTTGCGATAGCCCACATTCCTCCCGGCTGAACTGAGGTATCAAACAAATTTAGCAACATCTTCCGCAACTAATAACCCATCAAATGAAGCGTAGTATGACTTTTTGACACAGATTGTAAGCCGTTTGATGAAATCCTCGTGTAGAGAAAACTGGAAAAGACGCTTCGTTTACAATTCAGAATGAATTCAGATCTAACAATTCCTACCAACTATTTAGTACTTCTTCCTAAGGTTTTTATGGAGACGCAGAGGTAAACACGTTCTTTAAAAGAGGTGTTCTCCAGTAGCCTTGTTTTCGGGAGTGAAACTTTCTCGACTGCCTGGGCATAGTAAATCCATTGTACTTGCCACACAAGATACATTCTCATGCAATGGCGGGCATAAAAAAGCTTTCAAATAATAAGTGACGAATTGAGATTAGAATACTAGATTGAAAAGCAGGCCAAGTTCCAGTTGGAATGTAGAGCAATCGAAGAAAGAAAGAAAGAAGACAGTTGGACGACGGTTCTACAATTGCCGACTGGAATATGCCACAATGAAAAGCTTCTTCGTTGAAGAACTGGAGACTCGTGCTGCAAATATTCTGGACGGTAGCGGCAGAGACAACCCATAAATCGGGATCAAGAACGCCTTTATCGCCTCCAACAAGGATAAACTCGATGAACTGCGCACTCAGAGGAAACAATCGAATACCGATGAGAACTATAGGAAACTATAGGAGCAAGGAAAAGACAAAGCCGCGATAAAGCGATCAAAAATCAGAAGGGTTGTGTACAAGACACGACCGCAAGGTAGACGTCGGAAAATTGAGGTTCTGAAAAGAACCCATTTATTTCGAGTAATGCGCTTTCCAAATTAACTGCAATAAATCCAGATCCCGAACCATGCGAGAAATTTTCACTGGAGTGCCGTTGACGATAGTCTGTTCGCCGCTGAGCTGCTACAGATATAGCAAATACCGCCTTCACTGCCATCTTTCTGTCCTCTCTTCGTGGATCCTCGAACCGAAATGACGCGCGGCCGCGAAACACGGATCTATTTAGACCCAGAGAAAATGAAATGGTGGGTCAAAATGCCCGTGACTTATATCATTATGATGCCCGTGTTGGGAATGCTTGAACGCAATTAGTTAATTCTGATATTTTTCTGGGTATGACAAGAATTGAAATTTCTAATAGCGTATTGTGAATAATCAAAAGTTTCAATAAAATTGACAAATTGCTGGAGAGTTTCCGAGTCGATTGATATATAAATCTTAAAAATCCATCGAAAGATTAAGGCTGTATTATTGTTCAAAATCTTACATGATTCCGTGACGGTCTCCAAATTTAGATTCTGATTTGACACCAAGTACCTTCGGGTAAGACGTTATCCAACGTCAAAACCAGAGAAGCCAGTGATTTTAGCGTTGTATGTACAGCGCCAGCTATTAGCAAGCATATACAAATATGATATCATGGTGTCAAATCAAATTAAAAACAGAGATCTGTCCAAAATATTAGTCCGTCAATGATACTCGGCGATAGGAGTGACCAGGGATGGGAGTGGTTGACATTTCTGTTTACCATTCATTGTGCCATACAGTCACTTCGTTTTACGGCCTCCTTTTTACGGCACGTGGCGTAAAAAGAATTTGAAACATTATTGATATCCAAAAGTAAGCTTATAAGAAGGCACACTTAGAAACCCAAAGAACAAAGTAGATGCTTTGTATGTTCATCATTTGCCTTCAACAATTGTTCCATTCCATGTCATCCAAGAATTTCCTGGAGTTTACACGCGTAGCCAAGGACCTAAGGTCTACAAGCGTAATCGAAGGGCTGTTATCTCTTTTTTAAAAATTATCCATGATATATTAAACCAAATTCCGTTCCAGGTCATCCAAGAATTCCCTGGAGTATAGGTCTTGAGGTCTACTCGCGTAACCGAAGGGCTGTTATCTCTTTTTAAAAATGATTTTAGCCTTATATGATCTATTAAACCAAACTCAATATGCCTGAAGCAGCCGTTCCTTTCCAGGTCATCCAAGCATTCTCTAGACCGTAAAAATTCAGTCTCAATTAAGTCGCAGCAACAAGAATCGCTTGGGATACTTGGAGGACATAATTGGGTTGTCACCGCGGCTGGGGACATCAGGAAAGACTAGGTTGATTCGGTAGACCATTTGATTCAAACTCCAAGACAATTTGGAAATCTTAGTACAACTCATATGCCTACATTTAAGATGAAAGTGAAAGACAAATACTCGGTGGACATATTTGAGATGAAACCGCGGTTATGCCCTCCGAGTAATTGTTTTTCACATATGTTGCATATGAGATGCTGCAAGAACTCCACATTGTTCTGGAGTTTGAATCAAATGTTCTTTCGAATCAACCAAGGCTTTCATGATGTCTCCAGCCGTGGTATCAACCCAATTATGTCCTCTGAATGTTTGTCTTCCTCTTGCGTCTCGAATACATGCATATGAGATGTTGTAAGATCTCTGATTCAAATTCTAGGAAAATTTGGAGACCTCAAAATATCTCATATATCTGGACTTGAGACGCAAGTGGAAGACAAATACTCGGAGGGCATGATAGGGACGATACCGTGGCTGAGGACATCATGTAAGCCTCAGTAGATTCGGTATACCATTTGATTCAAACTCCAGGACAATTTGGAGATTTTATAAAGTCTCATATGCCTGGATTTGGAGAGCTTACAATAGCTCATGTAGGACGCTAGTGATTGTATTTAAAAGTATCCAAAGATCAATAAATTAAGTGAAATACTAGAAATTTTTGAAAAAATCTTTTTACGCCACATTTGATTCACGTCCCCCCAATAAGTGACCTAAAAAGAGGGATGAGTGTACTTTCTTTTTGTTGTATCGGAGACAGCGTACGATTTGATCGTCCTGATGGAAGCCTGGCTTGACAATTATTTTCAATCTACACAACTTTTCGGTTCACTCTACACCGTCTACAGGACTGACCGATCTAACATGAACAGTAACAAGTCACGCGGTGGAGGAGTATTGATTGCTGTCTCCAATAAAAATGGACAGCTACATCGATCCGGCGCCTATCTCGGAAACGCTCGAGCAGCTGTGGGTTGCTGTTGAGATTCCTAAAAAAACAATATGTGTCTGTGTAGTTTACCTTTCCCCGACCGACAGAACGATTGCACGATTATCAACTCGTACATCGAATCGTTAAGATCCATCTCATCTCGAATTTACCATCAATTTTTAGTCTTCTGTTCTTCTGTTCGGTGACTACAATCATGCGGGTCTTCATTCGTGATTTCCCAATAATGGTACTCCTTTCATCGATCCAATGCTATCGCACATGCCCGCAGCTTTCTGTGCACTTCTTGATGGATTCAACTTCCACAGGTTATTCCAAATCAATACCCTCTTCGTGATCGTGACGATCAATTACTAGTAAACGACTACGCTACGTATTAGTAAACGACTACGCTTTGCCGAGTTCAACTGTTTCCTTGCCGCTTGAGTCGTTGGTTGATCTTGACGCTGACCTGCCCGCCCTAACTTTGTCATTAAGTTTGTATTCGCCTGTAGTGTTTGAATAGTCTCCCGAAAACTATTCATTGGATTATCGGCGGATCGACTACAGTGCACTGAGCAACGCGCTTTCTGAAATCGATTGGCAAGTTATTGAAACATCCAGTCATATCAACGACGCGGTGGATTACTTCTGTAACAAGGTAGAAGAGGCAATTTTCCATGTTGCAACAGCTCACAGACCTCAACAAAAACTGCCATGGTCTAACTCTCTTTACGGACGCTTAAGAAAATACAGTAGGGGAGACTGGGGAGACTTGATCCTCTTTTCTGATTTCCGATGTATCACAGCCAAAAATTAATAAACATACGCGATTTCCACACAGCCTCTCTAAGAAATATAGTATTCTTTACTGATGCATGACAGTCCTTAAATTATTGTTGTTATTGATACACAATTGATTTTTTGGAGTGCTGTCAGAAATCGACTTTTTAAATATTCGGGGGAAATTGATCCCTCTCCAAGAACATGCTTTGATAAAATTAGAAAGGTGCCCTCAGATGTTTTAAATATTTTTTCTTCAAAATACGCGTAATTTTCGAATTGCTGTGCGTTAACATGAATGATTTTTGTTATTGAATTCGACAGCAGATGCAATTTTGAAATTTGGGGAGACTTGATCCCCTTTCTATGATATCTACACAATAAATAGTTTTTCCTACCAACCATTCATCAAATCTGTCAAATATACAGGAAATTAGAAGCCTGAGAAAAGATTTATATATTTTTTTTTTTCGTCAAATTTTTGTATAGGTGACTAATGAGGGTTCAAGTGTCCCCATATTGAGGCAATAACTTCAAATATTATATATATGGAATGTTGACATTTTCATCAGTACAGATCATTGAGCATATTTATGGCTTTGTGCTGTGAAAAAACGGAAGCAATTGGTCATTGTTATGAAAAGTTGTTTAAATTTCGCGTGGCCAATAAAAAAATCTTTAGGAAGGTCAAAACATACAAACCGTCCCAGCAAAATAAGGTTGTCAATCCAAAAAAAAACTCACCACATGAAGGTCATTTGTCCAGAGGATCTATACTAAAAAAAGCTAGAACAAAGCTACTTTAGTTCTCGATAAAACAGGGGGTGATCCCGATGAGTCTTCACGTAAAGCGAACGGAAGCTATCCTTCGTGCTAATCCCAAAAGATTCTGATCATTCGGGAGATTCTGATCAACTCAGAAATTGAAGCTATCGTTAGCTCCAGGTCCCGACTGAATACCAGCATCCGTGCTAAAACTATGCAAAGATATTTTTAGCCATCCATTAGCAATGCTATTTAATCTATCAGTTCAGCGTAGTGAGCTCCCGACACACTGGAAATTTTTCTTCCGATTCACAAAAAAGGAGACAAACGTGATATTGAAAATTATCAGGGCATTTCTTCCTTGTGTTCTTGCTCCAAGTTATTTTAAATAATAGTGAACAATTACCGACAAAGATCAGCACGGATTCTACCCGAAGCGTTCTGTATCCACGAATTTGATACAGTTTACTTCTTTCTGCTTGCGGAGCATGGACTTAGGTTGGCACAATAAAGATGCATCCTCAAGGAGCGTAGACTGCTTTAGATTCTACTTGCGAAACCGTTCAGTCAGCGTAAAAATAGGTTGTTCGGAGTCCCATCTGTTTGCCAATAATTGGAAAATGGAGTCCCGCAAGGCAGCAATCTTGGGCCACTTCTATTTTCTTTTTGCATAAATGACGACTCCCTGTTGCTGCCTCCTGGATGCCGCTACTTATTTGCAGACGACACAAAAATAGTCAAAATAGTAAAATGTTACTCGGACTGCTATCATTTACAAAACATGATAAATATTTTTGCTGAGTGGTGCTCAAGAAACTTGCTAAGACTAAGTATCGAAAAATTCACATTCAACAAGGTCTTCAACGGACAGACTCTTCTTCGGGTTCAGCAAGTTAATGATGGTGTTATCCTGGACTTTGCCCTCACATTTAGTGTCAACTATAACGATATCGTGACCAGTGCTAAGCGTCAACTTGGCTTTATGTTCAAAATCGCCGATGAGTTTAGGGAGCCGATGCGCTTCAGGTCTCTCTATTGCTCCATTATGAGATCTTTATTTGAATCGAATGCTGTTGTGTGGTGTTCTTTTCAAGCCAATTAGGTTGCTCGAATAGAGGCTGTCAAAAAAAATGTGCGGTATACGGTTGGAATTTGCCACCGTACAAGAAGCGCTGTCGTCTCTTGCGAATCGAACCACTTGACGTGAGAAGAAGATTTGCCCAGGCAACGTTTGCAGGAAAATTGCTCACAGGTGACATCGATTGTCCAAATTCTGGCCCAAATTCAAATATACTCACCAGAAAGACCGCTTCGTTATCGTAACTTTCTTTTTCTGGAGTCGAGGAGCATCAATTTCGGTTTGAACGAGCCCGTCCGTCCGATCTGCCATCAATTAAATCAATACTATTCATACTTTGACTACAATGTTTCTGCTGACGTGTTTCGACAACGACTATACCGCCGCACGTTACCAAATAGATTTAGAATAGAATCATTGTCATATTCCTTGAGACAAACATTGTCAGTTAGATCATAAACAAACAAATAAACAAATAAACAAACCTGTAGATAAAGTTGGACCCTCCTTAGCCGTGCGGTAAGACGCGCGGCTACAAAGCAAGACCATGCTGAGGGTGGCTGGGTTCGATTCTCGGTGCCGGTCTAGGCAATTTTCGGTTTGAAAATTGTCTCGACTTCCCTGGGCATAACAGCATCATCGTGTTAGCCTTATGATATACGGATGCAAAAATGGTAACTTGGCTTAGAAACGTCGCAGTTAATAGCTATGGAAGTGCTTAATGAACACTAAGCTGCGAGGCGACTCTGTCCCAGTGTGGGGATGTAATGCCAAAAAAGAAGAAGAAGAAGAAGAAGATAAAGTGCTCCACACTGTTTTCAGTCTCGCAGAGCTCACAGCGGGAACGGAAAGGGCCTCCATCGAAGGTGTGGGAGACTTTTCTTCGGCCGGTCCAGAGCCTCGATATGACATGCTGTTTTTTCTGAGACTTCAGGGGCCTTTGATTTTCTTCAAAAAGAGCCCTCTGTTATTGTTCCAAGTCGGAGTCCAGTACTGGCTGACAACGCTCTTCGTTCATTTCTTAACGTCGGACAGCGGCTTTGGTATTTCCCTTAATGCCGCAATGGCCGGGAATCCAGGCGAAGATGGTACCGTTTATCATACCTCAAAGAAAGTCCTCTGGAATTCTCGCTTAACTTTTCAAAAGGACCTAAGTAACATTTTTTTCATGAATTAATTTGAGTACTGCAATCGAAAGCTTTCATGTTTTTCTGTTGATTGCGCTATTCAAATTAATTGATGAAAAAATGTTACTTAGGTCCTTTTGAAAGTTAAGCGAGAATTCATTCAATTCTTCCGGAATTCTGCCATAAATTTGGCGGATTGAAACACCTAGTGGTGTATTGATCTTGGCCAGACCTAAGGAGCTGATCGCTGCTGATCTTCCTCAACTTCGCTGACGTAAGCCCTTGCGTCTGGCTTTAACAGTGTTTTTTTTTTTTTTTTTTTTTTACAGGGGAGAATGCATTTACACACTAACCCAGTACACGTGCATTGTAGTTGCCAAACTACCACACGGAAGTGTACTGGAGTGTCGGACTCGACCATACCGGTAATACCGACTAAACTCCCTTGGGCTCCACCATCGTTTCCCCCAGGAACTACCTCGCAGTACTACTTCTGGGGGCAGTACTAAGCGTACTCGCTCATTATCGCTCACACAGGCACTCGTCCTATGCGAGACTGACTTGGGTGCTCGCACACCATTCACTCCATTTGAGTCTTACTTGGATGCTCTCCCGGGCGCTCCGCTGCCATGCCTCGAGGTGTCAATAGCGGTAACTGCCTGGGCCTACAGATATTACGCTACGACACTCCTGCCTCAGCACGAGCAGATCAATCACACCACTGCCGAAGCAGACCACACGCTACCCTGCCGAAGCAGGGACACTCCCCATGCACCACATGTGCACAACTGTAGGTGTGTGGGTACAACCCACTGCTACCCTGCCGCCAAAGCAGCTTCTCCAAAGACCATTCGCTCCATGTGACCCTTTTCCGGGTGCTCACTCTAACACTCCACTGCCATGCCTCAAGGTGTCGATAGGTACCTCGACTCCTACCTCAGCATGTGCAGTCCATACTCAGACTTCTGCTGCGCTTCGAGGTGTCAATAGCGGTAACTGCCTGGGCCTACAGATATTACGCTACGACACTCCTGCCTCAGCACGAGCAGATCAATCACACCACTGCCGAAGCAGACCACACGCTACCCTGCCGAAGCAGGGACACTCCCCATGCACCACATGTGCACAACTGTAGGTGTGTGGGTACAACCCACTGCTACCCTGCCGCCGAAGCAGCTTCTCCAAAAAACATTCGCTCCATGTGACCCTTTTTCGGGTGCTCACTCTAACACTCCACTGCCATGCCTCGAGGTGTCGATAGGTACCTCGACTCCTACCTCAGCATGTGCAGTCCATACTCAGACTTCTGCTGCGCTTCGAGGTGACAATAGCGGTGACGCGCTATGACACTCCTGCTTCAGCACAAACAGATCACTCACCCCCTGCCGAAGCAGCTCACGCGCTACCCTACCGAAGTAGGGACACTCCCCATGCCAATTGGCACTCCCTGGGCTTGTGCTTTTGAAGCGGCACACAGTCGCTTTGATAGAGTCCGCTTACGGGCACTTGTGGTTTTTGGGAGGATTTTAGCAGAGCCCACTGCTAAATCCCACCACGCCCTAGGCAGTTCTACCTGACTCGCAGACAGCTGGGAGGGGTCGTCAAGCACTTGGACATGGTCCATGCTGTCCCTGCTGTCCCTGCTGCCCCCTGGCTTTAACAGTGTTTTTTTTTTTTTTTTTTTTACAAGGGAGAATGCATTTACACACTAACCCACTACACGTGCATTGTGGTTGCCCAACTACCACACGGAAGGGTACTGGAGTGTCAGACTCGACCATACCGGTAATACCGACTAAACTCCTTGGGCTCCACCATCGTTTCCCCCAGGAACTACCTCGCAGTACTACTTCTGGGGATGGCAGTACTAAGCGTACTCGCTCATTATCGCTCACACAGGCACTCGTCCTATGCGAGACTGACTTGGGTGCTCGCACACCATTCACTCCATTTGAGTCTTACTTGGATGCTCTCCCGGGCGCTCCGCTGCCATGCCTCGAGGTGTCAATAGCGGTAACTGCCTGGGCCTACAGATATTACGCTACGACACTCCTGCCTCAGCACGAGCAGATCAATCACACCACTGCCGAAGCAGACCACACGCTACCCTGCCGAAGCAGGGACACTCCCCATGCACCACATGTGCACAACTGTAGGTGTGTGGGTACAACCCACTGCTACCCTGCCGCCAAAGCAGCTTCTCCAAAGACCATTCGCTCCATGTGACCCTTTTTCGGGTGCTCACTCTAACACTCCACTGCCATGCCTCGAGGTGTCGATAGGTACCTCGACTCCTACCTCAGCATGTGCAGTCCATACTCAGACTTCTGCTGCGCTTCGAGGTGTCAATAGCGGTAACTGCCTGGGCCTACAGATATTACGCTACGACACTCCTGCCTCAGCACGAGCAGATCAATCACACCACTGCCGAAGCAGACCACACGCTACCCTGCCGAAGCAGGGACACTCCCCATGCACCACATGTGCACAACTGTAGGTGTGTGGGTACAACCCACTGCTACCCTGCCGCCGAAGCAGCTTCTCCAAAAAACATTCGCTCCATGTGACCCTTTTCGGGTGCTCACTCTAACACTCCACTGCCATGCCTCGAGGTGTCGATAGGTACCTCGACTCCTACCTCAGCATGTGCAGTCCATACTCAGACTTCTGCTGCGCTTCGAGGTGACAATAGCGGTGACGCGCTATGACACTCCTGCTTCAGCACAAACAGATCACTCACCCCCTGCCGAAGCAGCTCACGCGCTACCCTACCGAAGTAGGGACACTCCCCATGCCAATTGGCACTCCCTGGGCTTGTGCTTTTGAAGCGGCACACAGTCGCTTTGATAGAGTCCGCTTACGGGCACTTGTGGTTTTTTGGGAGGGATTTTAGCAGAGCCCACTGCTAAATCCCACCACGCCCTAGGCAGTTCTACCTGACTCGCAGACAGCTGGGGAGGGGTCGTCAAGCACTTGGACATGGTCCATGCTGTCCCTGCTGTCCCTGCTGCCCCCTGGCTTTAACAGTGTTTTTTTTTTTTTTTTTTTTTTTTTTTTTACAAGGGAGAATGCATTTACACACTAACCCAGTACACGTGCATTGTAGTTGCCAAACTACCACACGGAAGTGTACTGGAGTGTCGGACTCGACCATACCGGTAATACCGACTAAACTCCCTTGGGCTCCACCATCGTTTCCCCCAGGAACTACCTCGCAGTACTACTTCTGGGGGGACGGCAGTACTAAGCGTACTCACTCATTATCGCTCACACAGGCACTCGTCCCACGCGAGACTGACTTGGGTGCTCGCACCCCATTCACTCCATTTGAGTCTTACTTGGATGCTCTCCCGGACGCTCCGCTGCCATGCCTCGAGGTGTCAATAGCGGTAACTGCCTGGGCCTACAGATATTGCGCTACGACACTCTGCCTCAGCATGAGCAGATCAATCACACCACTGCCGAAGCAGACCATACGCTACCCTGCCGAAGCAGGGACACTCCCCATGCACCACATGTGCACAACTGTAGGTGTGTGGGTACAACCCACTGCTACCCTGCCGCCGAAGCAGCTTCTCCAAAGACCATTCGCTCCATGTGACCCTTTTTCGGGTGCTCACTCTAACACTCCACTGCAATGCCTCGAGGTGTCGATGGGATACTTCGACTCCTGCCTCAGCATGTGCAGTCCATACTCAGACTTCTGCTGCGCTTTGAGGTGACAATAGCGGCGGAGACACGCTATGACACTCCTGCCTCAGCACAACCAGATCACTCACTCCCTGCCGAAGCAGCTCACGCGCTACCCTACCGAAGTAGGTACACTCCACAACTTATTCTAACACTCCACTGCCATGCCTCGAGGTGTCGATAGCGGTATGTGGGGACTAATCAACGATACTACGCTACGACACTCTTACCTTAGCATGTGCAGTCCATACTCAGACTTCTGCTGCGCTTCGAGGCGGCCATAGCGGCGGCGACTCGCTATGACACTCCTGCCTCAGCACAAACAGATCACTCACTCCCTGCCGAAGCAGCTCACGCACTACCCTACCGAAGTAGGGACACTCCACATGCCAGTTGGCACTCCCTCCCTGGGCTTGTGCTTTTGAAGCGGCACACAGTCGCTTTGATAGAGTCCGCTTACGGGCACTTGTGGTTTTTTGGGAGGGATTTTAGCAGAGCCCACTGCTAAATCCCACCACGCCCTAGGCAGTTCTCCCTGACTTGCAGACAGCTGGGGAGGGGTCGTCAAGCCCTTGGACATCATGCTGTTCCTGCTGTCCCTGCTGCCCCCTGGCTTTAACAGTGTGCCAAGTTTCATCAGTCCACCACCTCAGTGCACGATGGCCGGGTCGGCCACTGGATTGGGGGATAGCTTGTTGGGCGACAGGGAGAATCGTGCAGGTGAATTCGGTGAGCGACGAGAGAGGTTGGGCCGCGCAGACAGATGACATAGCGCTCTCGTACTCCTCCCAATCCGCTTCACCATATTTCCATATTTGGGGAAGCGTTGGTGGAAATCTGCAACGGGTAGTGGTCGCTACCGTACAGATCGGTGCCAGCTTTCCAGGAGAAATGCGGCAGTATAGATCTACTTTCCGAAGGAACATCAAGAGCCGTGGTGGAGTATCCGTTGAGAGTGACGAGCAGGGGGGAGTAGCGTTATCAATCACGTTGCTTACCTTAGCTTAAATGGTTGGGAAGGCACCGCAAGAGATGTAGATATTTTATTTATAATGATAATCGGCATACTTCCGTGCAGCCGGACATCAACAGCCGGCAGGTCCTCGTCGATAGCGAGAAAGTCGAAGGGGATATCCGGCAGTACCCCGATGGCTACGGAGTGCCTAAATTTGTCCCCAACCTTGCTGGTCCAACGGTATTTGCATCCCGATACTAGATCCAAACCGAGTTCATCATAAATCGAGCCAAAATCGCACCCAGTTTGAACACGAGTGTGCGCCCAAGTTCAAACACACGGGTTTGAACATGGATGTTTAAACATCAGTTTACACCCAGCATGCTGTTCATCTGTTCATATTGGTAAAGTGGTTTCTCTTCTTGAGTAGCGGTGATGGCCTAGTGGTAACTCGTTTGGCGTTCACTCAGGGCCCTAGTGTTTGAATCCTTGTCTTTGGAGTTTTTTTTAGAAATGCCACATGAATAGTTCTTAATGTTCATAACAACTGAATATTATGTGTATTTGCCCGGTTAGACACCCGGCAGCCTCCAATGTAATGATTATTTAAAGTATCCTTGCGTTTAAGTTACATATGCAAGCATGCATTTTGTTTTGTTAGATACGATAGGATTTACATGTCGTGAATAAAATATAGATGTTGATTCCAAAAAGTTCAAAGACACACTTTTAGTGGGGGAGTTTGAAGAACTGGTTGTTGGACAAAAATTTAAATTGATAGAAATTTAAAAAGATAGTAGGGGTCTGTTCATAATGTATTTTACATTGATTTGTATAAATAATACGCCGATGACATTATACAATACAAAGAAAATTCACAAACGATGGAGCTCCAGGTCAGAAATGAGCCCACAAATCCTTAAACATAAAAGTCCTATAAACTACATGGCTCTCATAAAAGATGAAATCTTCAATTGTTACATTCTAAAAAAACACAAAAATGGAATTAAAGCCCCGTTGATCATAAGGTTCTTCAAAAAGGACGAAACCCCTCTCTCCCTGGAATAAAGAAATCTCTATGCAATCTAGAACTTCGCTTCAGATTCTCGGTATGTTTATCAAGTACCACCGCGAAGTAAGTAGAATCAATTTTCTCCTTAAAAAGTATCAGAAAAATATTGTCCCAAAATTTTTGAAATATGAACTAATCAGTTTTTTGGTGGTTGCAGAATCCCGAAATCCTAAGGAGAATTGCTTTCAAATGGAACAAAAAACTTTGCTCAGAGCAGATTCGAACCTAAGGCGCCGTGAATGAAACGCCTGAATCAAGACCTCACCTCTATAAACGCTTCGTTATGCAAGTGCAAAAAATGTGCACAACATGTTTCAATTTTTCAATCATACCTTCATTGAAGTTTAGTTGAATTCTCTTATTCGAGATATGAATAACAAGGCTGGGAAACGTGAAGAATCAACAATAGTTTCCTTAGCAACCCGTTCTTTTATCCGAGCATAGCATTCTCGTGTGCAAGCGCACATGTTTGAACCCAAGTTTGAACTCGATGTTTGAACATTGTACATTGCGCCTGGGTGTATCGGAGTTCAGGCTCGTGTTCAGATTGTTATGTGCAAGTTCAAACATAGCAAGCAATGTTTGATTGGGTGCATAAACTTACGTGAACATCTCACACATGTTGCACCTTGAAGACTGCTTGAGGGTGTTGATAAAGAAATAGGGGGTTTCCTACCGTACTTGATGCTGGTCCTGGTGGTAACTGGCAGGCCCGGAGCTCGATGCGTCGAAGGGTGACGACGAGGAAGAACTGGATCCACTGGGCAATACATTATGCGGCTAAGAGGGGCCTACTCTGCTCGTAGTTTACAGAAAAAAATAATAACAAATAAACAGCGCGTAAAACTTGACATGCGGAAATTTACGCTATTTTATGATGAAATGGGCTTTTTCCTAACAAGATTGCTTACAACTTGTACGCAATATTGACGTTACACGTCAAATATTGTATACCTTAAGGCTACATCTCGTGTGTATGTACGCTAATAATGACGTTCCATTTATGTGCATGATTTTTAGCATAAATTTCAGTGGATTTTTCTATCTGTGTACCAGAAGTGGGAGCGGAACGGTGAGTATGGGATTTATTGCTCGGGGATCCCAGGATGCTGAAACAGTTGGAACCCAGTATGGCCCAGATGGAGATCCCCGGGTTGAGAGGGAGAGATTCGTTCTGTCTGGGAAATTCTTGCTTTGAGCTTGATTTTTATCTTGCATGCATGCATCCCACGTCGTCCGCCGGGGAATGAAATCGCGGCCTAAAACCTTCTCGCGAGGTCCACCGGGGAAACAGCGGCTTGGAACTTTGCGCTTGACAAACTTGCAGGAGGGTAAAGCGTCCATCTTCCGTCTGTCCAATGATGCCGGAGGTTGTTCCCCAGTTCCGGTTTTGGATCTGGACAGGCTCTTCTTGGTCTCTTCGTCCGCTGGATGCCAAGGTCGGTCCGGTTGTTTCGGTTAGATCTTGTCTACCGGCGCTCCGACGATCCAGTGCTCTACATTTTCGTTCTTCGTCCACGGCCTTTACCAGGCGCCGAGGTCGTTCCAAAGGTTCTGGTTGGGGTATATCTTCCGGTCCAATGGTGCCTTGGCTACCTGCCGCGGACGTCGGCTCGTTGGTGTTGATGGTGTTTGGGATTTGTGGCACGTTGGGGCCTAATGCGTTAGAGTTGAAAGTCCCAATTACTTGACGGTAGAACCACTGTTCTTGAAACTTAGCCGCGTGTTTTTCGGGATGATTCGGCAGTGGGGTCTGGCGATGTACTGACGATACTTCTTGTTCCGGCAATCCTGAAGCCAGAAGTTTGAGGTGATATCCGTAATTTTGCGACACTGGTGAGTGTAGAGTTGGAGTACGTTCTGAGATTGTCGATAGTTTCGGCGTAACTTTGCCTGAATTCACCTTGGGAAAGGGTGAGAGGAAGACAGGATCGGGCTAGATTTGAGAGCTATCCTGGGAGTCAACGTTGGTCAAGGTCTAGGCCCTTCCGATTTCTCGATGGAAGTGAGTGTGCCGTCCATCGAGTCTTGTTACTCAGTTACGGCTGGTTTTGGAGTTGGTGCTGTTAGTAGGAGCAAGCTATCAATGATTTTATCGATCTTGGTCTGGAGTTCAGCGTTCCTTCGGAGCCTTTCCTCTATCATGACTTCCAGTTTGCAAATTCTCTCGTTGTTGGCGCTTACCGTTGGCTTGACTAATAGTTTATTTTTCTGAACTGTTTTACTGCACTGCTAATTACGGACTGACTTTATAATATTTTCGTACTATAATTTGCTCTTCGTGCCTACATCTGGGTTGCCAGTATTACCCGGCGAAATACAAATTTTCCGCACTCAGCTCTTTTATTGAGGAAGTGAAACACGCATTGATGAAATTGCATGCAAGTTATCTCTAACGAATGAGTCAAATCGATGAATGTTCAAACACTCGTCTTTTCCAGCGAGGACGGCAAGCAGTGCAGCGACTGTCGGTTGATCTGATCCGCTCAACTGTGAGCGCTCTTCAGGCACTTCCGCGTAGAGCTTTGACCTGCGTTGACGACATCGGCGAAAGATGTCTCTCCTCTTTTCCAGCTGCAGAATGCGTCAAGCTTTTTTTTGTTTAATTAGTAATTCGATCTTTATTTATTTAATGCTGGCAACAATCACAATATAGTGGTCCAACTCTTTGGCTTGACTTTGCTAGATTGACTGTTTAAAATTTTGACTTTCTCGCTGTGATGACATTTGCTTTTTCAATTATCCTTTTCAGCTGATTTGGTAGTAACACTGGGCACGAACAGTTGAAGCGATGACGGCATGACTTAACGTCCACAATTAATACGAGTCTAACCGAATACCCTGTTTTAATGTAAATGTTTACTTCAATTCTATGGTTAGAAAAATTTTAATTCATATCTTCAGATCACGTGTAAAACATAATACAATAAAGCCTCATAATATCCGCGAGTGTCCATATCTACTACA
This sequence comes from Armigeres subalbatus, assembly GCF_024139115.2. Taxonomy (NCBI): domain Eukaryota; kingdom Metazoa; phylum Arthropoda; class Insecta; order Diptera; family Culicidae; genus Armigeres; species Armigeres subalbatus. The sequence continues at coordinate 202,310,011 of NC_085140.1, read as the reverse complement.
TGATAAATTGCAAAGAGACCGCCTCTGTCAATAGCTTTGTCATCAAATCTAATTAGGCTTCCTCGCGAACGATGGTGCTGACACAAACTAATGACGTTCTTTGGCATGCAACAGCAGACGAAAATTGCGCCGCAGGTTCACGTCATGACCTAAAACGTTTCCCTGCTTTCATCTTGAGATAAAGTTTGGTATTCATCACTTTGACGCGTACCGAATATTCAGTGCACGAGCGATGTATTCCGATGAGCTTGAAAAGTTCGGCCAGCGGAAGACCAAAAAAATGGCATTCCAAAGTACGACAAACGTTTTTCTTGCACATGCTGAAGGAATTCGGTCCGGACCAAGTCGTTACCGACAACACCGGGCCCGAAATGAAATGATCAAACATCATTCATCATCCAACATCCGACGGCTATCTTGGAAATGGGCCCTGGTTTGATTGTTCGTCTGGCCATCGCGCGTTCCAAATCGAAGAATCAGATAACCGCCTTTGATCTTCTCATTTCCAAGCAAAGAATTGCACATCATTCATTCGACCCTGCCCCGCAAGTGAGCGGACACCAACTGCAGCAGCGGATGCCGGCACGAATAGGAGAAAGCCTTGCTGAATTCATAATGCATTTGTGCGATTCCAAAACACTGCCCAACCGATGATGCCTCCCTAATAGGTGCTGCAATGCAAATTCGAGAAAAAGCACCGTGTGCGTCCGTTGAAAACCGGTTCCTCCCATTCGGAACGCCTACGAGGCAAGCTTTCCCGGGAAGAGTGGAGTTTTTTTTCCTCCCTCATTTCTAGCGTTAGTTCATAATCTGATGGAGGAAATGCGCCCGAAGCAATGGTCATTCTCTTTATGCTCGGACTTTCTGCCGCTGAGATGCCTATGCTTATGTTCAAGGCTTGTGCTGTTGAATAGATAAGAACAGTGGAATCAGGTCATGCCGCCATCAACAGTATAATCAAGTTCTTCGGAGTCGGATTTGGTCGCGAATCGGATTATTTTTTAGCTTCTTTTGTTGTTGGTTGGCGTTAGTAGTTGCGTTGGACTATGGATTTCTGCTTTGTGCAGTTTCAAGGAGATCAGCGAAAGAATATAATTTATGTAGAAACAGTTTACCAAAATAACAAAAAAATATAATCTGTACAAATGGATAACGGATCTTGTCATTGTCAAACCCGAAAAAAGTTTGGTGCATTTTTTATGATAGATTACTGATAATAATAACATAATTCTAAGCTTACTACAAATTTATCAACAACTAGTCGACCCGGCAGACGTTGTCCTGCATAGTAGGCGAAAATGCCCATGCGAAATTCCCATACAAATCTTTGTTTTAGTTTTTCACGATTTACTCGACCTTATTCGTGATTTTCGGATGAGGAAATATCATATAAACCCGTCGGAAACGATAACCATCATACCTGCTGAAGGAATGAAGAAAATCTATCGAGCCGTTTTCAAGTTATGCGGATACGAACACAGACCATTTCATTTTTATTATATAGAAGAGAATATAGAAGAAGGTTGGAACGAACCTACGAGGTGCAATAATTAAAAGGTATACAAGTTATTCTAACAACAAAAAGAGTTTAATGCAAGTCAGTTATAAAAACATGTCAAAATTTGGCTTCCACTGTACGGAAATGTATAAAAACTTATAGAAACTTGGACTGATGCTAAGGACAACCAGCTCACTTGTAGCATAGAACAATCTATGGGGAAATCATTCAGAAAATGCAGAGCCAAGGCTTACGCCAACCAAAAACCTCAATTATGTCATGTTAACTACCTGTTATGCAACAAATGCCTACGGTCTGCCACCCCAGATTACCAACCAAAGCCGAACATAAATGGATCATTTGCTCACGTAACAGGTGCATCGAATAACTTGTCTCCATGACCTCAACAATATTTGCCACGAAACAACTCATGTAGACAAGAATTACGATGTATGACCCGTTTGTTCCTTCTTCCTCTGGACTCTCCCGCTCGCGTCCCGGTCATAAGCCGCCCCATAAAAAGCACCGTCATAACCGCGGCTCATGCCTACCATAACATCGTCAAAACAATTGACTTCACGAAATAAACTCATAAATTGCCAGCGCCACCGCAGCCGTGCCAGCTCCAGTTGCCCAGGACTTGGCCAGTTTCGCCGGGAGCCATAAAATTATCACAATCTTTTGCTCGATAGTTTTAGCCCCGTCTCGCCTGTCGCCAATTCGAATTCACAGGTCGGAAGGGGGGCTGTAGAATCGAGCGGTGGCGGACGGATTCCATAAGCTCACTACTACTGGAACTAGCAGCATAGAGCAACAACAACAACGCCGACGAGAATATAAACAAACGCCGACTGGGGATGGCAGAGTCGAAAAAATAAACCAGTTGAATATCCTCCGATGCCTTTCGGTTAGAAGCGAGCTCCAACCGAGCTTTGCGGATTTCAAAATTTGGTGTCAAAAGCACATGCTAAACCACGGCGATTGCCTCGCCCGATCGCCGCCCTCCTGGAGAGCCACCGGGACGAATGAGAAAATGTTACCCATATAGGGTGATTTGTTCTGTTATGAATCGAGCTGAACGTGAAGGATTAGTCAACGGAAGTTTTCAATCAGACCTCACATGGTTTTATGAAAGACCATTTGGGAAATCCATTTATAGAAACTCTAGCGTTATTCACAAATCTTGTAATGAGTTGGCATTTCTTTTAGCAAATATACTATATTTGCTTTTTGGTTGATTTTCTCAAAAAGTTTCTGTTCAAATAAGAGTATCTTTCAAGTATTTATATTCCAAATGATATTGGTTAAGTACTTCAAAACTAACGCGAATTAAACGAAATAAAATTTCATAAAAGAAGATATGATACGGAATAAATTTATCGAAAACATTGAAAAAAGTCTTATAAATGAACAACAAACAGCCCATCTACCTTCGGTTCCGTTGTTATGTTTCGCGTCCACCCCAACAATGCTTAACCTGTGGAGCACATGTTATTCCGGGCGAGATTTATATCCTGTTTTAACCAATTAAAAGAAACGAAAAACAGTTCGCTTCCTGCGGAGTGCGGTTTGACACAAGAACCAAAATGCGAGGCTCGATGCCCGGCGGTCGCAAAGCAAATATGTCTGTATCGTGAAAGCGAGAAGCCTGCCTGCCCCGATGTTGGTTCACGGCTTGGGATGTGGTTTTGGTTCGTTCTAAAATGGCGTGGATCGGAATAAAAATAACGACCAGCCCACCCAGACCCCGCGTTATCCGGGGCTGGCGAATGGTGCGTGCAAAGGTGTTTTAATATTTGACTAAATCTGTCGCCGGACAATATAATAAACGCGAAATAAAGCACGCCGACGGTACGGATTTATTTACCTTTCCCAGACGGCTTTATTAGCCATTGGCCGAGCGTTGCATCACCATCATCGGCGGGCGAGTGGAATTAATTTGCGGTGATATCGTAAGCTTCTGCTCATTCATGAAATCAATTTGAGACTCCGTTTAGGATAAACATTATTAGTAATTAACCAGCTTAATGATTGAATTGCTCACTAAATGACGCATAATATAGTAGGATTTTTTTTTAACGCTACATTGATACTAGAGCTATAATTAATGTTCCTTGCATTGATGGAATGTTTGAGGACGTCTTCGTTCTTCGATTCTACTTAAATAAATTGCGGATAAGCTTCAAACTTGTTCGAAATTGTTCGAAATACCAGCCTATATAAAACCGAATAGGAAGAGTAATTTGTTGCACAATTATGTTGGTTCAGCTTTCAACGGGTTCGGAAATGTTCGGCGGTGACATTTATTACAATTATTTTGGCGGCGGCGGCATGAACAGGCGTATTTAAACATTTTCCTTGACATATTGACGAAAAACAGAAATTCCTCATTAATTTGGATTATTTTATTTTTCTGCTTTTTTTACAATTTAGTATATATATTAGGGTGGTTCAAAAAATCTATTTGCTCCACAACGTTCATCTGATTCTGTATCATGCTCTGAGTGTCTAAGCTTGCATGCAAATTCGTATGTGCTATGGCTATTCTGATACATTAATTAAACTTTATAAATCATATTTAAATCCTAACTATTGCTATTGAACCGAATCAAAGATGAAGGGCCAAGTGGCCAAACACTTGTAATGTAAAAAATAATGTAACAAACAAAAATCAAAAATAATTGAATTTAAGTCGAAATAAAACAGGAAGGTGCACATATTCGCTTATAGCCCAGTGCTCTTCATAATGACTTTTAAAAAAAGTTCAAGTTTGGTTTTGAAGAGTTACATTCCAAATCTTGGAGTATACTCATCCAGATTTTTTTCTTTGGCTGTGCCGAAAATACACCGACTTGTGTATCAAGCACTTAATTGATGTTCCTCCTATACAATCAAGTCAAACGCGTAGTTTAGGAATTCATGTTTATCTTATTATTAAACTTTTTATCAATTGAAATGTTAATTGATTAAGACTAGGTGATTATGTATTCTTTTGAATTTGCTTCATAAAATGCATACAAATTTATTTACACTAGAACTACCTCAAGCTGTGAGTTTTTTTTTATTATTCTGATATTTGCACGAAGGGTAGAATTGGTCCTGCGAAAAGCTTCACAAATGGTAAACAACCTTCTTTTTATGTTAGGTTGAAGGTTGAAACTTGAACTATTTGGATTCAAAAGTTACCAACCATCTCGACTATCTCGACAAAGCGCCAGCTCATCCCTTTCAAACCGTATATCGAAATAGATGGTTCTTCTTCCAATTAATACACAGCAAAAGTGCAACTGTAACGTTTTACGTTTATTTCAATATAAATTTAAAGAAAAATCTTCGATTAGAACCGATAAAATAAAAATAAATTTTGAATTTTGTTTTAATTTATGATCGTGTCCGAGGACCGTCCGACCCGTGTGCCCAGCGAAGGCCCGCCTCAAGCAGGTAGCCAAACGGAGGTGAGTGAGGTCGCTAGTTCATCGTAGCGAATTTTCCACGTCGGTCGTTAATTGCCGACGGAAAGGTCCATTCCGTTACATTTTCGGACCAGTGTTTAAGAGAGTGTAGGTTCGTCTTTTTGCGTGTCGTAAATTGCACGCCACGAACCTCGATCCTAACCAAAGGATAGAGGACACACCACTCCCCGCTCGGTGAACCGGACAGGTACGCGAAGCCGGGTAGCTTGGGTACGTGTGCCTCTATTTGGCGGAGCCGATCGTCCCGGGGAAATCCAGGCCAAGTGCCACAACACTCTCTCCGATCGAAATCGGAAGCTTCCGTTCCAGCCACCACTCACTCCGCACCTTTAGATCGGCCATATCGCACACGGGTCACCTCCATCGCTGCGCGCCAAATCGCAGTACGGACCCGCCGGTGACCGCCATCGTGTTACCGCCATCTTCGAAGTAATCGTCGCCATCATCGAGACAACGATAGCCTCATCGTTCCCGCCAGCACCGAGTCATCAAAATCCTGCGCAGGTACGTGAAGAACTTTTTATTACATGGCCATGTTTGCTCTTTTCCATTCCGTACGTTAAATACGCGTCCAGTGCGAATGAATCATCTAAAATATAGTGTTTTGATTAAATAATGTTTTATGCTTGGTTGGATTCCAGTACGTTTAATGCCTGAACTGTAATAAACACTCTCACTAAATTAAACTACGTTTTTAGCTAAACTTGAGAACATTCCCCGAACGGTTAAAAACCTGCAACTTTCCAATAACCTAAAATATATAAAGCATTAAGAATATTGACACAAGAAATAAAGATTTAGAACTAATATCTCTGTTCTGATGAAGATGAATACACAGCTAGGTGTTTCAACCTGCCCAGTTTATGGAAGAGAGGAAGGCGGGGGTGAAAAATTCATTTTCGGTGTAAAACATAAACAAACCGGCTGGCTCTCCCATCCTAAAATCAAATATGGCTGAATCGTGAATTTGGCAGATTGGAACACCTAGTGGTGTATTCATCTTGGTTCTGATAAAAGTTTCGGAAAATAGTTTAAATTTGTTTGTTGATAACAAGAATATTCATTCAAGCAAGGCATACTTGATGAGTTCCGTCAAATTGAGAGGAACTCACGCCGCTATTATCAAGCGCAAAATACTGGATACCATTCCCATCCATTCAGCCTTAATATCTTCTTTTATATAACAAAAATTAGTTGAGATTTCCTTCCTGACGATTTAACTCCCGAACGGGTTGAAAGATTTGCAAGATTTTTTCCTTTATCGATTCATTTTGGAATCCGCGAGGTGTTCAATAAGTTCTAATACACTTTCCTTTCGCGGTTCCATTTCATAAAAAGTATTGGTTATAAGGAACGTTTGTAATATTTCTTTTGGAATGATCTCTATTTTGTATTTCTTCACGAGCTTCAAACGTTTCTAAAACCTATCGCAAGCGGTACGCTCGGTCTGCATGGGCATTTCGTTCCAGATTTTGAGAATTTCGTCTTGAACTGGTCCAAGTTACTGACCTTGAATTCGTACAGCTTTAACATCATAAACGACTAAACAAGAAAGTTAAGAGGGTTCAAATCCGGAAAGCTGGAAGGTCGCAAAGTTTTGTCCAAAAAGTCGATGAAATTGTCCCCATATTAGGCTTAAATCGCATTTTCCGTGTATAAATTTTTGATGGGCCGCCCTTTCATGCCCTGATGCTCTGGACAAAATTTCAGCCAAATCGGTCAACGTTTAGGCGGTGCTAAACTCGGTGGAAGTTTATATGGAAAATGTATCCAGAAACATCCAAAAACAGTTATTTGCAGTTGGACGGCACAATTTACGATCAAGAACCATGATACCCATTCAGTTCTTGTAGAATAAAATACAGAATGTTATGCTGAAAACCGCGAGAAGATTAGAGTTTATTACGCAAAGATATTAGCATTTTACTGGAGTGTTGTAGGGGTGAATTTATTTCTTTTCAAAGCTAAAAGAAACGAAATTTGCTCAAACCCCACTTCAGAGAAATGCTAATAACTTAGCCGGGCAAACTCTAATCTTATTGCGATTTTCTGCATAACATTCTGTATTAAATTCTTAAAGATCTGAATGGGTATCATAGTTCTTCATCATAAGTTGTGCCGTCCAACTGCAAATCACTGTTTTTGGATGTTTCTGCATACATTTTTGCACATAAACTTCCAACGAGTTTAGCACCGCCCAAACGTTGACCGATTTGGCTGAAATTTTGTCCAGAACATCACGGCATCAAATAGAACCGAATAAGAGGGCGGCCCATCAAAAAAATTGAAAAAAGTTTTTCCCATACTAATGTGAGCCACCCTAATAAAGGGTTATCGTCATATTGAAACACGTAGGGCTCATCTCCGTCTCAGCACCGGGCCACTGGGGGCATCAATCGTCCTCAAAACCTTAGTGTTTTAGTACCCCGCAATGATTTTGACCTTCAAAAACGGCAATTTACGATGCCCTTATCAATTTTCAACGCGCTTGTTAAAAAAAAACAACAAGTATGTCAACACCACACACATTCGTTAGCGTATATATACCGCTAACGCCGACACCAATACTAATACAGAATATGTACATTGGGCTTACAAACACAATGATCAAACATTTGTATTCGAACTTATTGAACGCCCTATAGGGTAAAACGACCTTTTATGGAGGAGTTAACTGCCGTTCTACGCATGCTTATTCTTCTTCTTCTTATTGGCATTACATCCCCACACTGGGACAGAGCCGCCTAACAGCTTAGTGTTCATTAGGCACTTCCACAGTTATAAACTGCGAGGTTCCTAAGCCAAGTTATAATTTTTGCATTCGTATATCATGAGGCTAGCACGATGATAGTTTTATGCCCAGGAAAGTCGAGACAATTTCCAATCCGAAAATTGTCTAGACCGACACCGGGAATCGAACCCAGCCACCCTCAGCATGGTTTTGCTTTGTAGCCGCGCGTCTTACCGCACGGCTAAGGAGGGCCCACGCATGCTTGTACCAAATTAAAAAAAAAACGACAAATGAGAAAATGGCATTTGAAATTGAATACTAATTTTCAGTGCTGGCGTATAACAATAATGCAATATAAGATTATTACATCACAGAACCATTCAGAAGACTTAATTTCATTGAAATCAGTCTTATTTTTCACTCACAAATAGAATTTGCGACAACGATCATGAAAATAGTTTGGTGGGACAGTTATGCCGAGAAATAGAGCACTTGTTTTAAGGTTTCTACGCATATCAGCCCCTTTCAATGCATGATTTCGTGAATGACTACTGCGATTGACATATGTCTCCACATGCTTTATCTATGGTAGTGAACCTTCCACATGGTTGAAGCACGCGTCTGATGTTTTAGTAGTGTTTTCGTAGTGTACATGACGTCTCTTTTCTTCTGCTTGCCGTTTATGAAACTGTCACCGTGGAACGCACCCATCCCGCGATTATTCTTATGGCTGTCAGTGCGGAATTTTTAATGTTGACTACGGAATGTACTGTGGTGGTGGAATACAAGTGTCAGTCCCGTGGGTTGAAGTGATTATGTCGCTTAGAATGAGTATTAGGGCAGTTCAAATTTCAAAAATGTTCGAAAATTCCAACTCCCATATGTCTATTAGCATCATTTTGATAATATAGGAGTCCTGGCAAAATTTCGGGCAATTTGGTGACCATTTAGGGGTGGCGCGAAGTCAATTTATGTTTATACTAGCTTTATGTACCCGGCCTTGCTCGGAGTTGCCAGTTTGGTTTGCAGTTCTTTTTCACAATCGGAAAATAATAAAACCAATTGGTTAACAGGGTAATTGTGTTTAGTTGTTGATACTTCATCATTTGATTAAAAGAAGGCTTTTGGAAATATTGACTGATTTTGAAGAAGGGATTGTGGGTTTGAATAGCCTTATTCCGGGCAAACGTCTATTTCTAAAGAAGGGAAAACATCCACCAATGTCTTATTCCGGGCAAACGCATATTTTTAAAGAAGGAATCACACCCACCATTGCCTTATTCCGAGAAAATGCATACTTTTAAAGGAGCAATCACATCCACCATCCAGAAGGAAACACATTATTCACTGCTTTTCACTGGGCAAACTATGATTCCGATGAAGGGTAACAATTATCATTGCTTTATACCCAGCAAATGCATGCTTTATATGAAATTTTCTCTGATGATGTTCAGTATTATCCCAAATTCACTTCATGTTGAATGACCTTAGGCCAAATAGTGTTATGTTAATGGCCTGCTTCATTCAGGGTTATGTCATTTTTAGGGAAATGTTATTGTCGAGGATTTGCTATTTTTGAAGAATTGTTTTCGGAGCATTGTACAATGTCAAAGAACCTCGGATGAACTAAATAAGAGGGATTTTAAATTAAGTCGTTTTCTATACAATACCCAACCCCAACATTCTCCCGCATTTCAAATACTCCTCCCAGCCTCTCTAAAATAATTTCCTTTCGGTAAACAATACGTGTTTAAATATTTGGTTTGAATTCACCCATGCGATAGAAAGGTATACTAAACTGTTCGTTTAATAAATATGCCCTCTCTCGTTCAGCTATGATAATCCTTCCTAGCCTGATATAGTCTTCTTTAGACAGAGAATATGGGTTCCAAATTTGGTGAACATCGGTAAATGGGCTCAGAAGTTATGCTGAATTGATCGCTAACTAAGCAATACCCCTCTCTCACAACCACCCCATTTTAAAAGGACCTACCAATATCCACTAAAATCGGTTCCTTAGGACAGACAATATTTGATACAAATTTGGTTCAAATCGGTCATGGGGCTCAAGACTTACATTGAGTTGATCGATTGTTAAACAATACCCCTCCCCACATACCATCTCTTATTTCCAAAGCGCATGCCTAACCCCTATCGTCGTCTCCTTAAGATAAAGAATGTGTGTTTCAAATTTGGTTGAAATTGGCTAAGGGGTTCAGAAGTTACACTGAGTTGATCGATGACTAAGCAATATCCCTCCCCCTTACCCTCCCCCCTTTCCGAAGAGCATCCCTAACCCCCTATCGTCGTCTCCTTAAGATAAAGAATGTTTATTCCAATCGGCCAAGGGGTTCAGAAGGTAAACTGAGTTGATAAATAACTAAGCAATACCGCTACTCTCACCCTCCTCCTTTTTCAAAGAGCATCCCTAACCCCCCTATCGTCGTCTCCTTAAGATAAAGAATGTGTGTTCCAAATTTGGTAGAGATCGACCAAGGGGTTCAGAAGGTACACTGAGTTGATCGATTACTAAGCAATACCCCTCCCCCCACACCCTCCCCCTTTTCCGAACAGCATCCATAACTCCCCTATCGTCGTCTCCTTAAGATAAAGAATGTGTGTTCCAAATTTGGTAGAGATCGGCCAAGGGGTTCAGAAGGTATACTGAGTTGATCCATGACTAAGCAATACCCCTCCCCCCACACCCTCCCCCTTTTCCGAACAGCATCCATAACCGACCTATCGTCGTCTCCTTAAGGTAAAGAATGTGTGTTTTAAATTTGGTTGAGAACGGCCACGGGGTTCAGAAGATACACTCTGTACTTAGCAATACACCTCTCCCCACACCCTCCCCCTTTTCCGAACAGCATTCATAACCCCCTATCGTCGTTTCCTTAAGATAAAGAATGTGTGTTCCAAATTTGGTTGAGAACGGCCAAGGGGTTCAGAAAGTACACTGAGTTGATCGATTACTAAGCAATGCCCCTCCCCCCACACCCTCCCCCTTTTCCAAACAACATCCATAACCACCCTATCGTCGTCTCCTTAAGATAAAGAATGAGTGTTCCAAATTTGGTTGAAATCGGTCAATGCATTCAGAAGTTATGCTGGAACATACATACAAACATACATACAAACATACAAACATTGAGTTTTATATATATATATATATATATATATATATATATATACATATATATATAATATAATAAATATAATATAATAATATAATAAAGAAGATAGATAGATAGATAGATAGATGGATAGATGGAAATTTGTATGGAAAAAACTTTAAAAAAAAATTCAAGTCTTCTACAACTGTCAAATCGTGATGAATTCAAGTAAACATCCCCAACCTCCCTTTTTGAAATCTATATAAATTAAACCTGCGGATAACACATTAGTTATGAGTAGATTGAACGATTCTATTGACAGTGTGAATATCAGATAAATGGCTAAAATGGTGTGATTAGCCTCAACGTAGCAGTGGAAATATAAATCAATATTAATGAGTTACCCACTGGTTGAGCTCAAATAGATTCCAAAAATTGAGGTTGGGGATGTTTATTTGAATTCATCACGATTTAAGAGTTGTAGGGGGATTTGAATAAATTTTAAGTTTTTCCCATACAAATTTCCATATAAACATAAATTGACTTCGCGCCACCCCTAAATGGCCACCGAATTGCCTGAAATTTTGCCAGGACTCCTATATTATCAAAAAGATGCTAATAGACACATGAGAGTTGGAATTTTCGAAAAAAAATTAAATGTGAACTGCCCTAATGAGTATTGTACAAATTGCCCCCATTAAACCAGTGCAACAGGCTAAGATTGCAAGATTTAAACAGAAAATGCTATTTCAATGTGTGTTGCTCCATAAAAAAACAGAATCCGCCATAATGATGAATTTAATCACCGCGAGACAATTATGCGTAGAAATTAAGCAATGGGACAAATAGGCTTGATGTTGTTTTCAATGATTTTTCGAACAAAGTTAGAAATCTGTTAGACTTTTCTAAAAGTATACACCAAAATAGACTGCTCTATGGTGAAAAGTCAAAATCCAAAAAAACTAGCATGGGACAACTATGCGTAGATGGGCAGTTAAGCACCGTGTCAAAACAAAATTGATTTAAAAAATTCTTTAAAAATTACCCGTTGGTCTTTTTCTACATTACAGTAGTCAAATAGGTTACTCGTTAGCTATAGTTTCGTAAATACATATTACATCAATTGGGCTAAACTTATGTTGTTTTGTTTTATCACAATAAAAATAAACTACCGCAAAATAGGACGCAGTTGCCTACCGTTGCGACATTTTTTCAAGGTCAGTCCTATTGTTGCGGTATTGCATGAAATTCTTATGGAAATCGATACCACAACAATTTTTTAATCAAAAATGTTGACTTTTCATAATTTTGAATGGAATTTTGTCAAACAAAAGCTGTTGTAGTCGTTAATTTGGAGAGTTTTAGCGTATCCACAATTGTTTTTAATACTATTATATCCAGAATGGACTATTTTAACACTATCGCAGCATAAGGACATAACACAACGATAGGACGTTTTACCCTATATGCAAAAAGTTGGTGAATTTTACAAGAAAATGTAAAAACTCAAAGGTGCAGCCCAATCGGGTTGTACGCAAAGGTGGCGTAGGACTACGTAGCTATTCGAAATTGATGGTATTTGCCAAAATAATTTGTGTCGTTTTATTAATATTGAGCAAACTGCTCGGAGGTCAACTGAATCATTCTGCTTATTTCTCCTTTATTTTGGCCATTTTTGAGGATGGTCCAAAAAGGTCTTTATACAAAAGAAGGTTGATCCGACAATCCGATATGAACTTTCTCCAAAGTGCAAAACTCAATCATAACTAGCAAATTTGATAGCGCGGCGGAGGGAGATGATGCAATTAATTTGAACGGATGGAATCACTAACAGCAACCAAGCTACCACGCTAAACCCGATGTCACCGAAACAGTCCATTTTCGAAATTATTTCTTTCTTTCCATAAAATGCTAGTCCTGAGAAGAACCAATTTTCTTTTCCCAATGCGCTTTAACTAACTGACTCCAAACGCTTGTCGGCACCTTGCGTTGAAATTGTCCAACCTCCACTCGATGGTTTTTCGCTAAGCCTCCAAAATTTGGAATACATTTTCGGCATTTTCATTGAACTTGGATTGGATTAGATTGGAGATCTAGATCTCGATTGCGTGTGAACCAATTTTGTTGAAAATTTGACCAGAGCTCAGATATAACTTGAATTTTACCACACCTAAGTTTCGACCATATTGATTCATAGGGTAAAAAATGATTGCGGTAATACCAAAATGAATTTTTTGACAAAACATTATTTTTCAAATATCTTGAATTCTATAGATTGTAAGCTGATGGCTTATTCAACAAAAACGCGTATTTTGGCAATACAAAAAAGTTTACGGAATATACTTGTACACTAATAGTTCTAGTTTTCAAGATATTATAAAATCAATTTTTTGCCAAAAAAATCGTTTTGGTATTACCGTGATAATTAACTTAGGTGTGGTAAAATTCAAGTTACATCTGAGCTCTGGTCAAATTTTCAGCAAAATTGGTTCACACGCAATCGAGATCAAGATCTCCAAAGTTGACCATTTTGTATGAAAAAACGGCAAGTGGGCTTTTTATTATGCAGGTCACTGTACACTAGCACTGGTGGAAGAACCCCAAGTAATTTATTTCCTTGGCTTATAGGACCGCATGGGAACATAGATGAATTTAGAATTTGTTACACAACGTCAGGATTTTTGAAAATGTTACAAGAAACACCGCGCCGTTTATTCAGAAAATTGACTATTTTGGTCTATTCTATTCCGTTGGTTCCGGACCTTCGGAGGACCAGCAGAAGATTCATTGGACTTGAAAAATGTTCTCAGTGAGACTATCTATCCCCTTTACTATTTTCCCGAAAAAATCGCGTTGATATCATTTTAATTGACTTCAATATAAAAGATTCTCGGACTGTTGTTCTATTTGCAACAAACGAGTACTCGTGTTATGAAAGCTGAAGCGAGTTGCGACGTCAGACGTCAGGGACGGAAAGGTTATTTTCTGCATAAAATTCTTCTAAATTCTCATCTTCTGGCTTTCTCAGTCTTAAAATTATTCAAACGGGTTTACATTTGTATTGCTTAACGTTTCAGCTCGTTTATTGGGTATTCTTCGAGGGAATAGCTATCTACCGTTTTTCCTACACTTAACAGCTTTTCCCTTGGAAAAGACCCAATAAACGGACCGCAACTTCGGGAAATGCAAATGTAAACCCGTTTGAATAATTTTCAGACCAAAAAAGCCAAAAGATAAGAACAAATATCACAGTCAAACTATAATCAATTCAAGAATTTCCTAATGACAGAACTATGTTAAAGCTGTAAATACAATATCAATTTTAGAAAGCAACAAACATTAGTCAGCTAAGCACTACATTCCAATCTCGCGACAATAAACTTTATATTATTTTTATAATATTTCATAACATTTTTTAATACCTAGTGGCTCTGGAAAAATTGAACTCAAAAACATTATAACACCGATTAAAAATGCGACCCATACTATTAATAGGAAAATGAAAGCCGTAGTAGGTAAGCGAAAGAATTCAGCATTTCTCGTAATACGCCTTCTAATATTGGTGTTTGGCTGTCCACTAGGTGGATCAATCAGGATTTTTTTTTTCATGATAATCAACATAATTTACGCGGTCTACAAGCTCAGAAGAGCATCAAATTGGAGCGACATTCAAAACATGGCTCGTATGGCTCAGTTATGAATCCGCGAAACATTAGAGCAATGAAGTAAAATCCAAATCGAAGTAAAATCCAAATTTAAGGAAATCGATTTGAAATGAATTTTTGGAGACCATGTTTGTGTCCCACTTTCCCCGAGCGAAGTCTTTATTACTGTTGAATGCATATGTGGTATACAATGTGCTGATAACGTTAAGAATTTTTTGGAGGATAGCATTTTTCGCGCCCAGACAAATTCAGGGTAAAGATATGCATTGTCATACAATATCTAGGACCTGATTATGACTTGAAAGGGGATTTTATTTTGCCATAGCTTCTCCGTATCAAACCATGCCCCCTCAGATGACGTTTTAATATAGAACAGTTATGGCAAAAAAATGTTGCTTTTATTAATTTCCGAGTTTACAGTCATTGGATTGAATAATAAAATTTTGTCTGCTAATATAACATCAAGTCGACCTGCAAGTTTCAGAAAAAATGTTATTGGTGGGTGTTTGGATTGACTGATTATGGCCATAATGAGTGTGCCTCGTGAGTAAATAAAAAAGGATCCATATAACAGAAAGCTGAAATAAAACATAAAACTAATATCATAAAGCTGTAATCGAAATGTTAATGCCGGTCATTATGAAAAACTTCCCCCTCGAACAATAACTCCCGTTCACCTTGCAAAATGATTCAATTGCAGTCAGAATCACTTGTCTCCGCCTGTCACCATATTTAGTCCCATCCCGTGCCAAATCCGACCGCTTGCATATGACAACGGCGCGCATCGGTGGCAACGTGCCCAATTTGGCAATGTGAGCGATGAAATCCGAAAATGAAATTAATGGAAACGATTCTACTGATGGGAATATGTCCTCCCCAGCACCAAATTAAAATACTGTCTCGACCGGATTGACCTTCTTTCCTGTTTGTCGTTCTTTTCCACCGCTGAATGTTCCGTCCGGTTTGCAACGATCACCACCACCGACTACTGACAACAACGGCCCGAATTCCGGGGGTACTACCGAAGTTGACTTTTTGCGTGCGGATGATGATGGCCGGCTTCGGTTTTGGTTCCGGTTTGCCACTGCACTGGCGGGCCGGCTGACCGGGGGTCCAAGCATGGGGCACCTTCTCTCTATCCTTGCTGCCGCACAGACTTGTGGCATATCTCGGCCTGGTGGTGCGCTGCTTGGCTTGTTTGGCCAACCGAAAAATAATGAAGCTCGAAATCTAATTCGAAATCTCTGCCAGCAACCGCATTCTCTTTGTGCAGCCACACCATCAGTGTGATATGGATGCGAGAGCCCTCCTCCTTCGGGTCTGTACGAGTGTGTGTATGTGCGAGTTAGCAGTGTTTTGCAGTCGGTTTGGGAACAGGTCCCAGCATCCAATCCACATCCGACTGAGATGCGCTATATGACAGTGATTTAATTTTTAAAGTTAATTGGAAATATAAAATTGACCGAAAGTTGCTGCTGCCTTCTGTTCTGGTTGTTGGGTTTTTGCTTTGTACGTGTCTATTCTATGTCCCCCATCGTTCGGTTCGAGTGTGGTTCTCTTTATTGGGGCATGTGAGGTTGTTGAGCGCTGCAAGTTGCTTCGCAATTTGCTTTCTGACATTTTGTGAAGGCGAACATTGTGTGAAAAATGTTTGATAACTTCGGACTGATGAACAAGCAAACTGACAACTGAGAAATTTACATAAATTGTATCCAAGCATTTGGAAAATAGAAGAGGACTATGAATACTAAGTGAAGTGTCATGAACAATTACTGGGAGATGCGAGATATGGCGTAGTTCTCACATCAATTCACTAATAGCGATGGAATTCTTGAAAAAAATTTAAAATAAATTGCAAATGTAGAAATATTTGATAAAATGTTATTGTTTAATTTCTAGAGGAAATCTCAAATAAATTCTATCATTTATTACCAGAACATTTACATTACTTACACTTACTGCAATTGCTGCATTTCATAGCAATTTGAAAAGGCTAACCCAGTCACATCCAAATTGCCAACAACGTTAACAGGAGCCTTAAAATTAGAAATTGTAAGTTTCAAGCAAAAATGAAATTTAAAATTTGATCTATCCTAATATGTTACAGATTTGAAACACAGATATTTTGTACACTCGAGTGATCACTCCTATATACTCCTATTCGTCACAGTTCGATTTAGTATGAAAGCTCATTTCGGATGTAATAATCTCAACGCAACTTCAATATTATTTCGTTACCTTCATTTTCCTCTCTTGGTAAGACTTCTTTGTGATAGCTTTCAGCTTGTCGGAGAGCTGCCAGCAGTAAAAAAAATAACAGAGTTACTGTCAGATAGCATCAACAAAACTTTGTTTGCTAATTAGACATCAAATTAGCACAATCGTAAATGAGATTTCGCGAAGGCGCACCCCCGCATGATAAAGTTGGAGACAACCCCTATCCCGACCCGAACGGCAATTGACTTCGAGGGAACGGCGCTGTCCCATTCTATTCGTCGTATTACGTGGCTTCGTTAGACAACTGTGTCGGGTGAATCGCCCTGATGGTTATTTTAAGGTTTCTAAGTTAGAATTGGATTTAAGAAGAAAATACGATCTCTCGTAGTCGGTGGGAGTACCAATTTGTGCTAAAAAAATCTACAGATGGAACAAAATATGGATTAGTTTCAACTTCATTTTGCTGTTTGTAATCTTGCTTTGAATGCTGCTCATGGTCGTAAATTTCACAATCGCTCTTTGTCTCAAGTAGAACTGAGGAAATTAATTTCCTATTTGTATTTTTGTCCTATGCTTTCACCCGCTGACCAGATTTAGGAACAGACTACCGAGCATTTGTTGAAAAGTCCACCAACGGAAATGAAATCATCTTCGCTGTAACACTCTTTGAAGCGACATCGCCAGGAGCATCGTAAGGGAATAGCAGTAAGTGTTATTTAAATGAAGGTGAACTTTACAAAATGTTATACATAGGAAGCAGCTGTTCTGCATTTTGTAAATATTGCATGTGTAACATATGAGCTTTATATGATCTAAGGAATTTTCCTGACGACGCCACTGCGTAACCGGAATGAACCCCAAAGCAGTGGAAGGAAAATTGTTAAGACCAGTTTTTTTTTAATTAAAATTTTTAGCTTAAAAACTTTTCTCCGCTGTGATTTCAGTTTTGTCCCTTCCATTGGGCCTGCGGCAGGAGTGCTTTCGACTCGTATTATTCCTTTCCTCGCGCGTGTATCTTCCAAGTGAAAGGCGCAACTACACCATCATCGTACAGCATCATGACGGTTTTGTATCTGTTCTTTGTCATAAAAGTCTAAAAAATACTTTTTTTTGTCTCTGGCTCCTATAAATTACCCTTTTTGATATATCATAGAACCAAAGTGACAGATAGGACGTGGCACAAAAGGCTTAGTTAAAAGAGCAAAGGGCCACAGAAAATGAAATGTTGTGGTTGGTCAAAGATAAAGCTCGCCCGCACAGTTTTCCATTCGTTTTTCGTTTTCTTGTGATTTGTCAGATGGAAACCGAAGTTGGTATTGGATGAGGGGAAATATTTATCGGATTTATTATAGTTGGTATTTGCTGACCGGTATTCATTGAATTGGTGTATCACGTGCTTTCAAGATCTATAGATATACACTATACAGGGTCTATTTGATTTGTGCTACATCTTATCACTTGATTGCTTTTAATTTCTGTATCCGATCATGTTTAAGGTACACCGGGGCAAGTTGAAATGCGGGGTAAGTTGAAACGGAAGCTGTAAGTTAGATGGGAAATGACTGAGTACTCTGATTATTTTTTTCAACAAACTACTTTCCTAGACGCATCTTCTGAATGCCATGCCCGGAAGATTGCAGCTTTCAAAACCAATTCCTGCTATTGTTTATTTTTCGCCATTTGTAAAATTCAAACCAAATATTTGACGTGCCAATGAAACAGGTCTCAAACGATGTTTGGAAGAGTTTTTTCATAAAATTTTCGCGGTAGATAATCATTCAATGTTGAATAAGGATAATAAATATGAAAAATTGATGAAAGACCCGTTTTAATTTTTGTATTTTGGTTGTTTGATATTGCTCTGCATGTTTAACTCATCGGGGCAAATCGAAATGCGTGGTGCGGGGCAAGTTGAAACAACGATTCAAAACGTCACCCTCGCAATTAAAAGTAATATTTTTTCCCGGATGAAGGACCATGATAAAGGTCCGTAAATACATACATTCGGAAAACATAAATTTATAAATACATGCAAACTTCTGGAAATAACTGTAATAAATTTCCGCTCATTTCGTCATGAATGCAACCCTCCTACAATCTCCAATAGAATGAAAAGGGGTCCTGTTTAAAATGCAGTTTTGAGATTCTTAATCTACTGGCACTGACTATCAGAAAAATAAAACATAGAGTATCTAAACATTTCGTTAACTCCACCTTTCGCTTTCCCAGCTGCCTATTTCTCCAATCGAAGAGTTGAGAGATCTGCTGGCAGATTAATTAATGTGCATTTATGAAGAAGCCACAGCCGAATGATTCAAGTGCACAATATACAAGTGAACCAAATAACTAACCATCCTGAATAGTAATCCGAGTGTTCACAGTAGTAGGAAATCAATTTGATAAATTCTCAGCAAAGTGCGTTCTCCAGAATTTGGTCTCTGAAGATTCTTGTGACTTTGTTGTACATTGCCCTTATTCGCATATGAGTCCCATGTCATTTTCTCCGCCTTGAGTAATTTGTCGTTAAATTTTTCAAACTTGTTTTATATGTAGAAATAAAAAAAACTAATAAATTTAAAAAAATGCTTTCTTTCCAAAAATTTTACATAATATTCTTTATTTGTATATATTGCTGTGGACAATTAAATGGACCATACTTAAGTTTATTTTTGTGTAAAAGAGTATCAAAATCTGGAATGCGATTTATATGCGAGTAAATATCAAGATAAGAACAGAAGTGGGATTTGTTTTCAAATTTCTAGAACAAAGCCTACTATTTTATCAGTTTTCCCTAAACAGGAGACAATCTTAAGCTAATTTCTGAAAGAAAATCAAAATCGTCAAAAACTTACATAGGACTCTTATGTAAATCGTGGCAGTATTATAGTCACCTTTACAACCTCGTGCTTCTTGAGCCTCACTTGATACATACATTTTGTTATTAATACGGCAAGATTAGCTTATGTTTGTATATAATGCAGTGTTTCAACTTGCAACGATACGCGGGGCAAGTTGAAACGATGCATATAAAAAAATAATTCAAATATTAAATATTTATAAAAAAGTTAGTAAAGGTTGCTTATTTTTATGCATAATCTTTGGCCTGAACTAGCAAACACCGCAAACGTAATCAAAAAATATCAAAAGGTGATTTTTTTACAGCACTTCGAATTTCAACTTTGAAAAAACCGTTTCAACTTGCCCCGGTGTACCTTATCGTTCATACTCCGTATCTTTAAGAACTATACAACCTTTTTCTATGACTCTACAGTCTACATCCCAACTGCCTGCTGCTAAACTGTATTCTATTAGCATTTCCTGAGTTATTCGTTGAAAAATGTTTCCTGCCGTTGCAAGCGTAGGTATCTTGCATGAGTCAGACCTTTAGTAAGTCACACCACGGTTGTTGTTACTCACTGAGAAACAAGAGGTGTTGCTTGGGGTGCCATCCAACAGCTAAAGACCAATAAAGCAGCTGGTAAGGATGGTATCGGAGCTGAGCTCATCAAGATGGGCCCGGAAAAGCTAGCCACTTGCCTGCAAAAATTGATAGTCAGAATCTGGGAAACTGAACAGCTATCGGAGGAGTGGAAGGAAGGGGTTATATGCCCCATCTATAAGAAAGGCGACAAGCTGGAGTGTGAGAACTTTCGTGCGATCACCATCCTTAATGCCGCCTACAAGTGATATCCCAGATCATCTTCCGTCGTCTGTCACCATTAGTGAATGAGTTCGTGGGAAGTTATCAAGCTGGCTTCGTTGACGGCCGCTGGACCAGATCTTTACTGTACGGCAAATCCTTCAAAAATGCCGTTAATACCAGGTCTCAACGCATCATCTGTTCGTTGATTTCAAGGCGGCATACGACAGTATAGCTAGGAAGCTTACCAGACTGATCAAAGCAACGATGGATGGTGTGCAAAACTGTGTGATGATTTCGGGCGAACACTCCAGTTCGTTTGAATCGCGCCGGGGACTAAAACAAGATGATGGACTTTCGAGCCTGTTGTTCAACATTGTGCTAGAAGGTGTCATGCGGAGAGCCGAGTGTAACAGCCGGGGTACGATTTTCAACAGATCCAGTCAATTTATTTGTTTCGCAGATGACATGGACATTGTCGGCCGAACATTTGCAAAGGTGACAGAACTGTACACTCGCCTGAAACGTGAAGCAACAAAAGTTGGACTGGTGGTGAATGCCTCAAATACAAAGTACAAGCTTGTGGGCGGAACCGAGCGCGACAGGGCCCGCCTGGGAAGCAGTGTTACGATAGACGGGGATACCTTCGAGGTGGTCGAGGAATTCGTCTACCTTGGATCCTTGCTAACGACTGATAACAATATCAGTCGTGAAATACGAAGGCGCATCATCTGTGGAAGTCGGGCCTACTACGGGCTCCAGAAGAAACTGCGGTCAAAAAAGATTCGTCACCGCACCAAATGTATCATGTACACGACGCTAATAAGACCGGTTGTCCTCTATGGACATGAAACATGGACAATGCTCGAGAAGGACTTGCAAGTACTCGGAGTATGGGTGTTTAGGACCATCTTTGGCGGTGTGCAAGAAGACGGTGTATGGCGGCGGTAGCCAGAAGGTAGCTAAAGCCGGAAGGGTACGATGGGCAGGGCATGTTGCAAGAATGCCGGACAGCAACCCTGCAAAGATGGTGTTTGCTTCTGATCCAGCAGGTACGAGACGACGTGGAGCGCAGCGAGCGAGATGGGCAGACCAGATGCAGAACGACTTGGCGAGCGTGGGGCGTATTCGAGGATGGAGAGATGCGGCCTCGAACCGTGCATTGTGGCGTCAAATTGTTGATTCAGTGTTATATGTTTAGATGTAGACTAAATAAATGAATTTATTGACATTTGGAGCTAAAAATGTCCCTCAGTTGATCGTCGGGGTAAGATCTACGTGAGTAACTGTTTAAACCAGCGGTTCTCAACTTTTTTCTTGATAGGTACCCTTTCACACTTTTGCATTAAATGAGGTACCCTCTATTTTTTGCTGTAAATAAAAATAAGTTTAACTCATAAGGTATATTGAAAAAAAGACTTCCGAGCCTTTTGAAAGGTGGCATTCGAGCCACTAAGAAGGAGGCTTCTGACCATCTTCAAAGTAAGCCTTAGAGCTTTCTGATCGTAGGCTTCCAAGTATCTATAAAAAATAATTTCGAGCCTCTTGAAGAGAGCTGCGAGCTAGACTTTCGTTCCTTTTGAAATAATGTTTCAGAGCATCTTAAAGGAAGGTTTTCAAGGCTCTTGTAAGGAGGCTTCTGAACTTCTTGAAGTAGCTTTCTGAATTTTTTGTTGAAACGAGACTTCCCGAGTAGACGAAAATAGCTCAATAATATCAAAAGTTGATTAGATAGCAAGATGTGATGTGGACATGATTGATATAAGAGATAAAATATCAGACGACAATACAATATTTTGCACTAAAATATCATGAGAAGATCAGGTTATGTTATTTGTAAGAAGTGATCAATATCATGTGCCATTAGTTTGTTCTTATCCATAACATATATTGATGTTTGTATGATATTTTGGAGCAAATTTTTGATATTGTTGCTTGTTATTTTATCTCTTATATCAATCAAGTCCATATCATGTTTTGTTATACTGTTCATGGCTTCTGCCCGGGTTTCGATCCTCTTGAAATCAGGTCTGAAGCTTTTAAAATGAGTCTTTCAACCCTCTTGAAAGGCGTCCTCCGAGCTGCTTGAAAGAAAGCTTTCGAGAAGCGAAGAAGGATGCTTCTAATCCTCTTCCATCAGAACTCGAAAGCCTCTTTTTAAGAGGGTCTGAAACATCGGAAGCGTCCTATCAAAATGCCCCTTTTCAGTGATTCGAAAGGCACCATTCAAGAGGATCGGAAGCCTCCTTACAAGAGGCTCGAAAGGCTCCAATAGTCATGAAAAGAAAGAAGCTTAATCTATAAACTTACGAAGTAATGAAAGTTTTAACCAACCTCATAGAGGGCCATATATCCCGTTAGTTTTCAGGTCCATTTTTCATGTATGATATGAGTTGAGCTTATTTTTATTTACAGCATAAAAATAGGGGTACCTCTATTAATGCTTAAGTTCGAAGGGGAAATCCTATAAAAAAATCACACAAAGATTTCTCCGTAGTTTCCTCCAGGAATTACCCCGGAATTCTTTTGGAAGTTCCTCTGGAATTTCTTTTAAGCAATTCCTTTAAAAGTTTCCTCCCTAAAATTCTTGGAAAGTTCCCCTTGGAATCCCATTGGAATACTTCTTGTAGGTCTAGTAGCTCCCCCAGTATTTTTCTGAGTGATCCGCAGGTGAATTCCTCCGCCAGAAAGATGGTCGAGTGGATGTAATGACTAAGCCCTATTAAACGATATTAAAATGACTATCTTCTTCTTCTTTTTTCTATTTATAAAAATGATTTTCCATATCCTTTAAGGGAATAGAACTCACGAACGGATGAATCGATTTGCAAGATTTACTCACTAATCGATTCGTCTTGGAATCAGCTATGTTTATACATATCAATAGATAGAACATTTCGCTGGGAAAGTTGAACAAATGTAAAAATACTACGTTTTTATGGGTTCTGAAGAAAACCATCAAGCTCGAATTGAAACCGATCTAGAGGGCAACCATCTAAAATATGATTGACAGTTTGGTAAAAAAAAAACAACATATCGATCAAGATCGGGCAGGTTCAACTAGTTTCTATATATAAAAACCCAGGATAATCTACCTAGCGGTGTTGACGCCTTTCTCTTGTATTATAAAATGTAACGAGAAAAGCACATAAGAGAGGTCAAAATAGCACTTTAGGGACATAGATTCAAATATGTCCATCAATTCACATTTTTCATTCATTCACAGCCTTTGGAAAAAAAAATCAATATCCACTGTTTTTTTCCAAGGGGACCCTTGAAAAAAATGTATAAAAACAATAATTTCGGAATGCAATGGCCAATCAGGCAAATTTTCAATAATAAAAAGATAGGAATGCAACCCGTACGGCTGTCCCCGTTTCTTCCTTTCGTAGATTCAAAACTCTTCGTTGATCATGTTATTTATACTAAATAATCTGATTGCCGGGGAGTTCTGGATTTTCTCCCAAATTCAAGCCTGCACGGTGGGCCTGGCCGTTTTAATACTTGTGTCATATTTATGATATGCTGCAAATATTAATGCTGACAAGAAAATGCTCGGATATACAACCGACATTTCCAGGATGCTTTTCAATACTGGCTGTGCATGTGCTAAGACAAGACAAGACAAGACAAGACAAGAATGCAACCCGTTGCAAGCAAATCGCGTCGAATGCAACCTGTTGCAAACAAATTAAATAAGGCTAAGTACAGAAAAGTATGTCTCATTTTTTTTGTACACACACATACAGACATCACCTCAATTAGTCGAGTGGAGTCTATTGGTATATAACGAAATGGGTCTCTCTGCAATCTATCAAAACTTCTGCTTTGGAGTGATTTTATAGCCTTTACTTATATTTTGTATACGAGAAAGGCAAAAGGAGTTCACATTTCCTTGGAGGCAGTATAACTCACGAGCGAATGGACCGATTTGTTAGATTCCATCGCTTATTGATTTTTCTTAAGATCAGCTGTATTATAGGGGAACTGTTCCGTTTTCCACCTCACTGAACATATACTCATCTCATCGCAAAACAAATAAATACAGCACCAATCTCGTCGTTTCTTTTTACTAATACACGTGTTCACTGGTGTAAAAAAAATACAAAAATAAGAAACAAACCAAATTCCTTTTCATTGCTTTGTTTTTGATGGGATGGAAATAGGAGCTGTGGGACGAAGTGCCGAACCGTTCGCGTATATACGAAAAAAATAAAACCCTTGCTGGGAAAGTTGAAAAATAGGGAAAAAAATAATAATAAATAATAAAAAATAAAAATAAAAATCTAGACCGACATTTGAAAAGGGCGTAACAGCCAAAATTTAGTCTTTCTGATTCTTCGTCCACATATATAGCTATATATGTGGACGAAGAATCAGAAGGAATAATTTTTGGCTGTTACGCCCTTTTCAAATGTCGGTCTAGAAATAAAAATAAAAAAACAACTCGAGCGAGATCGGTAAGGTTGCTCTAGTTCTTAATAAAATTGCACCTAGTGACACGCGTGGCAATGGGAGTATGGGGGTCGTACACTAATTACGTAAGCACTTAATAGGGGAGGCGGGGTTTAACATTTCTTATGTTCCACTACCGTTCCACTATTTGTATGGGAAAAATCTTACATGGGGGGAGGGATGGACGGTGCGAAAACCCAGAAAAATTGCTTAAAATTGTTGATTTGCGGACCTTCTATAGGCTCCGTAGCTTGTAACGCTACCGCTTTTTTGTTTCACCCAAAAAAGTAAATATGGATTTACAACAGCAAAAAAGCGAAACAAACTATGATCCAGAACAGCCGATTTCAAATGAAAGCTGCACAATCAGTTTTGATTCCTGCAGCTCGGCAAACATCTGCACAGCCGTGCGCCAGCAAAATAAGAAAAACTGATATCACGTTAAAAATAACGTGTGTATGCTGCTTTCCAAATTATTTGCTGATTTTCAGCAACTTTGACAGTAGTCGCAGCAAAAAACATGTTTGCTGGGATACGGCTGTGCATAAAAGGTAAAAGTTTAACAAATTGCTGGGATTGCGGTAAAAAAATAAATTCTAGCTGCGCTGTCGAAAAGAAGAATTTTGAATCAAGAAATAAACGAAAAATAGCTCAAAGTTTTGCCGTACTTCAAATCTACCATTGCCCTCCACTGGTTGAGGCTCTTGAAATTTATCAGAACTTATGAATTTTATTAGATAAAATCCAGTACCGAGAAGCTCTGTTTAACCACTGGTAGAGATGTGCGCCGGTACGAAAATCAACAACTATGACTGTGTTTTCGTCGTCAGGCCGAAAGCCATTTTAATAGTCGGTAGAGTGAATCGGCGTAAAAAATGTATTTATTAAGTCCTGGGAAAAATGTTTTGAATTCTGCCGGGAAAACCCAATGAATTACTCCAGGAATAAATAACCGAAGATTTTTTTTTCGAATTTTTTCCCAGGAAATTATTCGGGAGAAAATCTAAATTTCCCAAGGAAGTTTATTTGAATGGCTCAGGAAATTTTTTCTGAGAACTGTACTTTCCAAAAAAAAAGTTTCTGTACATCCTCCAAGAATTCTTTTATATTTATCCTTGATTTTCTTTGTCTTTATTAAAGAATTTTCTAGTCCTAGGATCCGTGAAATTCTTCTGAACGAGAAATTTCTTTGAATGTCATCGAAAAATTATTCTTTTAAATGCCACCGAGACATTGCATTCAATGTACCACAAAAATTCTTCATGTCCATTAAAAAAACGACGAAAATTTTCAATTTCCATGAAAAAATCTTATAAATAGCGGTGCGCCGAATGCATACAATTTCGGCAGCGCTGTAATTCCAAAAACTGTGACCGGCGATGATGGTGGCGCACTCGTTTACCCACTGAAGAAACTCGCTATACATCCATCAGATAACAATGGCATTGTCGCCATCATGATCAAACTAAGAGGTGTTTTTCATCATTCACAATAACGAAGATGGTTCTCCTGTCCAGTGGAAAGGACACTTTTGTACGCTCTATTTCTGCCATTCAATGCGAGCTCGAATGCCAACTGCCAACAATCGTTGTCGTTTGGCTTTTCCAACTTGTCTTGTCACTCATCTCCTATAGACAGGACCGTCGAGCAGTTTTTGGTTATTTCGTCCCGTCCAGGACTACATTTTTGATGAGAAGGAAAACGATAATTCGGATGTAGTGCTGCTCCGTCAATTCACCAAATGGCTCTTGACCAATGTGTTGCAGGACAGTTGAACATAATTCTTTTCTGTTACGCCGACCCTACGATTTATTTTGTATTCGCATTTCGCATACATCACAACAGGGACGTTAGCTACTTCCACTTCGTTAACTTACTTAGCAATAACAACTAATCACAACCAATTGAGGGCTGCTCCGCTTCTAAGCAAAAATAAACGTCAATCCCCATCAATAAAATGACAATATTCTCGGTGAACCGGTGCCGGTAAGTATACGAGCCCATAATTTTTCGTGTCAGACAAGCCAATTTTCGTTTCACAATCAATTAGCATCATTCTCCGGTTTCATAGCGGCGGCCGTTTCAGCGCTGACTGGTTGGTTTTATTGGTTAGCAATTTTGCCATTTCGTTGGGTTTTTTTAATGTGAATTGTGGGGTGCTTCGTTAGTTGGTTGATTTGGTCGAAGAAGTTAGACTCGGCTTTGCGCCGATATCGAGGTAAGAAGGGTGGTGAGTTTTCCGTTCCAATTGGCTCCGATTGGGAAATCGACCGTTCTTTGACCTTTCGAATGTATTACATTGCCAAAGAAAAATGATAGCCGTACTTGGCGAGTTTCTGGCTTTGCATCTTTTATGTGTAGATGTGTAGGGACCCTCCTTAGCCTAGCGGTTAGATGCGCGGCTTTAAAGCAAGACTGAGGGTGGCTGGGTTCGATTCCCGGTGTCGAATCAGTTTTTTATGGCAGCTTGCGAAAAAAGTAGAAGGTTGTATCCGAGACTCGACTGCCAATTGGACGTAGGATTACGTGAAGTGTAAACATTTTATTTTGAAATTCTGAAGATGTTCCTTGGCGTTGATATTGCGGTATTGCGGACTGCGCCCTTGTTATGTTGGCAGTGCCCATGCATTTAAAGGTATTGTTTAATCCTTCCGATACCCTGACTTCCGAATTCTAAGTTGGTGCTACACCGACAATATCGAGGAAAGACAGCTCCTCAGCAAACTCATCATAGATAATGGAAAGCGGTTTCTGATTTTGTGCATGATCCAGACACTTGTCTTTATTCCACATGAGTGCATGTTGTTGTCCAATCATCATTTCTATCTCGTTCATTTCATCGAAGACTTTAAGGATAATGCCCTACGGTCCTCCGAAATATCCGTCTGCTCTGTTTGTCCGATCGCAGCCAAATTTTCTTAATTGAAAACAATTCCATTCCGCCTGTAGAGCGGTTTAGTAACCAGATAGTTCAGCCATGCTTTAAGGGTACCTTTCTTCACGTAGCCGGACAAGTAACTTGATTTGTGTAATATGAAGTGTTTCTTGATGCACACGTTGATAGCATAGTCGTCATCCAGTTGGCGGGGAAGTTCGTCTACCATCTGGGCCACGTCGACTGGAATGTTGATAATTTGGCCGATAATTGCCAAACTACCTGTTGCATGTTAATGAAAATAAATCATACATTTATTTGAAGTAATAAATTTTTAAGTAAAATAACTTAAGTAAAATAACCACAAACCTGTAGTATACCGCAAAAGACAAAACTGCATGAAATTGATCCTGGGAGCCACCAGTCTTGTGGTGGGTGAGTCCAGCGGAGGCAAATTGGACGGAAACTTGGGATATGTAAAGCCATTCGATTGCGACAATGTGGGAATTGATCCGCGGTTCAGGCTTGTTCGACACGTAGCACACGCCGAAAATCCTTCCACCGTGTCGAAATAATTTGTCGTAAGTAACACGACTGCATGTGAGTTGGAGATTGGTTTCAAATCATTTCTGAACCAGATTCTAGCACACACATCACATGCGCAACCGAAATCGTTTTCCACGAATCGTTTCTGGAACTCCCGATCGACCCGATCAAAATTGGGTTTGTCTTGTGTTAAAAGTGAAGAAAATACGTTCGCCATCATCAGCGACATCAGACACGTTTTCTTCAACGTCACCATGCCATGCTCATCATCGACATCTGCTCTTGCGGACTGCATCACATTATTTTCACCGGCGTCGGAATCTTCATGATCAGAGTTAACAACTGTATCAGCACGGATTAAGTTGAATTCTGCTCGAAGAAATTGTAACACGGGAACATTAATCCCTATTGACAGACAGATATACATAATTGAAAGATGCATTCGCATTTAAAATGACTGTACCAAGTACAATAAGACATGTAAAAACATAAAAGATTAAATGAAAAATTATGGCCAAGCGTACTATAAACAACAATAGCATAATAGTATAAAATTCAAGTAGCATGTGTTTAGGATATGTTTATACAAAACACACTATCTCAGTCTCAGCTCAAACTTCTCCCATGTAATATGATGGTTATGATAAGAACCAATTTGGTTGCCACAATACGCCTATCCAATCACAAGCAGCAACACAGCTTATGTTTTGTACTTTGAAAAATATTTGTCTCGGCTCGATCTTCTCTCGTGTGAAATTATGATTCTGAAAAGAACCCATTTGTTTTCAGTAATTCACCTTCCCACTCACAAGCAGCGACAAAACCGAAGCAGAATCTAGAGAAAATTTCATTTTATTGCTATTGACCCCAATGTCAACCACTCGATAAGTTACCGCTAAAACGCAATAGACACCATCCATGCGAATCAATTTTCGCACCATCCCCCTCCGAAGAGCGCTTGCGCTGCTGCCGACGCCAAGCGATGCACTTTGAAGAAGTAAAAGAAGAGAAGAAGAAGAAGAAGAAGAATAAGAAGAAGAAGAAGAAGAAGAAGAGAGGCCCTGATTATGTACGAAAGCACTGACATCGAACAAAAGAAAGGCGGAGCAAGCAAGCCGATGCCAATGATACGGCTCCCAAAGGGGCAGGGCCTCGGACTCCATGCAAACGTATTCTGACCAGCTGAAGTCTGGTTTTCTCGGAAAATAGGCAGGACAATTGCATCGCAGCGCCAACCAGACATCACCGGCGGTGGAAAGGTTCCTCGTCAAAGCTAACTTGTTGCGAGTAAATGTATTTAGGATAGGTTCCAGAAAAAAAATTAAAATGCATTTTGCTTAAAAAAAAATATTTTGACCAGTCAGGACAGCACTGAAAAATTTCATCTGGAACCAAAGTGAAAAGATTCTGTGTTCGAATGCAACTTATTGCGAGTATTCTGACTATTGGTCAGACTATATTACAATAGCAGTAGGACAGGATTTTCCGTTGAATGCTAAATTTTGCAAGTAAATCGGTAGATAAGTGCCCGAAAAAAAGGATAGAATTTCTCCACTTATTTGTGTCTAGAGAAAATGTTTTTTGGCTATAACTTCTAAGCCCATAGACCGATATGGCAAATTTTTAAAACGATGAGACAGGATTCTCCGTCGAATGCAATTTGTTGCAAGTAAATCGGTTGCGGGTAAGTGCAAAAAAGTAAACTTGAATTTTTACGTACTTATCCATAAAAAAATATTTTGGTAGTAACTTCTAAGTCCACTGTCCGATCCGGCCTTCTATAAAAAGTTTGTTTATGTAGCGATTATATAGCTATTACGAATACTTAGTATACGAGAAAGGCAAAAAGCAATAAAACTGGACCATAGATGACCCCTTCTTTGGAAGCGTTTGAAGTTCATGGAAAGGTTTATCAATGTTCTTACTTTTTTGTATTTCTTCATGTATTTTTTTAAATTTTTTATTCTTCTTTATTGAATAATTTAAGGATTTTTTTTTCTATTTTTATGGTGAAAAAACAAGTATTTCGAAAAAAAAATTTATTGCTAATATTCATTTATATTTAAAAAAATTGTTTTTGGAAAAATCCGTGCAACATTTTGATTTATTTAAGCAAAATTCTTTTTTTATTTCTTTATTAGCGAGACTTTTAGCCCAAGGCAGGCTCGTCCCGTAGCGAAATTCTTCTATTACAATTGCTATTTTCTATTTTAAAAGTGCTAATTTATTTTTGTTTTGTGGAAAGTTCTCAGTTTTTTTATTTGTTTATTGTTCATACC
Organism: Armigeres subalbatus; assembly: GCF_024139115.2. Classification (NCBI taxonomy): domain Eukaryota; kingdom Metazoa; phylum Arthropoda; class Insecta; order Diptera; family Culicidae; genus Armigeres; species Armigeres subalbatus. The sequence continues at coordinate 202,279,519 of NC_085140.1, read as the reverse complement.
CTGATTTCTTTACTGTCATTGTTTGTATTTTTATGGAATATTTGTAATTCTTCATGTAAAATTTATTTTGCTGCCAAAAATATTTGTTTGGGATGTACCAGATCATCCAAACAATCCTTGAGTCCATAATTGCGATATACAGTTACCATGCTAGCCTGTTTCGTCACTCCAAGCTTGGATCTGTATTCAACCATATCCATAACATATTAGTGAAGATCAACGGACATGGCAAGATGGTTTTGGGATATCCTAGGTCATCCAAACTATCTTTGAGTCAAGACCACGTGATCTACATCCACGACACTAGCTTTTTTCGTCATTTGTATTCAACCATGTCCATAACAGGAATGAAGATCGAGGGACTCGCTCACTTCTCATATTTCACTTCTAATTTTTTACTTCTCACTTTTCGATTCTCTTTTGGCTTCTCACTTTTCACTTCACACTTCTCACTACTTACTTCATATTTCTCATTTCTTATTCACTTCATTTCTCACTTGTCACTCTTCTCTTCTGTTTTCTCACTTCTTACTTCTCACTTTCTCTACGCTCACTTCTCACATTTCACATCTCATTTCTCACTTATCACATCACACGTCCCACTACTTACTTCTAAGTTCTCACTTCTTACTTCTTACTTCGCGTTTTCAATTCTCTCTCCTCTTTTCCCATTTCTCCCTTCTTATTTCTTACTTGTCACTCTTCCTCACCCACTTCGCACATTTCACTTTCCATTCCTCACTTTTCGCTTCTCACCTCGCCCTTCTCGCTACTTATTAGTTCTCACTTCTCACTCCTCTCTTCTCATTTCTCACTTCTTATATCTCACTTCTTATTTACTTCTCGCTCACTTCTCACATTTCACTTCTCATTTCTCCCTTCCCACTTTTCGCTCCTCACTTCACACTTCTTGCTAGTTACTTTTTAGTTCCCACTTCTTACTGCTCACTTCGCAAACACATACACACGGACAAGCAGGCATTTGCTCAGTTCGTTGAGGTAAGTTGATTGGTGAATTGGGGTCTTTTACAATGTTTATAGTTGAAATTCATTTAAGAAGATTCAGTGGAATTCCTGTAGATTTTTTTTCCGATTGAACCCTAGAACATCACGTTAGAACTCCAGAGAATTTTTCGTGGAAACACCAATGATTTTCTTAAAACTCTTATATGACCAAAAATAGTCCTCTATAGCTCATATATCTAAAATCGTTTGTCGGTAAGGCTACAAGTTGTATGGTATACTATGTCATTTAACCAAACAAACCATTTGGCTTAAGCCCATCTAGTCTAAAATGATTTTGCTGAAAATGTCATTTGGTAGATCACTTCCTTTGACTCAAAAAAAAACAGTTGGCCGAATAGCTCAATTTGCCGAAATGGTCTTGTGACAGAAAAGATCATTTGGCCGAAACGAACATTCGGCCGAAAGTGTAGTTCGGCTGAATTGGTCATTTTGTCAAAAAAGCCCTTGAGCCGAATAGGTCATTTGGCAGAAAATGCCGTTTAACCTAAATGTTTGTTATGCAGAAAGAAAATTTTCGAGCCTAATGGCTCTTCATACCAAACGGCCTTTTCGGCCAAACGATCATTTTGGTCATTTGACTTTTTCAGCCAAATGAGCTGTTAGAGCAATCGCTAGAAATGGAAATAGCCTTTCATACCGTTTCCATTACTATCCTTTACCTTTAACTTGACTGTTCAAGCAGTAGCTGCTAGAATTGGAAATGAACTCGTTTCCTATATCCAATTAGAAAATCAAAAAAAATCTGTTGATTTCTCCTATCCCTATCACAATGGTAGTTCGTCAACCAAGACGGACCTATGCCTCTCGAACCTAACACAAAAATTCCAATAAATTCCGTATGAACTCGTGGCAAGTGCAGAGGTATATTCGGCTTGCAGTGCGCGAGTGATTGGATCATCATTTCCTCCCCCATCCCTACATTGACTTGCATTCTGACGTGGCAGGCGCTGGTATGACCTAACAAATGAGATCAACAGTACTTGTACATTGAAGATGTGTGCTAATCTAATCTAATCAAACATCTGTTGGTTCTCTGTGCAAGAACAGCTGATCTGGTCATAATGGAGTAGCAACTACCAGCAGTCAACCAAGCTCAAGCTCATGCTCAAATGAGCTGTTAGAGCAAACCATTTTTTCTGTCGAATTGTGCCGGCAGATCTTCGCAGGTTTGCTGTCCGGCATTCTTGCAACATGTCCTGCCCACCGTACCCTTCCAGCTTTAGCTACCTTCTGGATACTGGGTACGCCGTAGAGCTGGGCGAGCTCGTGGTTCATTCTTCGCCGCCACACACCGTCTTCTTGCACACCGCCAAAGATGATCCTACGCACCCGTCTCTCGAATACTCCGAGTGCTTGCAAGTTCTCCTCGAGCATTGTCATGTTTCATGTCCGTAGAGGACAACCGGTCTTATTGGCGACTTGTACATGACAGTATCAGTATCCAGAAGGTAGCTAAAGCCGGAAGGGTACGATGGGCAGGACATGTTGCAAGAATGCCGGACAGCAACCCTGCAAAGTTGGTATTCGTTTCCGATCCGGCAGGTACGAACGTGGGGCGCATTCGAGGATTTGTGTATTGTGGCGTCAAATTGTTGATCCAGTGGTATCTGTTTATATGTAAACTAAGTAAATGAAATGAAGGTGGACATTCAAAAAGGCATCTGATGATGTTTAGCAGAACCCTGACCATATAGTTGAGCACTGTAAATTTCCCGGAAGTTGAGATACGGGAGAATTATGCACGCTTACCTCAATCACTTTCAATGTAGACATTCTGGTTCTAACACATTTCAAAAGCGGTGGAAGATGGAGAGTCTAACCCCTCCAGCGCTTTTCCCAAGTTATGACCAAAGCATTTTTCAAAACATATGTGCCAAACACATCATACTTGTGCAATATCAACATAGAAAGGTATATTTGTAAAAACATCAGGACCATAAAAAGAAGCATATTTTTTCGGATTTAATTGAAACACATAATCAGACGTTAGTAAAAATTCACTCTTTTATTTCTTTTTTCATTATCATCCTTCACAGCCAAACTGCCATCAGCAGGTGTGTGTGCTCTGCGAAGAAAGAGGGGAGAATTCCTCCTGCAGGAACGCAAAAACCACCCACCCCCATTCGTTCGTATCTCACCCCTGCCCATTATAATCATTTGTTCGAACACAGATCGTAACTTTACTCCTCTTTCCTTTCGTTTCAGGCTGTGCGTTTTTGACGTATTTCAGTCCAGAAAACGCTATCAACGCTCAGAGCGCGTTACATGAAAAGCAGACTTCACCTGGGGTGAGTAATTCGAATCCATTCGCGTTTTCCACGGCCAACAACCGTTTGTGTGTTTCTTTTTACTTCTTGTGCGTGTAGTCGTTCGTTTCTGTTACTCTGTGTTTTTATCGGCGAGAGGGGTGAATCCGCAGCCACCCGACTTTATGGTTTTGCACTTATTGCGCGCTCAACCACCCCGCGCCCATCCACCGTGCACAGTGGGGCGATTTTCGGGTACTTTTAGCCTTTTAATCTAAATTTCTGTATTTTCTGTTTGGATTATAGCCAGCACATCAGCTTGAAATTCGGCACTGGATTTCATTCCAAAAGTCAATGCATCATCCCCGCTGTGCATTTCGGCCACACTCCCACCTTGTTCTGTTTGTATAATTTCGTCGGATTTTATTGCCGTTAGCACCACCTCACCACCAATCCTTCTTCCACTGATAGTCCTGCTGGATTCGTCCGACACCAAGGACCGTGTAGATATTAATACAAATTTAGCTATTTGTCGCTTTTGTGCCTCTAATCTTTACGCGTCTTTAATGTCTATGTTCGGTGCTGCTGCTGCTGTTGGATTGTACTTAAGCTTTTATGGGATGCACGGGGCTTTTGGGAGGATCATCGGTCTACCGGCCGGCCGCCGACACAAATTGGGGTTACTTTTATTGCGGCAGAGAAGGGTCTTTGGCATAATTTCTGTTAATTTGTATTTAAATTGATGCTCGAGCAATTTTTGACAGCTATTATATCTAATCTGCTGAGAGAGAAATAGGAATCCATTAAACTTTATGGTAACGTAATTCTGTATTCTTGGTACAAATAGGTGAAAATGTGATAATTTGTCGGGGCATGCGATTAAGACCGAAACATAATTTTCACGACGTTTGACGAGTTTGAGCGAGCGCAATTACACCTAGCCGATGGTCTCAGCCATTAAATGTATGAAGTGATTAATCAATACAGCATCATCACCAGAGAAGAATTTAATCACGTATCAAATATGACCATGACCAGTAACATCAATTCGCATAGGCAGTAATCACAAGTTAAAGCACCTTTTGCATCAGATTCTGTCAAATAAAATAAGAAGCATTTTACAAGAAATTGTCCCAATGATGCATGTCTCAGATCCTGTGGTTATTTTCCTCATTATGAGTCTACATTTCTTTCGTTGTCTCATCAAACAAGTATACACGAACCATAAACAGCACACACGTCGCGATCGGGATAATAAGGCAATTATGCACCCTGCGTTTGTTGTGTACCCACGTAATCGCCCCTCAAAACCGTCTTCGTCAAACAGATCAGGAGAAAATTTCACGCAGCTAGTGCAGACAGCCGAGGTTATTTTTAACGGACCCGATTCCAGACAGTCGGGTTTTTCGCCAGCAACAACAGCGGGCCAAAAGTGCTCATGTGCCGCTGAGTTCTGGTTTTTGTTTACACTCCACTTGACTCGAGATGCGATTAGAAAGATTGGCCTACCTCCACGCGGTGTTCGCCCTTGTGTTCGGTTCTACCACGGTTCATTGGATAATTGACGGCATTATCGTTGCCGCGCAGCACCGGCCGCTCGGTGGGAATTTGTCGATATAATGGGAAAAATATGGATTAATTAGTGCGGTATTTCGAATGCATTCCATGCCAGCCTATCGAGCCGTAGTTGCGGCGTAGTTTAGGGGAAGCTTTTGCCATTGAGATTCTATTTTAATTTTGCCCCTCGCTCGCTGCATATATTCCAGCAAGTAGTCAGCGCTTGAAATCGATGAACCGCAGTTGCGTGTCAGGTAGACATCATACCGACCCACAAAGCTGTAATTTTGTGGAAAATATTTATCCTTTTCCGATATAACTTCGTGGCGCCAATCAACGGCTTGTAGAAGCGTAAACGGTACGCAATTTTCCCGCATGATTAGTTTGTAACTAGTTCAAAAAACCTGGTAACATACATACAAGTGCGTTCGAAGGTTTTCCAAGGCTTGAATAGTTCATGGGCGTGTTTGAGTTACATGAGAGGGTTTAGTCCACCAAATACCCGAAGAAAGTATTCTACTTATCGTAAATACATGTGTAATACATGGAGTGATGTGTGTAATAAATACGCTGGGGGTTGGATGGGGTATCTGAAATTGATCAAAGCCTGTCCACGTTGTATATGGACAGCCCCTAAGAAAGTTAAGAAAAATCCAGTACCTCTGAAAAGTAAGGCTACTAGGACAGCCTGTGATACATAGGGTATGCTTTCCAGTAGCCGTGGCAAATCAAAAGGCAGAGTTATTCCCGAGTAGACGAAAAGAGTTCAATAATATAAAATCTCGATTAGATAGCAAAATGAGATATGGACGTGATTGATATAAAAGATAGAATATATCTGGCTGAAACCAAGAAGGGTCTTGATAAGGCTAAACTGATGGTGGGCGGGTTGTTGTATGACTGTAAGGGATCCGTTCGTGATAAGCTATTCCGTAGGTGTTCTTTTTTTTCTTTCTAAGCAATGGAGGAGGAATCTGCGCAACATACATCCTGGGTTTTCCAGGAAGTGCGGGGTTAGGGATCACTTCTCACAGCAAACGAGGGAGGCAGGACTACATCCCCGACCCGTTAAACCGTTTCCATTGCCGCCTAGCCCATAGTCCCTTCGGTACAACCAGTAAGTAATGCTTTAAAGGGGGGCCAGCGCACGACGCACCCTCAAGGTTAGCTGCGTGTCCTTGCAGCATCGAACATCGTGACTCGCTTTTTTATAAGAACACTATGGTATCGTGCCAGCGCATTGCCGGCTGTCCAGGTGGCCTTACCACGCCCTATGTCCTCGGAAGGTGGGAAGGGTAGACTTCGCGCCTGCTTCCCTCTGCACGACTGGTATCAAGAATGATGATGCCGTGTGCACCCCAAATTGACCTCTCTGCGATAGGGTCTGTTCGCCAACACACAAAGGGGCTTGCCGATGCGGTGCCTACGCCTACCCCAGCCTTGACACCGCGAAAGCGACGATACCATGTTGTTCTTCGCGCGACCACTTGTTCGATAAAAGGATCGAGTTCGACCACAGGGCATGACCACCGGTATGACCCATGAAGCCGACTCCGAACCCTTGGACCACCTCTTGTTTGCGCCTGAACTAGCCATCCTTGAGTCCACGCGCCACCTTCTGTGTAGCTCCGAGACGATTTGGACGATAGCCGATAAAACGGCGTTCCAGCCAACTTCATCTTTACACATCCTCCGAACTAGGTTGTCCGGGGTAGTGTCCAGACCACATGTGGCAAGCATGTGGTCACGCATTGCGCGAAAACGTGGGCTCACGAACAACACGTGTTCCGCCGTTTCCTCTAAACCTGCGCACACCAAACACTCGGGCGAGGCCGAGCAAGCCAGCTGCAATACCTGCACTGTGAATTTGCAGCACGCTTAAACGCCGGGCAAATCGAACCCATGGGGTGCTTGCTGTTCACAGCTTGGCTAGAACAAATCAAACAATTGGGAGGGTTCGTGCAGCATTGTGCCTTATGTCCCTCCAATCCGCAGCGTCGACAGAGCATGCTTCTGTCAGGGCTTTTGCAGTCCCATTGCTTGTGCCTCGGTTCCAGGCACTTGAAGCAAACTTCGGGTTGCTCGTATATGGCCACAGGGCATACCGACCATCCCACCTTGACGCTCCCTAACTTGACTACCTTGGAGGCATCCGCTGCGAATAGCCGAACCAATGCTACCTGTGTCCCTGCCGGACCTTACCGTAGCCGAACGGCTGCGGTGGGCGTCTCCACTGCACACTGTCGTCGCAGTGCCGTGATGAGCTCTTCGACTTCGGTGATCTCGTCCAGGTCTTTAACCCTTAGATTCACCTCCGTCGTGAGTGCCCTCACCTTGACCGTCTCGCCTAGGTCTTCCTCCGCCAGCTTCTTGTAGGCGGCGCCCTTTAGCGAGACGCCCCGCTTCAACTCGAAGATCATCTCGCCCATCCGGGTACGTCTTATTCGACGTATGTCGGCGCCGAGTTCACCGAGCTTGACGTCACTCCTGATCGCCTTCAAGACGTCCGAGTACTTAGCCTCGTCCGTCTTGATGACTAGGGCATCGCCCCTGGAGCGATTGGCGCCTACCCTAGACTTCTTGCTACCCTCGTTCGCCTGGTCCTTCTTTTCGGCCCCTGACGTCTTCAGTTTCCTCTTGTGAGGACCAGAGCTGTGTAGGTCGCTCTTTCCCAGATGTCAACTCACCAGCCCACTATTCCGTAGGTGTAGAGCAGAAGGCTTGCACCTGTCAGTCCCCAGGCGCAGCCCACAGACACCCCACCGGTGGACAGGCTTGTGCAGCATTTAGGAGGATCCGGATATGCAAGTAACACAGGTAACTTAACCACAATAGTCGGTTAATGAGTTTAAAACTGATTTAGCTATGTTGTGCAACATGTATCACATCCCTGCCGGTAGCCATCTGAACTTACGGGCGGGATACAGTAATTGCCCGTATCCTGAGAAATCCCCGGAGATGTAAGTCAGGATAGTCAAAATATTGTCCCAGATATATTACTCATTGTTTTAACCCCACATAAAAAATCCTCGGACTCGCCTGCCCATCGTACGATTTTGGCGATATGGCACCGCCAGTGACAAACGACGAGTTGATCGCTACAAAAGAACTTAAACGAAATAACGCTCCAGGTTAGGATGGCACTCCAAATATGCGATTCTTGCTATTACGTTTGAATCTCCCGTCCAATGTGGAAATATAATGCTCGAGATTGCTACTGAAACTCTGGAAGAAGTTGCACTAAAAGTTTAAGGAAGCTTGTTTTAGCACACCACAATGCAGAAGTCGTGGTGGTACAAAACCATCACAGCTTGTACCTTCTTGGATACCTGGTTGGCTACAGCGTCGATACACCTATGCCTGGCGTATTGTAGAGCTCCATAATCGTCGGTCTTGGGTGATGTTCCTCCAGTTTCCCCGAACGTTCAGGGTCCCAGGTCCGATTCTACCGCGTGCAGCCAGCGTGTTTGTGGCCTTCCACGAAGTCGCCGGTCATTATCTGATTCTCTGTTGAATATTGTTTTCGCTATTCTTTCTTCTGACATTCCCATTAAAGTGTGCCGTATTTTATATGCTTCACAATATTTTCCTTCTAAACTTGATACAGCTCATGATTCATGCGTCTGCGCCATACACCAAGGTCATTAGGCCGAATTGTCATTAGGGCGAATGGCCATTAGGATGAATGAGAAGTGGGGAGTGAGAAGTGAGTAGTGCGAAGTGAGAAAGAATAAAGAAGGAAGAAGGAAGAATAAAAAAGACATATGGAAGGAGGATAAGCAGGATAAAAAAGAAGGAAGAAGGAAGAAGGGAGAATAATGAACGAATGAAAGAAAGAGGAAGAAGGAAGAAGGAGGAAGAAAGAAAAAGAAGAAGTAAGTACAAAAAAGGAATAAGGAAGAAGAAAGAAACAGAAAGGAGGAAAGGAAAAAATGAAAAGAAAGAAGAAGAAAAAAAAGTAAAAAGGAATAAGGAAGAAGAATAAGGAATAAGGAAGAAGAAAGATGGAAGAAGGAAGAAGGAAAGAGGAAGGTGGAAAAGGGAAGAAGGAAGAAGGAAAGACAGAAGAAGGAAGAAGGAAGAAGGAAGAAGGAAGAAGGAAGACAGAAGAAGAAGGAAAGAAGAAGGAAGAAGGAAAAAAGAAGGAAGAAGGAAAAAAGAAGAAGAAAGAAGAAAAAAAGAAGAAGAAAGAAAGAAGGAAGAAGGAAGAAGAAAGGCGAAAAAATAAAAAGAAAGAAGAAAAAGAAAGAAGAAAGAAGGGAGAAGGAAGCTGGGAGTAAGAAGATGGGAGAATGGAGACGGAAGAAGGAAGAAGGAAAAAGGAAGAAGGGAGAAGGACGAAGGAAGATGGAAGAAGGAAGAAGGAAGAAGAAATAAGACAGAAGGAAAGAGGAAACGAAAAAAGAGGAAGGCCGACGGAAAAGGGAAAAGGAGAACTAAAGAAAGAAGGACGAACAAAAAAAAGAAGGAGAAAGAAAAAAAGGAAACGAAAAGAAGGAAGCTGGAAGAAGGCAAAAGGAAGAAAATAAAATAGAAAAAGGAAGAAAGAAGTTAGGAGAAAGAAGATGGTAGAATGAAAAAGGAAGAAGGAAGAATGAAGAAGGAAAAAGGAAGAAGAAAGTAGAAGAAGAAGGGGTAAAAAAGCAGTAAACATAAAAAAGAAAGACAAGAAGTACAAGAAGAAAGAAGGAAGAAGAAGATGGGAGAAGCAAGAAGAGAGAAGGAAGAAATGTTGAAGGGAGGGAAGAACTTCTGCTTTATCATTTTTTGCCTATTTTTTCTTCTTCGGCCTAATGGCCATTCGGCCAAATGACCGTTCGGCCTAGTGACCATTCGGCCTAACGATCTTTGGCCACTTCCATCATTTTATAGTTTCCCTACAAGTATTGTACGCAGCACTTTTCGCTCGAAAACCCAGAAAGCTCTCCGCTTCTTTTAACGTCCATGCTTCATGTCTATAAAGGGCCACTGATAGAATCAGAATTAAATGAATATTATAAATGGAAAGTATCTAGACAGTTGATAATTTTCATTTAATATTGTCGCCATTGCACTTATAGTGCCGGTATTGCTCCTATAATTGCGAATCACTTATGAAAACAATAAGATTTGCAACTAAAGACACAAATTAAAAATTACCGCAGCTATAAGAGGATTGTACCAATAGTTGGAGGTAAGTCGACTAAAAAAAATAAAGTCAAAAGAAACCACCGCCGTTCGAAAAATTTAGGACAACATCAGTTACACCCATTTGCAAAAGTTTCTGGAATTGCACATTATTCCAAGGGGTGTCTCACATAGAATAAATTAAATTTATCTGCTGAAAACCAATCAAAATCAAGTAACTGCAGCTACTTTATTTCGATGTAAATCGAAACTAATGGATGAGCTGGGCAACGTAACGCATACAGCATCTGTCAAATTGAACATTTACAGTGATTATAGATATATTGTGCATTTAGTCCAAAATCATAGGGCTGATGAACTGGTAGCGACGAGATTCATACGGGACAATAAAATAAATATGCAGCACTGCACGGTGTTATCTGTCACAAAATCGAGCTTGTCGCTAACAACTAAGCCAGCTTGTCGCTGGCACTAATTTGAAGTTTCGAGTTCTATTAAGGGAAGTTCAGAGTTGGATTTCCACACTTCCGTACGTTCTTCTAGCAATGTATTGGTGCCAAACTCAAATTTTTCTTTGAAAGTTATGATGTCGGAAGTAAGTTCGAAAGTTAAACGTTGGAAGTCGGAAATCACTTGAGTGCTTGCGACATATTATTCACAGATGATGTTTACTTGGGAAATGGGATCTAACGTAAATTAATCGACATCAGTTGCATCATTGTATATCTATCTTTACTGCAAATGATAAATTTGCTCTCAAACCAGCCATCCAGCTATTCGAGCTGTCTTACCTATATGCTTTGTCAAAACCAAGATTGAAGCGTGTGCAAGCAGTTGTTGAGGCTTCTGCAATCAACAGATATTGCCGGTTATTGAATTTTCGACAGTTCAGTTTTACTGAATTCTTCATTCTTCAAGATGGCAGCAATATGTAATCATTTATAGCATGGCCGGATTTAGCCGGAAGGGTCCCCGTGGTCGACAGTTTGTTGGGGAGTGGGGGGGGGCTGCACAATGTACAAACAATGTTGGTTTTGATACATAAGATTTGTTGGGGCCGAGGCTGCGGACATTTCGTTTTTAGTCAGAGTTTATCGTCTGGGGCTGGCACATCTCGATTAATGAACCGGGTTTATCTGCCAGCAATGTTGGCAGCGATGTATGCATTTTTGTTTCCCCGGTCTCCACTGTGGCCGAGGACCCCCATAAAGGTGGTATTGCTATCCAGAGTTGCTTGTATGGATTGTATGCATGGGTGGCGAATTAATGGTAATGATATTGCGGCTAGCACACAGGCAGAATTGGTAGCTATTAATAGAGGTATGTCCAGATGTTGGTTCAGAAACGGCCCGGAATATTTCCGCTGCTTCGGCGGAGAATACCGAACATAGATTCGGTAGGCGGAATGATAGTGGTGGACTCACTTCGGTTATAACGCCAATGCCAACCAATCCTTCGGCTTTGGAGCCATCTGTGTAACGGATGCTAGATGAGGAGTATTTCTTGGCAATTCTCTGCTTGAAGAGGGCCGCCGTGTTTGGGTTCTTTTTGAGATTTCTTCTAAGGTGCTGGTCGACTTGGGGTATATTGTTCCGCCTGCTGTTTGTCCCTACACGGCGAAGGCCAGTGATCTTGGAGAGGCGTTTTTCACATATTTTGTGTAAAACTTCATTAGCTCGCTTGAGGAGATTACATCTATCATTGCACATTGGGCCACGTCGTAAAATTGAGAGGAAAAAATTATTTTCACCATAATGATAATATTTTAGGATCAAAGTGTCTTCAGCAATGTCAAAGCTTATATTTTAAGCTTTATTTTGAAGTTTGTTGCAATAGGGTGGCCCCACTACATTTTGAGATAAATTTTTTAACTTCTATATTTCTAATTTCAGCATTGTACGATGTTCTAGAAAATTGTTCCTTATTTAATTTAGAGGCACTTTGCTGAAGAAACCATTTTTGTACGTCGTTTGTATCATTTGTTATGATAATTTTAAATAATTATGTTAGGGTGACCCTAAAAAATCTATATTTTGATTGTAACTTTTTAGTTTTTATTTTTATCGAATTGACGTCTTCTACAAAGTTTTAGAGCATAAAAAAATGCACGTTTTGGTTACATAATCAAGTAAATTCATTGGTGGATTGCAGAGATATCACTGTTTTTCTTGAAAAAAACCGTTTTTTTTAAAAGCTTGTATTTTTGAATGGGGGAAAAAGGGGGATTTATTTTTCCTTGGGTTAGACAGAGGAAGGGCTAAGGATTGCTCTGCATATTTTGGTATTGGGGAATTTGAGGAAATTTGAGGTTTTTCCATCATTTAAAAAAATGGCCTTATGTACGAGGAAATCAAAATCATCAGTTCTAGAAGTGTTATAAAACCGAACATTCCGCCCAATTCGTCAAAAACAAAACGTTAATAAGGATAACTAATCGTGTTATCAGTTTAATATCATTTCAGCACAGAGAACAGACATGGAAGCTCGAACAAAATTTCGTTAAAAACATGTGTAAAGATTTAAATCCCACCTCAGCGCCGCCAACGCAGGAGGCCCGACATAAAAACTCAATTCCACTAAGTGATGGCGTTGGCATACACTTCATAAACAATGTAGTGCTGCCACCTAGGAGCGAGCCTAGGAGCAATTCGGAATGAACACTAGCGCTAAAAAGTAAAACACGGCAAATTTTAGCCATATTTATCAGCACACTAGCACCGCGCAACGGGGGCATAACGACATACTTTAAAATGACCAGTACAAACTTTACACAAGCACGCGAATGAAGATGAACGTCTGTTCTCTGTGATTTCAGTTACAACATGTTCAATAATATCAACGCTTATCAACGTGACAACTTCACTGAACAGACCGTAATCGTAAGTTGTTTACATCACTTGTTCAATCGATTTTACTCAATTCTGTCCCATGTTCTGAGTGTCCTCCGCGAATTTGAGAGAAATTGGATAACAACTAATTTAGCACGAGCCGTTTCAAGTTTGCATGGAAATTAGTATGGGGAAGTGGATTTTTCATCCTACTGATTATGGCGATAATTCTTTAGGGCTCCTTTTGGCTATGTGGGCTCTGTTTTCGCCAGCGCTTAATTGGAAAGCGCCATAATCAGTATGATGAAAAGTTCACTTTGCCCATACTAATTCCCATGCAAATTTGAAACGGCTCGTGCTAAATCAATTCGCGGAGGACACTCAGAACATAGGACAGAATTGAGTGATCTGTGTGGAGAAAAATAGAATTTTTGAACCCCCCCTTATATATCTAGATAAAAACTAAATAAAAAAATACGCTCGAAAAACCTAATTTTCCGTACCACCGTAGCGATTTAAAAGTAAAATCGATTAAACAAGTGATGTAAACAACTTACTATTATGGTCTGTTCAGTGAAGTTGTCACGTTGATAAGCGTTGATATTATTGAACATGTTATTCTACCAATCGGTATATTGAGTGAAGATGCGCTGGAAATATATAAGGAAGTTATGATTACTATAAATGTTTTGTTTTTGACGAATTGGGCGGAATTTCCGGTTTTATAACACTTCTAGAACTGATGATTTTGATTTCCTCGTACATAAAGCCATTTTTTAAATGATGGAAAAACCTCTCATTCCCTCAAATTCCCCAATACCAAAATATGCAGAGCAATCCTTTGCCCTTCCTCTGTCTAACCCAGGGAAAAATAGATCCCTCTTTTTCCCCCATTCAAAAATACAAGCTTTTGAAAAAAAACGGATTTTTTCAAGAAAAACAGTGATATCTCTGCAATCCACCAATGATTATGTAACCAAAACGTGCATTTTTTTATGCTCTAAAACTTTGTAGAAGACGTCAATTCGATAAAAATAAAAACTAAAAAGTTACAATCAAAATATTGATTTTTTAGGGTCACCCTAACATAATTATTTAAAATCATCATAACAAATGATACAAATGACGTACAAAAATGGTTTCTTCAGCAAAGTGCCTCAAAATTAAATAAGGAACAACTTTCTAGAACATCGTACAATGCTGAAATTAGAAATATAGAAGTTAAAAAATTTATCTCAAAATGTAGTGGGGCCACCCTATTGCAACAAACTTCAAAATAAATCTTAAAAATAAGCTTTGACTTTGCTGAAGACACTTTGATCCTAAAATATTATCATTATGGTGAAAATGATTTTTTTCCTCCTAATTTTACGACGAGGCCCACTGTGCATTGCTAGCTTGTGCTTTCTCCAGATATCCTATTGCTTTTTTGAGCCCAGTGCTACAGTAGCCTCATATCTGAAGGGTAGGATTCCCGCTTCAACGGACGCAGAGTCCGCCAGGGTTGATGGAAGATGGCCGGATACGATCCTTATCGCTCTGTTATAGGTGGGAGCTAGCTTTTGGATAAGGTTTTCGAAATTTGAGCATACTAATTCAAGGCCATAAAGCAAGTGGCAGACATCTCATACCCGGTGGATTTGGCCCATTTGGCAAACTTGCTCACTGCTGCTTGCTGCTTTCTCATCACCGCTTTGGGGTGTAGTTTGGGAAGATTAGCGAAGATCTCTTCCATTGCTACCAGGAATAGTGTTACCGCAATGACCGAACCTTGGGGGACCCCGGTTACCTCCTTCACGATCTTAGACGTCTGCGTTCCGAGTTGAACTCGGAAGGAGCGATCGGCTGGTTTTTTAAATGAATTGGAGGAGGTCTCCAGAGATTCCCCAACGATTGAACTTCTCCAAAATCTCGGGGGTCCAAGTTCTATTGTACGCCCTGGAAATGTCAAGTGAGGCTTGTTCGAGGTGCTGATTGGCGCTCATAGCCTCCGCTAAGTTCTGGCCTAGGAACGCGGAATAGGTGCTCGTGCCACAGCCGGCGCGGAATCATCATCTAGGAGACCGGAGTTTTCCAAAAAATTCGGTCAAACGTCTGTTGACCATTCGTTCCACGACCTTGATAGAAATCCCAAGCTACACAACTTGTTTCTCAGTGAGTAACAACAACTGTGGTGTGACTTACTAAAGATCTGAGTTATGCAAAATGTGTCGTATTTGGAACTCCTTTGTGACACAAAAAGCGCAAGAGGTGGAGCCTATTTGCAACATCTCTCGGCTACAATGAAAATAAAAACACCAATCAGGGATCGAACTATGGACTTTGAGATTCGCAACCTTCTACTAAAACCAACAAACCATCACTACATAAACAACAAAGTCATTTGTAACGTCATTGTACCATATACGAAACATGCAGAGACTGCCAAAAACAAAATACTGCTCAGATGAGCTCAATGTGTTTTGCAACATATCAGAAAAATTGTCGTAACAGCAATGAACTGAAGTGTAAATTCTGCAACCTACCTGTTTTGTTTCTGATATGAAACACATTGAATTCCAAATCACACAAGAAGTTTATATGCGTGGCATATTGCGAAGCCATTTAAACATGAATGAAAAATTTCTGAAACTAGAAAGAAGCTTTGATGTGACTCGATGTATTGCCAGTGTCTTCAGTGCAATTCATTAAGAACAAACAGCTATTTGAAAGATGTTGCGCGTGCTGCTTGGGATGTTAGTAAGAGCGATCGGCCGATAACTTCCGGCATCGCTGGGTGATGCACTGCTTTTTGGTATCCATACTGGGTTTCAACTGCCCAGGCAGATTGCCAGCCATCCACTCGTTGTTGATGCCTTCCAGTAAGGCAAATTTTTCTGGTAAGCGTTCCAGGGTGGGGTAGCGAATTTCTTCGGGCCCAGCGAATTTGCCTCTGCCTTTATGCAGGTCAAAATTCAGCTCATCCATGGAAAACGTTTTGTTGAAATCTTCCCGTCGGGAGGGATCTGGAAAGCAGATATTACAGTGACATGATGAGAGTGCTTCTTGTGGAAGAGGTCGGGGTACTTTCCGACTAGTCCTGAAAATGGTCGGAAAGGGCATCGGCCACCAAGGCCGTGTCTTGTTGGGGTACGTCATTGATGGACAGGGTCATTTCCTTCGAGAGCCTTTTGCCCTGTATGGCACTGATGCGTCCCCATAGTTCGCTTGCCGAATGTTCGCTGGAAATACCGTCCAGGAAGGTAGCTCACGATTTTTATTTTGCTTCACGCACGGTCTGGCGCCACTCGTTCCTGCATTCCTAGTATGTCGACCGAAGAACTGCCAATTCCGGTATATCAGGGGTAAGACGAGCTTTAGCCCTTTACATGGGTCTCATCGCTTTTCGACACTTCTGGACAACGGTTTTGGTATTACCGCTCATCCAATGGAGTGCTCGGCGTCCCGGGTTTGGGGTGGATTAGGAATGCTTTCTTCAGCTGCCGGAGAATGGGGTTAGTTAGGTCGATAAATGTGTTTGGCGGCATCTCGTCTAAGGAATTTTCGATGGTGGTTTGGAAGCAGTTCCATACAGCACGTTCATATAACCAGCGGGGTCTTCAAGTTACTTCGATTGGGGTGCTGTCAAGAGCCACCGATATCGGTATGTGGTCACTGCCTCGGAGGTCATCGTCCGTTGACCACAGCAGCCGGTTCACAATTGACATGGAGGCGGCTGAGATGTCGATAGCTGATTCCACGCTTTCTCTGTGGAAAGTGGGTGAGCCATTATTCAGAATCAATAGACCGGCTTTAGAAAGGGCGTTGAAGTTTCTTACAGACTCCAACCGGCTTCTTCTGCAGACCAGGCACTTTTCAGCTGGGGAAGTAGACCATCGCAATAGTGACGGCGATAGGTCAGTCTAGTCTCAACGCAACAACTGGGAAACTGGCGTCTATGTCGATTTGGGAGTGCGGTGTTCTGTCCAATATATCCAATAATCAAACAATAATTTCGAATAATCAAATAATCGATCAAACTACCGCAGCTGGCACTCCACACTTTTTCACTGCTGTTTGGCATGGCATGCTAAGATGCCAGGCCTAAATACCAGGTTTGTGTTTCAATGTATTGACGATTTGCATACTTGCTGTAGAACTTTGACAGCTGCTGAAGAACGGAATCCGCAAAATGGAAAATTTTGAAGAGATCTGCAATAGTAAACAAGTAATTCAGAAACTCCAAAAACATGCATTTTTCAGAGTTGGCCAAATTAGTCACTAAGGTGGCCAAAACCGGTACACTTCCTCTATATTCATACCAAAAGTAAGGTAAAGTAATGGAGTAATAGAAGGTGCGTTGCAATATTGATCAAACAGTTTCCAGTCGAAAAGTAACAAAACCATTCGCTTCAAATCGATTTTATTTCGATCGAATTTCGCTGCGATCAATTGCTTTTCGGTCCGATTCTTGGTCCGGTCTAGGATGTTTTCGGGTTGGAAACATTCTCGACTCCCTGGGTATAGTGTATCCATTGTACTTGCCACACAAGATACATACTCATGCAATGGCGGGCATAGAAAAGCTTTCAATTAATAACTGAAGAATTGCTAATAGAATACTAAGTTGAAAAGCAGGCCAAGTTCCAGTTGGAATGTAGAGCTATCAAAGAAGAAGAATTGGTGAGAGACACCCCTTGACATTTTTCATCGGCATTCCAACTTTAATTTTGAGGTGTTGGAAATTTTGAAGTGTTTATAAAAATGTAATCATTGGAAGTTTTTATTTATTGCTTGAATGTACTACTATATGTTTCGTATTAAAAATAAAAAATAAACAGCTTTTCATTAGACGTTTGTTTGGTCTTTTAAAATTCACAACACTTTTGAATAATTTTCCGATAGGTATCAGAAAATCTGCACACGCCATAGTACGCTGATCGGTTTTTGTGATGCTCCGGCAGCGGGCGGCGGATACGACCCGACAAAAAACAACGTGAAGTAAATTGCTCGCAATCATAAGTTTTTCCTCTCGGTTGAAACCGTTGTTCTTCATCGTCGGAGGCGACCAACAACGCGCGCTGCAGCAATGTGCAAAAGTGGAAAAATGTAAACCATATTTTACATTCACGCACGGACCTTCACGCACGCACGCACGCTCGCTCGCATCAGCAGTACCGCTAACGTACTGCTTGTCATGGTGGTTCTCCATCGCGCAAGAGTGTCTGGTTTGAACGGAGTGGGTTATAAGCAGAAGTAGCCGCGTGTTCCCCTCCTTACAAAGGTCGACGTCAATTTCGATCAGTTTCTGAAACTGGGATGTAGAAGGAACCAGATACACATCATAATGCAATAATGGCATGACGCAGCTACATGTGTGTATGGGCGGGTGCTCTGCTGGATATAGAGCCATACTTGGCAGGCCAAATCCATTGAACTGTTTATACCGCTTCTCCGAAATGTTTACATTATGGAATTTACGTAGATGCCGTGCTTCGCATTTTCATCCACTACCGGAGCGAAATATCGATGGATGGTTGGGTATAGAATTCCTGTGCCTTGAGGTGTTCCGACGTGGTTTTGTATTTTCAATCTTTAATTGAGTGGAAGATGGAGGGAGGTACATACATATAAAGGCGGGGTGGGATAATTGGAAACTGCGAAGGTTTGCGGGAAATCGCTTCAATCACCTGATTTCCACCTGATTAATAGGATACAAAATGCTGGCAGTAATGGGACAACAATATTGTCAGTTTGACGGACATTGGTATTTCTCATCGAACCTATATGTGATAATATTTGATTAGAATAGAACTTGTTTAGAAAATTGTCACTAGTCGTATAAATGAGTGGTGCGAAAACCTGCTTGGAAATATCTAAATCATCGGTTCCCAAATGTTTACGGTTTATTTCTGATGGTTAACTGCGTTAAAGTTGACTCGACTTACAAGTACGAGTACAAGACACTGAAGATGGTCTCACTGTTGAGGTTGGAATACGTATCTGTCAAAGGTACAATAAAATGGTGGAATTAAATGAGATATATAATAAACTCGTCTTATGAGATACACCACCAAAAGCTCAAAATAACTTTTCTATACACTGAAGTTGCTTTTCATGCAGCTTTATTTTCACGTTTCACAAATTTTAGGATTTACGCGGAATTTAAAAGCATACTCGACTTTATTGCTCTTTACAATAAAGTTTTATAGAAGCTCCACCATTTTTTTTTATTGCTTTTTATTGATTTTTGAAATTTTTTCTTGCTTCACGTTTTTTTAGTACTTGATTTGAAAAAAAAACAATCTAAACTAAAAGGAGCCAATTAAAAATTATGATCATTCAACCTCAGTTTAACCTTCCTTCCAATACATATAAAAGCCTTTGCTTCTTTCCAAAGAAAATCTCGCGGTAAATTTATGATAAACATTCGTTCAAAACTACATGGCAAGAGGGCGGCTCGGTCGTTAGTATCAATTCACAATAAATGAACCGAACCTACACCAGCCAATTCGCGGCAGTGTTCGGTAGGTATGAACACATTATAACAGGCGCATTTTCCGATCGTTTTCCGTTTTTCACACCCGTTCCCACCCATCCGCAGCCAATCACGAACCGCTCTATCTCTCTATCACCTTATTGCCCCAGACCAGACTCTATGTATGTACTGCTCTGTACACACATGTCGATGGATGGATGGATGATGATTGGATGTGTATAATGTTTTCTTCTCCGTGAAAGGGGCCACGTGCGTTTGTTTTCTAGTATGTAGTCACGGCGCGGCATGACCTCACTTGCTAGCACCACGATCCCATTCGCCTTAGCCTTTTTTACCGCAAAATTAGTGGTTCTCCATTATTATTGTTATGATTTGTTCAAATGGGCGAAATAAAATAACAGTTACTTTTGAAATTCTATAAATGGTAAAAAAATCATTTTTTTATTGCGTTGGTTCCAATCCCTTGCTGTGTCCTCAACATTGCTTTGTACATTTTGAATAAAAAGCGCAAACTAACTGTAAGACAATTAGCTTAACAATTGACTTGATAAAAAACGCTAAGACATAGTTGTTTTAATTGAACAATGATTGAATGAGAATGAAGATTTGATTTATTACAATTGGAAGCACAAATTTATAAAAAAAAAGTTACTGACCGAAAGATAGAGAATTCCTATTAGACCAACAACATTTACAACGGCCCGCCAATCTCGACGCGAAGCCCACTGCTCGCGAGGAGGCAATGTGTTTCTGGCGTCCGAATCTCGTGCGGACTGACTGTACCGTCCCGGCCCGCGTCGCGTCACCGGTTTGTGGTTCCTTCTCGACCTCGTCCTCCCGCAGCACGCACGGTACGGTGCTGCCAGCCCCAGCAAAGCCGGTCGGCAATTGCACCCGCAGCCACATCTCGAGAGGAGGAAATTTTAAGTGAAATTTTCATTCTTATAAACATTAAACTTTTCTAATCGATTCTGTTTGTTTTAGAGAGCGCGCACGGGGTGTGGGTGACGCGTCGGCAACGGGGGCAACGCATGATCGCATCGTGTGCTGCGCCAGGGGCTCGGGAAAACCGGAATTTTCGTTCGCCAGTTCCAATTAATATTTCAGTGAGTTCGGTGCGAATTTGCCCGCGTTGGGGGAGGTTTTGTCGATCAATCCACGTGGTTCCGTGTTCCGGGGGTTGAGTGTCGTCTCTCTGTCGTTCTCCTAACGGTTTGCCGGGAAGTGACGTGCGTTTGAGGCGATTAGCGCCGTGAATTGATTAAAATCTGGCGCCTGTCGCCGTGATTGCATATGGAGTGAAAGGTGTTTTGGGCCAAAGGTGAAAATTTCCTTGCATACATATTGGCAGAGGGGTGCTTCCGGGGAAGTTTCGCTAAATCAAAAGTGTCAACAAAGCTAAAATTTGTTCGCAAAGTGGAAGAAGCAGTCGAGCGAGAGGGCAGAGGAGCAATATTGGGGGGGTCTGTGAAAAATTGAGCTCGTAGTGAAAGGAGGGTGAATGCATTAGAGAGCGGTATCGAATTTCGGTGCTTTCATTCGTTAAGTGCTTGTAGGGGAAAGGCAAAGTGGATGTGTGCGCTGCAGTGCCACGTGTAAGGATAAAATATCAGCGGTTGCAGGCGGAAGTTCGTTGGTGGTGGGTGTCTTACCCTGGAAAACAGTGAAAAAGTGAGCTTTCTGTGAAGAGAAATTCGAGAATCTGACAGCCAGTCTCCGCGGTTCTGAGGAATACGTCTGGTTCAAGGAGCATCAGCGGAAAGCATCGATTTCTGTACATTTGTTGGGACCCGTCGTCATCGATTGGAGCATGATGGATAGCGCTGCTGCTAACATGTGGTATTATGACGCTCTATGGGTAAAGATTGTTCATGTGTTTTTGTATATTTTCATTTCCATGCGTTCGATTATTTATAGATTCAGGCATTTGTAGATGTTTACCTTATTATTCCATTAAGTATATCGTTTCATGGTGAAATGTTTCAAACTTTCTTTCAGTTTTGGTTGACTCTGAGGTGAAAGGTGAAGTGAGCTTGCACAAGCAAAAGTGCAATAATTCACTATGATGATTAGATGGATGGGTCTGTATGTCTCGGATTATTTGTAGCTTTCAGTTTGTCATGTTACGCAATAGCTGATGAATAAATCTGAATCAGAATATAGGCGTGCTTACTTGCGAATTTCGAAAAAAATAGTTCCGGGGTATTCAACAGAGCGTAAACGAATAAATCTTCCAATGAATGATGAAGTTTGTTATGATTGAATAGTTTAATCCTATGATTAATGATTAATTAATTGATGACAATGATTATTGATTATAATTAACGATTAAACAACTTTTTGACAATGATTAACGATTATGATTATTGAATAACATGTTTCGGGTATGATGAACGATTAACGATCATGGTAAAATATTGACACAATGTGTATGATTAATGATTAACGATCGATATGATACATGATTAATGAACAAAAACATGATGTGGATATTACAGTGTTTCTCTATTCAAACTTTTTAACACCTACGTGCCTGGCCCCCATGTGTAAAAAAAATCTAAATACTTGTTCTCAGCAGTTGTATGACGGAGTTTGGTTATATTTACTTTACGGCTACAAAATTCGTATTGCTGTTTAGGTATTGATCATGGTTTTGAGAACGGCCATGACTCTAGAGATATTGATAGTAAGTATGGGCTAATATCTCAGTTATCTTTCAACCGATTTTGGAGATTTTGGTATCAGTCGATTGGTGAGCTCTTTAAGATTTTGCTCAACTATTAAAAAAAAATGTGCTAAAAGCGCTAAAGTTTAGAAAAATTGTATTTCGCCAGCCACTGTTAAAAACCAACCAACCCTGCATGTGCATCGCTAGCACAGACATCAAAATCACGTCACTTACGGGCGAGTTCAAAGTGCAATTCATAATCGCTTGACGACGGCAGAAAGTTGAAGTTGGTAGCAGCGAAAGCGCTCGTTGGATGGAAATACTGCAAAAATCTATTCGCATGGATGACGTCTCAAATCATCGAGTGGCTGACACTGGCGTCAGTAGCAGTGAAGTGGAATTTTCTTTAAAAATTCTGATTTTTTGCGTGCGCGGTACGAAAACTCCTCTCTTCTGTTAGCGTGGCTGGGACTCTGCAAAGGGCCTTTTTCGGTGGAGTTACTCCCTCGTTCTCGTTTACTTGGAACTGGTGTACTTGACGAAGGCTTTGGTTCCGTACTAGCCTGGCGTCAGTAACAATGAAGTGAATTCTTTAGATTCTGATTTCGGTTTTATTGCTGTTTGTGATAGGAAAACGCATTATTGAAAACAAATGGGTTCTTTTCGGAACCATCAACTTACACGAGGTTCAAGGTGCAAATCATAATCGCTTGATGAGGGCAGAAATTCTCCGTTGGAAGCAGTGCAAGCACACGTCGTAGGGTAAGGTGACCAGACGTCCCGCGTTTCGCGGGACAGTCCCGCATTTTCGCCATTTGTCCCGCGCTGAAAAGAGTCCCTCGAAATGTCCCGCGTTTCACTTATTTCAAAATAATGTCCCGCGAAATAAAGAAATATGTTAAAAATAGCAGTAATTTAGTAAACGTTCTCCACTTACTTATAACTTATAAGATTTTGAAATTTATTATATTTATTAATGGTTTTCGATTTTCGATTTTCGTCACATACAAAGCATCGCTCTAGAGGCTTGATGAGTAGTCTTTCACCCAACGCCACGGTCACACTCGCATGTGGTTTAAACAAATTTATTTAGCTCTTCCTTACTCTGTTTGTTACTGATGATAATTGTATTTAAGATGTAAGAAATATAATTTGGACGCAGAAAAGAGGTTTCTCCAAGGGTTCCTCATATTGTCATCAACGTCATTTGTATCTTTCCGTCTCCCACAAAATTATAACTGTGGTAGTGCACCGCCGAGCGGCAGCACAAGCACTCACTTAAAACACGTGTTTGTTGATTTCCAATTTCATTTCATCCTAAAGCCTAGTACGCAGTTCTCAAGGAAAAAGGTCAAGGAAAATTTGATCAAATTACCAAAGTAATTTTGACAATTTAATGCAATCGAAAAAGTAGGCGAAAAAAATATGTTTTGTGCTCATTCGTCAGTCAGTCATTCAATTCGTCAAAATGTCATCAATCAGGTAAACAATTGGTCTAATAGCTAGAGCTTTTATTTTTATATTCTGTTCTTGCCTTATTTCTAGATGGATTCACCGACATTATTGCAGATGGCTGCTGGTAGTTTGGATCAATTGAATGTCCGAATAGGCTTAGGATCACCACTCGGGTCTTCACTTGACTTTATTAGTAAATGTCCCGTCGGAATTCACTAATCTGGCATTGACGTCTACGCACTCGAAAAGCCATCAAATGCCACGGTAGCAGCCACACAACATCCGTTCATTTTCAACCTCTTTGTAAGCCAGTGAGGATTACTCTTGGGATTAGTCTTTCGGGCAATGGAATTTCCAGTTTTTTTTTAACAACTGCTCCGTATCCGGGTGCTATGAATGCAAGTTGAAAGCTTCAAATATGAGAAAATACATGTTTTTTTATGACTTTCATTGGACTTTATTTAAACTTCCCGAAGACCCAGAAAATTTTACAAGCTTTTCTATAGCCACAAATTGAATTTACAATAAATTAAAATATCGGCGATGGCGTGATAGATCATTTTTAGTTGGCAGCGGCGGCGTCACGCTGTCCAATATCGGCGGTGCTCCTGCAGCATCGTCTATATTATGATCTATTACGCTTCGATAAGGGACAGTTTTCTAATGAATGATTTATTAACAAATGTTTCCAAAAGATTGTATAGTAAGGGCACCAATAGTGGAGATATTGATGAAATCACAAAAGACACATTTAAAAAATTGATGAAACAGCAAATGCACAAGTTTACAGTTAGTTTAAAGAAAGTCCTCCTTATATTATTTTGCAAATTCCTCCAGAAATAAAAAGTCACCCAGAAAATCAGATTTCACCAAAATTAACTGCCAGGCGTCCCCCAGGAATTCTTTAAGGAATTTAACTTAAAGTTCTTCCAAAAATTGCTTTAAAAATTACAACAGAAATACCTCTAGAAAATCAATTCGCAAACCCTCAACAAGTTTTCAATTTAATTCGTCCAGATATTAAATCCCTCTTATAGGAACTGCCCTGAAAACTTATCCAAGAATTCTTTCGGAATAATCCCACGAGATTCCAGGTATTTTTTCAACAGTTCCCTCAGCTTATTTTATAAAATTCCACAATGAAATGTTTCTTAGTTTTCCCAGATGTTATTTAAGTTATGGATACGTCCAAGAGCTCATTCAAAGGTATCCCCACGAGTAAATTTACCCAGAAATTTCGCCATTTCTTCGTGAATTCCCCTGAGAAACGCCTCCTGAAATACCCATGTAAACTACTCTAGAGTTTCCCAAGAAATTCATTGGAAATTCTTTTTCCAAACAATTGATTCAAAACTTTAACCCGGAGATTTTCCGAAAATTCCCTAACGAGTTCCTCTGTAATTAAGTTTTATCAGAAATTTCTCCATAAGTTCTACCATGAATTAAAAGAATTCTTTCTGCCGGTCTTCAGGAGTTCCTCCAGAAGTTCCAACCGGAATTTCTCAGCAAGTTTCTTCAAGAATTCATTTGGAAGTTGTATCAGGGATTCCTTTAAAAGTTCTTTAAGGAATTCCTCCAGAAGTTTCTTTAGAAATTCCTGCGAACTCTCCTACAACAAATCCCTAGGAAGTTCGTCCAAGACTTCCTCCGAAAGTTCTCCAAAATAATTCTCCGGAGTTTCCTATTGGAATTTCTCTAGAAGTTCAACTAAAATTTCTACAGAAGTTCTACCGAGAATTCCTCCGGAAGTTCCTCCAGGAATTCCTCCGGAAGTTCTTACGGGAATTCCTTCAGAAGTTCCTCCAGGAATTCCTCCGGAAGTTCCTCCAGGAATTCCTCCGGAAGTTCCTCCAGGAATTCCTCCGGAAGTTCCTCCAGGAATTCCTCCGGAAGTTCCGCTACGAATACCTGCGGAAGATCATCCAGAATGTCCTTCGGAAGTTTCTCCGGAAGTTCCTCCAGGAATTTCTCCGAAAGTTCCTTCAAGAATTCCTCTGGAAGTTCCTCCAGGAATTCCTCCGGAAGTTCCTCCAGGAATTCCTCCGGAAGTTCCTCCAGGAATTCCTCCGGAACTTCCTCCAGGAATTCCTCCAGAAGTTCCTCCAGGAATTCCTCCGGAAGTTCCTCCAGGAATTCCTCCGGAAGTTCCTCCAGGAATTCCTCCGGAAGTTCCTCCAGGAATTCCTCCGGAAGTTCCTCCAGGAATTCCTCCGGAAGTTCCTCCAGGAATTCCCTTGAAAGTTCCTCCAGGAATTCCTCCGAAAGTTCCTCCAGGAATTCCTCCGGAAGTTCCTCCAGGAATTCCTCCGGAAGTTCCTCCAGGAATTCCTCCGGAAGTTCCTCCAGGAATTCCTCCGGAAGTTCCTCCAGGAATTCCTCCGGAAGTTCCTCCAGGAATTCCTCCGGAAGTTCCTCCAGGAATTCCTCCGGAAGTTCCTCCAGGAATTCCTCCGGAAGTTCCTCCAGGAATTCCTCCGGAAGTTCCTCCAGGAATTCCTACGGAAGTTCCTCCAGGAATTCCTCCGGAAGTTCCTCCAGGAATTCCTCCGGAAGTTCCTCCACGAATTCCTCCGGAAGTTCCTCCAGGAATTCCTCCGGAAGTTCCTCCAGGAATTCCTCCGGAAGTTCCTCCAGGAATTCCTCCGGAAGTTCCTCCAGGAATTCCTCCGGAAGTTCCTCCAGGAATTCCTCCGGAAGTTCCTCCAGGAATTCCTCCGGAAGTTCCTCCAGGAACTCCTCCGGAAGTTCCTCCAGGAATTCCTCCGGAAGTTCCTCCAGGAATTCCTCCGGAAGTTCCTCCAGGAACTCCTCCGGAAGTTCCTCCAGGAATTCCTCCGGAAGTTCCTCCAGGAATTCCTCCGGAAGTTCCTCCAGGAATTCCTCCGAAAGTTCCTCCGGAAGTTTCTTCAGGGATTCCTCCGGAAGTTTCTTCAGGGATTCATCCGCAAGTTAAAACAGGAATTCTTCCAGAAGTTCCTAAAGGAAATCCTTCTGAAGTTCCTCCAGGAATTCCCACGGAAGTTCCTTCAAGTATTGCTAAGAAAGTTCCTTCGGACATTTTTCCGCAAGTTCTTCAGGGATACCTTCGGAAGTTACTGCAGTTATTCGCAAGAAATTTTCTTCACAAATTTCTCCGGCAGTTCCGTCAGGAACTTTTCCGTATTTTTCGCCAGGAATTTCTTCGTACGTACCTACAAGAATTCCTCCTGGAGTTCCTACAGGAATCCCTCCGAAAGTTCCTGCAAGAATTCCTCAGGAACTTCTCACAGGAAGTTTCTACAGAAACATAAATTCCTCCGTAAACTCCTACACGTTTCTTTAGGAATTTCTTAGAAAGTTCCCTCAGGAATCCATTCATAAATTGCTCCACGAATTCCTGCAAGAATTTCTCCAGGAATCCTTCTGGAAGTTGCTTCAGGATTTCCTCCGGGGGTTGCTTCAGTAATTCCTTCAGAAGTTCGTACAGGAATTTCTCGGAAAGTTTTTCCAGCAATTTTTGGGAAGCTCCTTCAGGAATCCCGCTAGACGTTCTTCCAAGGGTTTGTACAGAATATTTCAGGAAATTCCCCCAGGAGTTCCTCTGAAAAACGCTTCATGACGCTTCGGGAAGTTCCTTGAAGTGTTCTTCGGGAAGTTTTTTTTTTAGGAATTCCTCTGAAAGTTCGTTCAGGAATTTTTCCAGAAGTTTCTTGCGGAATTCCTCTAGAGTTCTATTATTACTCTGCAGGAACTTCCCAAGAAATTCTTGGGGGAACTCGAGAAAGAATTTTCAGAAAAATGTTTGCAGATATTTCAGGATGAATTTCCCGAAATTATGAGTACAAGATCTTTCGAAAGAATTTCCATATACCTTTCGAAGAAATTCCTCATGGAGATTCGGAGGAACTTCTAAAGGAATTTTTGGAAGAATTCCTGAAGAAACTTCCCGAAAACACTCGAAGGAACTTTCCGAGCAATTCCAGGAGTAACTTACTGAGGTTTTCTTGAAGGATCTTCCGGAAGAATTCATGTCAGAACTTCCGAAAGAATTCCTGGTTTATCTCCGTAAGGAACTCCTGCAAGAACTTCTGGGGAACGAATTAGTGAACTTTCAAAAGCCTTCATAAAGGATCATCCGAGTGTATTTCTAAAGAAACAAATGGAGGAATTCCTGAACTTCTGGGGGAATTTCAAAAGACATTCCTTGAGGAATTCCTCGTGGAACTTTCGAAGGGATTCTTAAAAGAACTTTCGAAGGAAATCCTGGAGAAACTTCCGGAAAAATTTCTGGAGGAACTTTCGGAGGAATTCCTGGAGAAACTTGCAGATGAATTCTTAAAGGAACTTCCGGAGGAATAAATATTTTGAGGGAACACTTTCGAAAGAATTCCTGAAGGAACTCCCGGAGAAATTGCAGGAGCAATCCCTGGTACATCTTCTGCAGAAAATCCTGAATTAGCTTCCGGAGTAATTCCTAATGGAACTTCTGAACGAATGCCTGATAGATCTTCTGGAGGAATTGCGGAATGAACATCCGGAAGAATTCATGAAGAAACATCCAGTTTATTTTTTTCAAGAACTTCCGGAAGAATTTTAGAAGGAACTTCTCAAGGAATTCCCAAAGGAACTTCTGGAGAAATTCTTGTAGGATTTCTTGAAGAAACTTCCGGAGGAATTCATGACTTCTTTCATTTTAACGAATTCCTCATAGCACTTACAAAGGAATTCTAAAAGAAACATCGGGAGTATTTCCTAGAAGAACTTTTGGACTTATTCCTGGATCAATTTTTGTGTGTGAGTCTCCGAAAGAGGAACTTCGGGAAAAATTCATAGGAACTCCAAGAGGAATTCGTAGAGGAACTTCGGGGGAACTTCCGGAGGAATTCCTGGAGGAACTTCCGGAGGAATTCCTGGAGGAATTTTCGGTGAAATTCCTGAAGGAACTTCCGGAGGAATTCCTGAAGGAACTTCCGGAGAAATTCCTGAAGGAACTTTCGTAGAAATTCCTGAAGAAACTTTCGTAGAAATTCCTGAAGGAACTTTCAGTGAAATTCCTGAAGGATCTTCGGAAGAAATTTTTGGAGGAGCTTCCGGAGAAACTTCGGGAGGAATTCCAGAAGAATCTTCCAGAGGACTTTCTGGAGGAACTTCCGGAGGAATTCCTGGAGGAAGGTTCGAAGGAATCCCTAGAATTCCTCCGGAGGATCTTCCGGAGGAATTCCAGGAGGAGCTTCCGGAGGAACTTCAGGAGGAATTCCTGAAGTAACTTTCAGAGGAATTCCTGGAGTAACTATAAGAGGAATTTCTGGAGTAACCTTCCTAGAATTCCTCCGGAGGATCTTCCGGAGGAATTCCAGGAAGAGCTTCCGGAGGAACTTCGGGTGAAATTCCTGGAGTTACTTCCGGAGGATTTCCTTGAGTGAATTCCGGAAAAATTCCTGGAGGATTTCCCGGAGGAATTGCTGGGGGAACTCCATTTACCGGAGAAATTTCTGGGGAAGTTTCGAAAGAAGTCCCGGGAAAATTCCCTGAGGAAGGCGGAATTCCTGGGAAAATTACTGAAGGAATTCCTGGGAGTATTCTCGAAGTAACTTTGGACGAATTCCCAGAGAAATTTCTGAGAAAATTCCCGGAAGATTTCTTGGAGAAATTCCCGGAGAATTCGCTGGGGAATTTCCGGAAAATTTCCTTGTGATTTTTCGGAGGAATTCCTGGTGAATTTCCGGAGGAATTCCTGAGGAATTTCCGAAGAAAATCATGGGGAAAAATTCAACAGATTTTTTAGGGAATTGCCGGAGCAATTTCTGGAAGAATTGCCGTAATAATTTCTGGTGAAGTTCTTGGAGGAATTTCTGGATAATTTTAGGAATAATTACCGGAGGAATTCCTGGAGAATTCCAAGAGGATTTTTTTGGAATTTCCCCAAAGAATTCCTGGGGATTATCCGAAGGAGTTCCTGTGGAAATTTCAAGAGGAACTTCTGGGAATTGACGAAGGCGTTGCTAGGAAAGATTCTTCCCGGAGGAATTTGTGAGGATTTCCAGGAGGAAGTCCTGGGGAAATTACTGGAGGAATTTCTGGGAAAATTCCCCAGAAATTCCCCCGGGAGATCCTTCAGGATTTCCTGTAGAGACTCCCTCAGCAACTCCTCCTGGAATTTTTTACAAATTTCTCCAGGAACTCTAAGTGATGAACTCTATAAATCTTTGAAAAATCACTATAATAAAGAAATTAAAAAAAATCCAGGAACTCTTCCAGAAATCTCCGGTAATTCTTTCAGAAATTCTATCGGATTTTTGTCCAGGATTTTTTTTTTGGGGGAACTAGGAATTCTCCTCAAATTACTCCGGCAATACTGCCAGGAATTCCTCCAGTAGTTCCCCAGTAATTTCACCAGGAAATCCGCCAAAAAATCCTCCTTAAATTGTCCCAGGAATTCCGCTGGGGATTCTCCTGAAATTGCTTGTGGAATTTCCCCAGGAATTCTTCCAAAAATTCTCCCAGGAATTTTTACGGGAATTCCTTCGAAATACGGACACGAAACCAGGACAATGTTCGTGGATGACCAACGCGCACTTGAAGTTTTCGAAACAAAGTGCTGCGTTCTATCTATGACGAAGTGCAGATGGTGGAAGGTACCTGGGGGGCGAATAAGCCAAGAAATGCATAAGCTGTTGGAAAAACCATCCATCGTTTTCCTGCGAAAATCGGAGGACTGCGCTTGGTCGGGCATGTAGCCAGAATGTTAGTCTCGATGAAAATGGTACAAGGATACGACGGCACAAGAAGGTGAGGTGCGTAGCGAGCGAGGTGGATCGATCAGGTGGAAGACGATATGCGCGGGTGACGACGTGCAGCCGTGGACCGAGGCCACTTCCTTCAAGAATTTCTCTGGGAATTATTCCAGGAGGTCCTCCAAGAACCCTTCCGGGAATTGTTTCGAAAATTTTTCGGGAATTCTTCGGGAAATTTCTCCCGAAATAAGTCTGGGAATTCCTTCCACAATTCCTTCAATTCTGAGAAATTATTTAAAGAATTCTTTCATTAATTCCTTCCGGGAATTCGTCCGAAAATTTATCCGGGACATCCTCCACAATTTCCTCCGGGAATTCCTCGAAGAATTTCTTTCTGGAATTCTTTCGGGAAATCCTCCAGGTCTTCTGGAATTCCTCCAAGAATATTCTCGGCAATTATCCAGGAATTCTTTCTGTAATTCTGCCGGGAATTCTTCCAGGAACACGACATTAACATTTTCATAATTCAAAGTTTCCATATGCATAACCACATCCATAAGATCTGCTGGAAATTTTATTATTATTATGATAATTTCTTTATTTAAGTAAATTTTGAACTCGCCACTCAAAGGCGTCTGTTACCTTTGTCTGGAGGGCTGAGCATCGCCCGAGTACCTGTGAAAGACATCAAGCAACATTGTTAACTATCGTTCATTAGAAATTCTGATGGTTGTGGTAAATGTGATAATATTGAGCTGATGTCTTGCCTTGTTAGCTTACAAAAAACCAAGCTACGAATAATTAACAAAAGAATGCGAACCGGAACCATCGGAGAAACCACACCGACTATAAGATACTAGTAATTGGTAGCTATACTAATGCCACTTCAAATCTCTCAACTCAGCATCATCGAGTCGACAATAACTCGAATTATTTTTGATATAGTTTTAGGAACGCGTGGTGATAGCATATTGTATAGGCAGCGCGGATTTGACAACTGTTCAACCTACGGCATCAAAAACTCCATGGATGTTCGAGCGCTCATGTTGTCCAGGAAGAGAAGTTTAGACCGACTTTTGGAAACTTCAGAGCTCTTTGTTTGACGATTGAAAAGTCCAATCAAGAGTCTAATAGATTTCGCTGCTTTCCAGAACATGGTCAATCGCAGCACCTACTTCCAACATGCCCTTACATCTCGGTACGCCTGCAGATCATCACAACCGAAAAAAGAGTGGACCTGCAATAAATCGCAAACAAACAAATAACATAGTGAAAAAAAATTAACAAAACGTCACTTTACTTGCGGAATAATGCATCAGTGCATTATTTCGCAAGGGAAGACGTAAATCAATGTTTTCTTTCTTGCAATACGCCTGCTATTGCTAAATTATTTGATTTCCTTGTTAGCTCCGTACTATTCAAGGAATGTCAGCAGCAGAATCATTCCTTGACCACTACTTGTCCTATCTATTTGCACAGTACTTTAGAAGTCCATACCACCCTTAAACTCTAGCGAGTTTGAGGAATTTTGACAAGCCTGCTTTGGTGTATTCTAGGGATCCTAGGCAAATCCTCATGGACACGAGAACGAGGAAAGATGTTTATTTGGATACCTACTAAAAAAGCTGTAATAAGTAAAATGGAAGGTTTGAACGTGCTATTGAGGAATATTTTACTCAATCTGCAACAATAACAATACTTTTGAAGTGAAGAACTGGAATCATTTCAAAATTCACAGAAATAATAAATTTTCGAGATTTTTCGGCTATACAGTCTGATTTATTGGAAAAATTTTAAATTTTGTCCAACGTTTCGGTATCAGGTTCGATGTCTTCTTCAGGGAAAAAATGTTTTTGCTCTTTGTAACGGAACGCCTATCATACTTAACAAAAAGCGATCATTTTTTTCTTCTGGAAGAAAACATCGAACCCGATGACGAAACGCTGGACAAAATTTAAAAATATGTTCTAATAAATCAGGCTGCATAGCCGAAAAATCTCGAAAATCAACACTACAGTAGAAGTAAACAACTAGAAATAATAAAAAAAAACTCAACTTAATTCACCGAGTAATGATATTGCCTTTCTCGCATTTAGCCAAGACACCAACCTTATATGGTGCTAATATGGTTAAATGTACCATTTTCTTCATAACTTCAAACACAACGGTCGATCGTTATAAAATTCGATAGTGATCAACAAGGCTTTGTCCCCTATCGGAACTTGTTGCGAGAAAATCGGTTAAGAATTACTATATGAAAAGTTGTCTAATGTTTTTCGTAGCTTTTGTACACACACATGCATACATGAATACACGCGAACAGACAGACATTTGCTCGGCTCATCAAGCTGATTCTATTGGTATATAACACTTTGGGTCTCCGAGGCTTCTATTAAAAGTTCGTTTTCGGAGTGAAATGATAGCCTTTCGGTACAACTTTGTTGTACGAGAAAGGCAAAAACCATTTTAATTCATCGAGTAGTGATGCTGCCTTTCTAGCATTCAGTCAAGACACCAACCTTATATGGTGCTAATATGGTACGATGTACCATTTTCTTCATAACTTTTAAACACAACGGTCGATCGTTATCAAATTCAATAGTGTCTGTCTGTCCGTGTGTATGTGTCTGCACAAAAGCTAAGAAAAACATTAGACAACTTTCCATATAGTAATTCTTAGCCGGTTTTCTCGCAACAATTTTCATTCGACAGGGGGCGAAGCCTTGTTGATCACTATTGAATTTTAAAGCGATCGACCTTTGCGTTTGAAAGTTATAAAGAAAATGGTACATCGAACCATATCAACGCCATATAAGGTTGGTGTCTTGGCTAAATGCGAGAAAGGCAGTATCACCACTCGGTGAATTAAGTTGGGTTTTTTGTGTAGGCATTATGAGCAAATTTGAGCGCTCTGCCCAATTGCATAATTGCAAAACGAATAATACCGATCACTTCGAATGTTAGTTAAACGAATCATGTAATCAATACAAATAAGTTTAGCCATCAGGAACTCGCACCGTTGTAAAAAGTTGAACAGAATCATTCACAACAGAGGTGGGATTGTGTGATTGATCCAGGGCCAAGTGAGTCCCAGAGGGGTTTATCAAATTTGAAAGTTTTGACTTTTTGAATAAGAACAAGGATTTAAAAAAAATTGTCCCGCGCTGGCACAAAATATATCTGGTCACATTATCGTAGGGTGACTTTGTAAAAATGTATTCGCATGGATGACGTTTCAAGTAATCGAGTGGCTGACGGCGGTGTCAGTAGCAGTCAAATGAAGGTCGTTTATTTTGCGCGTTCTAATGGAGACAGCAAACCTATCCAGCCAAGCTCATGATAAGCAGCACAACGCTTGTATAGCATGCGCTTCCACTAGTAAGGCAGCGGTTGTAATGGGTGAAACAATAATGTATCTCCTATTCCGGACCTGCCAGCATTTTATAAAAAGAAAAGGTTTGATAGAACCTAGTTATTTTTGGTGTTATTGATTGGGAAGGTGCACCACCTTTTCATTTAAGAGAAGATTAAGCCGAGACGAGATTCCTTCAATTTGCAAATCATAATCGCTCGACGACGGCAGAAAATTGCCGTCAGTAGCAGTCACGGTTGTAAAAATTCGGCAGCACTGGATGAAGGCGATGTTTTTATTTTTTATTTTCTTCCTTCCTTGAAATCGATCTCACATTCCCGAAGAGGGAGAGGATTACCCAGTGCGCCACGAATATGAAATTCACCCAGCAAATGACAAAAATTCCCCACGCGTTTAAATGGGCCACTCACATTCATGCGGAAACGCACGATCTGAGCAGTCTGTCAGAGCGACTTGTGTGGGGTTGAATGCTAAATTGAATGGTTGGTGCTGGAATGATTTTTTGGCTGCCCTACAGTCGCACTCGCGATGAGATTGACCGGAGAATATGTTCAGATCCAAGTTTTTCACTGCATTGACTTTGACATATTTCAACCCTGGTGGCAGTTTCTCAAGCGCTCGTAGTAGGGAAACGATGCAAACATTTATTCGCATGTTGGATGATGTCTCAAGTTATCGAGTGGCTAACGTTAGCGTTAGTAACAGTAAAATGAAAAGTTTCTCGAGATTTTAATTTTGTTGCTGTCAGTGATTGGAAAGGCGCATTACTGAAAATAAATCGATTTTCAGGGCCACTATTCTATACTATAGAAACTGTTCAAAGAAGAACTTTCTTTGAAGTGCAAACCACAACCGCCAGGAGACTGCCGTTCCTTTCGCAACGATGGTATCAGTAACAAACCCATTAACGTTAATAAACATTTCCAATATTTCAAAATTGGATATTTTACTCTTTTCGTAATCCTACGTCCGATTAGTGGTCGTGTCTTGGATCCAACCTCCTGATTGAAATAAAAAACACATTTTTCTTTAAACAACATACAATTTATATAAACATATTCTCGCAGATCTAAAACCAATGCATTTTTAGCTTTTCAGTTGGCCTTAATCTAGAATTAAAAAAAACACTTTAATTTGGTTAAAAAAGGGTTTTAGATGCTGTCAACTTAATTTTGACCGAAACGATCCTTACATTTACATCTCTCCGCTACTTACTCCTTCATTTCTTCTCATAAAATGTTGGTCCTGAAAAGAACCGATTTTCGTTTCACAATGCACCCAACAGTAACCAAACGATGGTCCGTGGAAATTTCTCTTGAGTGCTGCTCCTGTTGGCAACTGCCTCTCGATGATCCGCTTTCTGCTGGGACTGCTGCCACCAGCCACATCGTTGCGACAGAACTATGAACGTAAAGAAAAAAAGGTTTTGGCAAAAATTCATTCGAGAATAATAATGAAGTTCATTATGCCACGCAATGAATGGTCTCGTACTGAAAAGGTAATAAAGTTCAAAATATTGAATATTGAAAATAATCAACATTGTTTTTTTACGTTTGCAGCCATCTGGTTGCTCTTCGCGAAATTTTAATTGAACTGAGGATTAGAGCCCAGCCCGTACGTTAAACGATTTTGTTGTCTGCTTACGATGCACGTACAGGATTGGTTGGGTTTATCGATCTTTAACAGTGACTGGTTAGCGCGTTTAACCCATTGTTTTAATAGTTGGGCAAAGTCTTAAAGATTTCATCAATCGATTGATATCAAAATCTCTGAAATCGGATGAAAAATGACTGATATATTAACCCATACTACCTGACCACTTTTCGTGATCGTTTCAAATTTGAAATTTTGTCGCCATACATAAGAACAGCTATTTAAAAAAAATAGTATATGTGGGTGGACTTCATATATCAAGCTAAAGGTTTTACTTTCTGCTCCTTAGAACAGCTGTGAAAACCACAATAAAATTTGTTATAATCCTCAAAATTGATTAATTCATAATAGGAACGCATGCACCAGTTGTGCTTAATTTTAGTTTCTTATTTGGCAAATCCCATTGTTTTCTTATGGGATTGGCCAAATTGGGACCACTAGTGCGACAACTGGTGCAAAGGACGTCAAAAATTAAGCAAAATCAATTTTTACAATTATGCTTTGCTTGTTTTGGAGGAGATCAAATGTGTTATCGTATCATATGAATATGCTTTATCGATCTGAACTTGTTTTGTGGTGATTTGATTGGCCATTTCGCATATAAAGCACTAGTGCGATAACTGGGTATGAGCAATAAACAAATATAAAATTTCCACAAGTAATGCTAAATTTCCATAACGAATTGAGATTTTTCCACAAAACAAGAATAAATTGGCACTTTTAAAAGCAAAAATTACAATTTTTAAAACTCCACAAAATAATCAATAAAGATCAATCAAAAATAAGAAAACTCTCCAGAAAAAGAAGGCCAAGCCAAGGGCCGAAACGTAGGAAACTAAACCAACGTGTCGTTTCGATTTTTGTTAGACTAAAAAGCCGTAAATCTTAAAATTATAAAACAAAAACAATAAAATTGATAAAATTTTCCATCAGCTTTAAACGCTTTAAAGAAAGGGTCATCTATGTAAAATGCTCAGGTTTATTGCTTTTTGCTTTTCATATTTTTTTATTGCTCTTTATTGATTTTTTAGTTTTTTTGTGGAAAAAAATATTTTGTGAGAAAATTTGTATTTGTATTTGTACGAAATTTCCATAAATAAATCAATACATATTAATTTATTTATGGAAATTTTGTATTTTTTTCCGTGGAACATTTTAATTTCTTTTTGAAAACTTTTGCTGTAATAATTCAATTTTTGCTTTTAAAAGTGCTTTGTGAAAAATTCTTAATTGTTTACGGAAATTTTACATTATTTGTGGAAACTTTATATTTATTTGCTGCTTGTATTCTGATTTCTTTATTGGCAATTCCCTATTTATTATGGAAAATTTCTAAGTTTTCAGGAGAGTTTTTGTTTTAGTCAATTAGAATCTGCAGATTGACCCCCTCATATTTCCAAAAGATGAAATCCCACGTCAAAAAATACAAATATGGATCATTGTTCCTAAGGGGCTAAGGGGCACTGGGATATGGATACTCTGAAGAAGTGCGTAACGGTTTAAATCCGGTCATATCGCCAGGCTCGGTACAACACTGATGCTGACAATATGACGTCCCTAATTCCGAATCCCAAGGTGTCAGGCGACCCGTGCCGAGGGGTGAATGGCCTGGGGGGTGAAACAATTAGTCAGGCAGTTAACGGAGCCTGTAATGCTGGGTAGACACTTTTTCGTGGTGCATTAGATTTACCACACTGTGCTCTAGTTCTTACTATTCCTGTTAACACTTATGAGTGATGGTCGGGAGAGTATGGAACGACTATAATTTGCTTTTAGATGACCAATCTTTTCCTCTCTTTGGATGGAGTCAATGGAGTAAAGTATAAAAACGTAACTCAATCTTAGGCTGGTTTCGAAGCCGATGACAAGAATCTTCAAGCTCCAGAGCACTCTTTCAATAGGAAAGAAGCTGATTCGAATTTGGTAGATTTGCTGAACCCTCTGACTGATATTAGCTCTGTGTAAAGGT
Source organism: Armigeres subalbatus (assembly GCF_024139115.2). Taxonomy (NCBI): domain Eukaryota; kingdom Metazoa; phylum Arthropoda; class Insecta; order Diptera; family Culicidae; genus Armigeres; species Armigeres subalbatus. The sequence continues at coordinate 202,242,426 of NC_085140.1, read as the reverse complement.
AAGATTTAGAAATGCCAAACGCAATGAAATCAGAAATCTCTGTACAAAAACGGAACTCATAAGAAGAAGCAAAAATATGTTTGAACTTCAGTAGCTATGCATGGCCAAAATCAGTATTATCCCACTTATTGTTGAGCCGAAACTGATTGAAGGGCGCGCCTTCGAGACTTGGTATAAGCCATTTCTCGAAGGGTATAAATAGCGGTACCTTAATCTGAAGAGGCCTTACATTAAGCTTGAGAAAATATCTGAATAAAAAAACGACTACTTCATTTCTTCTCAATAGAAATGGAGCAGAAAGACATGCACTAAACAAATAACACGGGTATACTAGAAAAGTTAAATGAAATGGACGCAGTGGTTCATCCCAAACAAAAAAAGGGGGGGCTCCACACAGAGGCCAATATGTTTGACGACATTGACTCCTCCCACAGGATTAGTGGGTTCGGTCAAAGTAAAGTCGGAGATCTGTGGACAAGTTTCACGGCTGATGGACAGTTCAACAGTTGTACAATGTTGAACAACATGTCAGAGTGTGTGTGGTTCCCCTAAGACAAAGTGGAGATACGTTTACTTTGAAGATACAATTGTACATTTTCTCAAAAGTCACCAATGAGCTAAATTAGGTCCATGTGTTTATTCCCGCTTATTTCACTTTACCCCAACAACGATGAACTTAAATAACTATCAGAAAAAAGGAAGAGTCGTTTGGCCGAAACCCATTCCGAATAGGTCATTCCTTCCTGTGAAAAGTGAGAAGTGAGTAGTGATCCGTCTCACTTCTCACTCCGCACTACTCACTTCCTACAGTGACAAGTTAGAAATAAGGAGTGAGAAGTGAGACGTCCCTGCCAAATAACCTGCTCGGCCAAATAACCTATTCGACCAAATGACCTTTTCAGCCAAATGACCTTTTCGACAAAATGATTTTTTTGGCCAAATGGCTATTCGGCCAAATGACTTTTTAGGACAAATGATGTAAACAACTTTTTTTAATTCTATATAAGTTTATATGTATGTATTGTCCCTACTACAGTGTCTATGCTTGTTGCTGCTCAACACAGTGGCAATGGTCGTAGCAACATCCCTCTCCCCGTGAGGGCCAGTAGGACACCCAACTGATTTAGCTACATCTAGTACCGCTACTTTTTATTTTTTATTTTTTTTTTTGTTGGGGCGTAGAACCACTGCGTCCATTGAGTTGAACTTTTGTGGTATACCCCTGATTACTATTAACTATTCGCATCTTCTAGGTTGATCACCATTTGTCAAGTAAACAACCTAAGAAGCGTATTTTCCCAGTCCGGTATAATTGAGTTAATAAAACCCACTACCTTTCCAGGATTTGCAGTCCAAATATCTCCTGGTTGCATAAAGCCACTATTTAGAAATTTAGATCTACTCTTGTACAATGCATCACAACTGCAAAGCAGATGTTCCGAGGTTTCACGTTCCATTTTACATTCTGAATCTGGCCAATATTTTTCAAGTGATATCTGCTCGGGCAGTGGCCCTGGAACCCAGTACAGATTTACGGAGTTCTCTTGGCACACCTTTCGCAATGAAAGAATGCAGTCCCAGACAAGTTTTGACGTACATTTAAAGCTACTCAACGCTTTGAGTGCCGCTTGACTATCTGTGAAAATACAAATATTTGCATATCTATATTTCCTTTCTACACAGATATTAGCACATTGGAACACCGTTGGATAGTTTCCCATTGCCACTGAGATCGCTATCCCAGGGCCGAAGATTCCTGCACCCGTTTTTGTTCCTATTTTTGAGCCATCTGTGTAGAATTGTATGGAACCGTCTCGAACAGTGGGACCTCCGACATCCCAAACCATACGTGATGGTTCATATATGTTGTAAGGAATGTCATAGTTCTCCACAGGTTTCATCCAGTCTCCATTCATATTCATCACTGGCCCATATTGAAAATTTTGTGAAATACTCAAGTGGCCCACTAAATCGCCTGACTTGAATAACTTCAATCATTTAAGTTTTTGCATATTCTTTTCCGCTTCTAACTGCACGAATTCATACAATGGTAGCAGATTAAGAATTGCATCTAAAGATTTTGAAGGGGTGCTGCGCATCGCTCCCGTTATAGCAATGAACACTAACCTTTGTAGTTTTGTCAGCTTCTTCTGTGCTGTAGCCTCTTTTGTTTTTGGCCACCAGACAAGAGCAGCATATGTCAGTTTTGGACGAATAATGGAAGTATAGATCCACTTTATCATTTTTGGTCTTAAGCCCCATTTTCTTCCAAATGTTTTAGAGCATATCCAGAAGGCACTAGTTGCCTTTCCGATTGCACACTCAATATGAGCATTCCAGTTCAGTTTAGAATCCAGAATGACTCCCAGGTATTTGACCTGTTCACTAAGCTGAATTTCTAGTCCTCCAAGCTTTAGAGCTTTTAGATCAAGTTTCCTTTTTCTAGTGAATGGTACAATTACAATTTTTGACGGATTAATGCTAAGGCCTTCCTGAATACACCACGATTGGGTAAAATTTAGAGCCCATTGCATTCTTTCAGAAATGATATTGTCGAATTTCCCCCTCACTATGATGACAATATCGTCAGCAAAGCCTACAACCTCGAAACCTTTTTCTTTCAAGCTTCCTAGAAGATCGTCTACAACTAAGGACCACATTAGTGGTGAGAGGACCCCTCCTTGAGAGCAAACTTGGTTGCCCATACTGTAAGAGACGAACTTCCAAGCTCGGAAGAGATTTCTCTTTTTGCAAGCATGCTGTGCTGTGAATCCATTTGATAATGTTCGCGTCGAAGTTTCTTTTCTTCATGGCACGATTCATTGACGAATAAGAAGCGTTATCGAAAGCTCCTTCAATGTCCAAGAAAGAACAAAGTGCTATTTACCGAAAGCGCTTTTTCCACTTTAGATACCGTCTACGGGGGTGTCATTGGGCCAAAATGTGGAATGCTCCAAGTAAATGTTACAAAGCTCTAATAGTTAATATTGGAATCAAGTTGTAATAAGTTAGGTACAAGCTTGAACAATAAATTTACCACTGTTTGGGGAAAAAATAATAAATGAGAGAAATTCTTCAAAGTTATATGTTGTTTAAAATTGGCCCATTCTCACCCCTCACAGGGGGTGACATTGGGCCACATACAATAAAGTTCAGCGGTGACGATGCAACGATTCAATCGTTCAATAAAAATAATTGCCTACATTACGGCTTTTACCAACTATGTATGGCAAATCAACCAAAGGCTTGGCCCAATCTCACCCCTTTTTAGCATGCATTGCTCGTTGCTACGAAAAAGCAAGAATGCTAAATAAATATTCATAAAATTCGATAAAACAACAAACAGATTATCGTAACATGATCACCAGGTATCCATCGATCTAAAATTTAGTTATGTAATAGATTTGTGGGGCATTACTGACACCCCGAGTAGCACACTTGTCATATACCAGTCACTGGGACTTACATGAAACCAAATCCAGTCACATTGGAGTTGCAGCAACAAAATCGATCGGAATTGTGCTACTAGGGACTATTTTAATACGGGTTCATTCGATCAATAGTTTTACATTCAAATTCCAAGCATTATGGTACGAGCACAATTAATCCTTGGAATTTGTTTTGTGATTTCCAAGACGTGAATTTTAATATATTTTCGAACCGTTTGAAGTTTTCATCAAAATTCGTAACTGAGATATCAGGAGTTGAAACATTTTTCGTTTTTGGCCCAATCTTAACCCCTAGGCCCAATGTCACCCCGAACAACGGTACCACTGTATGAAGTGCCGTAATTGTTGACTTACCGGACTGGTAAGCAAACTGGAACTTAGACAGTGGATGTTTAATCATGTAATTTGGGTTGATATAATCACTCAACACCTTTTCCATAGTTTTCAACAGAGCTGATGAAAGACTAATGGGCCTGAACGGTTTAGGATGCGTCTTATCTCGCTTTCCTACTTTTGGTATAAAGATAACTTTCACTTTCCTCCATGAAGATGGAATATAATTGAGTCTTAGACTTGCCTTAAAAATTTCAATTAACGGCGGAATCAGCACTGCTTCGCCGTTCTGAACCATTGCTGGAATTATTCCGTCCGGTCCTGCAGATTTATAAGGCTCAAAAGATCTCACTGCATTCTCTACCCTGGCTTTTGTAAAGAAATCGTCAGCCAAGGCTTGTGTAACATTTTTTAAATCATCAGACATTTTAGTTGGTCTTGCTGAACATCTTTGACTTTCAACCGAACCACTTGTTGTTGGGTCTACACAAATAATCGATCCAGGAAAATGGGTTTCCATAATCAACTTTAATGTTTCACCAGAAGTTTGGGTGGAAAATCCATCCACTTTTTTCAGATTTCCTAGTTCATTAGTATGATCTTTTGCAAGTGCCCTCTGAAGTCTCGCGACTTCTGGAGTATTGCTAATATTTTCACACGTTTGAACCCAAGATATTCTTTTGGATTTTCTTATTTCGTTATTGTACTCAGTAAGTGCACTCCTATACGGAGTCCAATACGAGGTTCTTTTGCTTTATTAAAAAATTTACGAGAAGTCTTCCGCAGTTTTTCCAATTTTGCTGGGATTGCATTCAATGCCCTAGTGACGAAAGATGGAAGATGCGCAGTAGAATCGTACTGGGCCCATATCCTATTGGATATATGGGAGCCCCCTCACAAAGAATACACAATACTAGAGTATCCTCCTTCCCATGGCAGGCTACTAATTGATACTTTTGCCAAGAGCTGCAGCTCTTCCTAATCTTGAACAGATCGCTTCCTAATCTTGATGTTAATCGTTAATTTATCGTTATCGCCGATAAAGTTAATTGTGTTCAACGTAATCGTTTGCTGCGATAAAGATGAATCAACTCAATTATTATCGGAGTTCGATAATTTAACGTAAGTTAACTCGATAATTCAACGATAATGGGGTTAATATATTACGTGATTACAATACATTGGTATACAATTTTGACAGAAGCCGAGAATTGGACAAATTGATTGCAGCCTGTTGACCAGAGTTGATTTTGATCGAAGCGATACACCAAAAAAATTAAGCAGAGCATCGGGGTCGGATCACTTGTACTTGCGCATGTGCTGGAAAGTTTGTTGTACGAACGTCGATTGGAAGGACATGAATTGGATCAAGAATTTTTTTGGAGGCAAGAAGCTCAGGAAGACTGACTCAATGTTGGGCGGCGCGAGCAGATTAGCAAGGCGAATATCTGCTAGTGTACACAACCTCGCTTTAGACTGGAGATGGGTAGGAAGCAGGCACCAAATAGATGTAGCTGATCATTTACTGTAGTTACTTATCGTTTAATTAATAGAGATCTGTAGCTGCTGGAAAAAGTATCAGTCAGTAGCCCTCCATTGAGGGGTATTGGTGGTCTATTAACTATCTCCGATATTTTCATGTCTGTTCCTCTCTTACTAATTTAATAATAAGATGATATCGATTGTGCATCACAAAGAACCTTGGCTCCGTATACATGCCTGAGCCTATCAAATAAAACGAACTTGAAAAAAAATCATGTTTAATGGAAGGTATAAAAATACGATATGAGTTTATTACCTAAGTTGGGTTTCGCGTTCAAAACAAATAACTTTTGTAAGAAGAATAATTACACTGTTTGCGAACCGGAAATGAAACAATATTTTTTGTCCCGGGAATCCCGGGATTTTCGGGATTTCAAAAATAATATCCCGGGAATCGGGAAATCCCGAATTTTCCTAAATCCCGGGATTTTTTGTCCCGGGATGTCCCGGGATGGAAACTCTAGTACACAGGATTTTGTTTTTACACGATTTTTTTTCGCTCGTATTTTTGATCGTGTGACTTCAATTTGCCACCAAACTCTTCGCAACATGTTTCAAAAAATCCAGAATAAATCAAAGAAAAATCACATGATAATTAATATACGTTAAACATTTAGGATGAGTGGAAAATTGAGAAAATGTAAATCGTGTAAAAACAAAATCCAGTGTACTATCCCACACGGTATGATGCGCATTAGCATCACAGCCAATGATGAATGACTTGTTATTCTCTCTACAGTATTGGACAAATGATTCGACCTCAGGAGGAGGGGCCTCAGGATCATCACCCGGAAAATAGGCCGAAGCTACAGCAACCTCAGTTTTTCCATTGGTGGTTGGCACCTCAACCATGATCGCAACTGTGTCCCGTTTTCAAAAGCTTGTAATGGGGTAACAGTTCAATGTTTTATCGACAAAAATAGCAGTTCTTGGCGAACTTTGTTTTTCATCATAAAACAACTTACAGTTCTGTATGTCTATACCATTTATTTTCTCTTTATTAGACCATGGCTCTTGAATTAGCGCCACGCCCAATTCCTCCTTTTTGAATCTCCTCCTTTTGCTCCTTTTGCATGATGGAGGTTCACCTGCAGGAACTTCAAAGGTTTTATTTTTACCATACTTGATATTAGTGAAAACAAAAAAAAATTAATAAAAATAAACATAAAATAAATAAATAAATAAATAAATAAATAAATAAATAAATAAATAAAAATATACTATTATTGGATAATTACGGAATTTTGTAAAATTTAATTATATTAATCATTTGATTTAAACATTTTTCATTTTTCAGTAGTAAATACGAATTTCAATTTTTATTTCGTATTCAGATTCGTTATTTTTGTTTTTGGAATAACTGTAAAACTTGCAACACTGGGAGATCGCAGAGTGCCGTGGACAAATGTAGACGTGAAAATTATCTGTTCCCGTCAATTTTTGTGTTTAAAGTAACACCGGTTCAAAATTATAAAATCGATATCCGAAGATCATTAAGTGTTTCTTCATCTCAAGAAAAAACATAGGCTGCAGCTAATGATTTTGGACCAATTTCAACCAGCATTTGAAGCATTTCTGAAGCTGCTACATGAAAAATTACACTGCGCGGAACTTCAATAGTTGCTGTACGACGGGCAGGACTGGATTTCGAATCGATCGCACTCATCAAGAACTTGCCGAGCCCAACGGAAGTCTGAAAGCGTACATGAATTGGAGTTTTTCATCAACAAAACGTTGGTGTCCGTTGAGCGCATTTCTAAGGTCCTCACGGTACTGGCGTCTTTGAGGTATCCGAATTGATCAATTGATCATCATTCTCGTCAGCCCGCAAGTAAGCTAAAAACACTAAACTTTCAATTTGCTCAACTATAAGGTAAGTCCAAACGCATGTTAATCAAGATGGGATCTATTATTTTTTATACATAGGGGAGGTTGAGGTAAAATGGACAGGGTGATTAAAACGGACAGAGGTCCAGTTTGTGCTAAATCGTTTCAAAATTGGCACTCCTTTAAGTGGATCTTATTGCATGTTTCAAATTATGAGTGTAACATGTTTAACTACATTCAAATAATGAAAACTATTCGGTTTATTAAAGATTTAATGCAAACTATGGCTGATATTCCATGGCGATGTAATTTTTGTTGTGCAGTATTTAAGCTTTTAAAACAGAAATCGGCAAAACTATTCGGCAAGATCCTCGAGGATCTCAAACTTAGTCTATCCAAAGATTATGTACGGGTTGAATTGATGATTTATCTCAGAATTCGATTTTTTTAGAATTTTTTAAGAAATTGGATCATGGTGGGGTAAACGGACACGTTCTGGTGTGGGTAATATGGACCATATGAAGTACATACACTTTTTTCAACGAAATTATATTTTGAAAAGTTTGTACTGTTTACCTCCGAAAGACCAAGCATTCATTAGGAAATTCGAATTTCCGAGTTTTGGTCAGACAAATGGCATTTTAAAGTGATTTTTATTTATGTTACATGCTGTTTTTAGTAAAATCATTGTAAGTTACCAATATATTAATTATTATTTTTTATTTCCATTTCTTATTTCCACATTTCCAACATTTTTATTTCCAGAGACTCATTTTAGAGATACTTAGCCTATGCATACAATTTATCAACCAAATTCACTGTTTTAAGCTTAATTTCTTAACATGTTCGTTTTACCCACACATTACACAATGGGGAAATCCGATTTCAAAGGTGGAAAAAATTGATAACTTTCTTCACGAACAACTTACAGAAGAGATCAAGAGCTTATTCGAAAGGGAATTTTGCAAAGAATTCAGTGAGTGCTGTTTCATGGACGTGGAACGCTTCGGTATGTAGTTATTGAGCTCGTTTTGCCCTAATGCCCCATATATCGCGAGTTTCCAAACTATTTGTCATTTTATCTTCAAGACATTGTTCTAAAATTGTGTTTATCTCTTCACTGTGGATCCACAGAAGGGCACTAAATATATTTTGTTGGTAAAAGTTGGAAATTTAAGGGATTTTGGGGTCAAATAAGCATCAAAGTGCATTTTATGTGCAATTTTCATGTATTCTGTAAAAAATAGTAATATTTACAGATAAGTGTTGATATTATTGTCCCAAAATGTTGAACAGATATTGACAAATGTTTGCTGAACGAAAATTAATGAAATAAATCGTTTCACAAATGTTTTATTTGGTTATTTGTTGAGTAAAAAACGATTTTTAAAAACTTTTGAATAGCGCCGATGCCAAACATTTCCAAACCATACCCGATAGCACTACTAGACAAGAATAGTCATATGTTATGAGTCTTGATGTGATCATAGATAGGAGGTGATGGGAGATACTCTTTTTTCTAACCTTTTTGTCCAAATTTCCCTATAAAATAATATAGCTCAATGATTTCGAGCAAGGAAATGATGTAGTAATGTTAATTTAGTCGATATTTTCCAATGATATAATGAAAATAACAAATAATCATATAATTCATTAACAATATTGAAACAGACGACGCACATAGATGATAAGGGCTTATTCGAAAAGGAGTTTTCCAAAAAAAATCAGTTTGAAATGTTTTTTAGACGTGAGACACTTCTGTATGTAGTTATTAAGCTCGTTTTGCCCCAATGTCCCATACATCACAGTTTATCATATTTTTCGTGCGTTTATCTTCCAAGTATTGTACTAAAGATGTGTTCTGCTCTTCATTATACATTCATACATAGCACTATACATATTTTGTTGGAAAAAGTTAGAAATTTAAAGGATTTGGGGTCAAATAATCATCAAACTGCATCTATGTGAATTATTCATGTATTCTGTAAAAAATAATAATACCCAAGAAATCATTTGCACTATATTACGTCAAATGATCATTTAGGGTTTATATACGGTGGTTTAAAAACATGTAAGTATTGAAGTATCTCTAAATATGGTCAATTTTGGCGAAATCTACAGCATCAATGTTACTCCATCATTTCTTAACCCAGAATCATTGAGCTATATTATTTTATAAGAGGAATTTGGGTGAAACGTCATTAGAAAAAAATATTTCCTATTTACTCCTGTCTATTGTCACATCGACTAACATATTTACTCTTATCTAGCTGTGCAAACGGGTATGGTTTGGGAATGATTGGCATCGGCACTTTTCTGAAGCATTTAAAAAATCGTGTTTTACCCAATAAATCACAAAACAAAACACTTGCGACACTAACTTCATTAGTTATTCTTTCGCAAACATTTATCAATATCTGTAGAACATTTTGGGAGAATAATAATAATTTAATTATTTTTTACAGAATACATGAAAGGTTCACGTAAAGTGGAATTTAATACTTATTTGACCCCAAAATCCAGTAAATTTCTAACTTTTACCAACAAAATATGTATAGTGCTATGTACGGATCTATAATGAAGAGGAGAACACATCTTTAGTACAATACTTGGAAGATAAAAGCACGAAAAATATGATAAACTGTGATGTATGCGACATTGGGGCAAAACGAGCTTAATAACTACATACAGAAGTGTCTCACGTCTATAAAACATTTCTCACTGAATTTCTTGGAAAACTCCCTTTCGAATAAGCCCTTAATCTTCTATGTGTGTCGTCTGTGAAAAATGTTATCCTATTTTGAATAAAAAATTACATTAAATGAGCTGTATGACCCCTAAATCCCCTATAATTCAATATTTTTAATGAATTATATGATTATTTGTTATTTTTATTATATCATTGGAAAATATCGACTAAATTAACATTACTACATCATTTCCTTGCTCGAAATCATTGAGCTATATTATTTTATAGGGGAATTTGGACAAAAAGGTAAAAAAAAGAGTATCTCCCATCACCTCCTATCTATGATCACATCAAGACTCATAACATATGACTATTCTTGTCTAGTAGTGCTATCGGGTATGGTTTGGAAATGTTTGGCATCGGCGCTATTCAAAAGTTTTTAAAAATCGTTTTTTACTCAACAAATAACCAAATAAAACATTTGTGAAACGATTTATTTCATTAATTTTCGTTCAGCAAACATTTGTCAATATCTGTTCAACATTTTGGGACAATAATATCAACACTTATCTGTAAATATTACTATTTTTTACAGAATACATGAAAATTGCACACGACAGTATAGACCGCGTAGAGCTATGGAAAATTATGGACGAAAACAGCTTCCCTGGGAAGCTTACCAGACTGATCAAAGCAACGGTGGATGGTGTGCAAAACTGTGTGAAGATTTCGGGCGAACACTCCAGTTCGTTCGAATCGCGCCGGGGACTAAGACAAGGTGATGGACTTTCGTGCCTGTTGTTCAACATTGCGCTAGAAGGTGTCATGCGGAGAGCCGGGTGTAACAGCCGGGGTACGATTTTCAACAGATCCAGTCAATTTATTTGCTTCGCGGATGACATGGACATTGTCGGCCGAACATTTGCAAAGGTGGCAGAACTGTACACCCGCCTGAAACGTGAAGCAACAAAAGTTGGACTGGTGGTGAATGCGTCAAAGACAAAGTACATGCTTGTGGGCGGAACCGAGCGCGACAGGGCCCGCCTGGGAAGCAGTGTTACGATAGACGGGGATACCTTCGAGGTGGTCGAGGAATTCGTCTACCTCGGATCCTTGCTAACGGCTGACAACAACGTTAGTCGTGAAATACGAAGGCGCATCATCTGTGGAAGTCGGGCCTACTACGGGCTCCAGAAGAAACTGCGGTCGAAAAGATTCGCCGCCGCACCAAATGTGTCATGTACAAGACGTTAATAAGACCGGTAGTCCTCTACGGACATGAAACATGGACAATGCTCGAGGAGGACTTGCAAGCACTTGGAGTATTCGAGAGACGGGTGCTTAGGACCATCTTTGGCGGTGTGCAAGAAGACGGTGTGTGGCGGCGAAGAATGAACCATGAGCTCGCCCAACTCTACGGCGAACCCAGTATCCAGAAGGTAGCTAAAGCCGGAAGGGTACGATGGGCAGGACATGTTGCAAGAATGCCGGACAGCAACCCTGCAAAGATGGTGTTCGCTTCGGATCCGGAAGGTACGAGACGGCGTGGAGCGGCGGGAACGAGATGGGCAGACGAGGTGCAGAAGGACTTGGCGGGCGTGGGGCGTACTTGAGGCTGGAGAGATGCGGCCTCGAACCGTGCATTGTGGCGTCAAATTTTTGATTCAGTGTTATCTGTTTAGATGTTAACTAAATAAATAATAATGATAATGAAAATTGCACATAAAATGCACTTTGATGCTTATTTGACCCCAAAATCCCTTAAATTTCCAACTTTTACCAACAAAATATATTTAGTGCCCTTCTGTGGATCCACAGTGAAGAGATAAACACAATTTTAGAACAATGTCTTGAAGATAAAATGACAAATAGTTTGGAAACTCGCGATATATGGGGCATTATGGCAAAACGAGCTCAATAACTACATACCGAAGCGTTTCGCGTCCATGAAACAGCACTCACTGAATTCTTTGCAAAATTCCCTTTTGAATAAGCTCTTGATCTCTTCTGTAAGTTGTTCGTAGAGAAAGTTATCAATTTTTTCCACCTTTGAAATCGGATTTCCCCATTGTGCATTATGTCCGTTTCACCGCATACTTTTAAAACGAGATTTTTTCATCCTTATTTTCATTGTTCAATCACAAAATCCGATTGTTTTCTACTAAATTGACTTCAAGTCATTGTAGTGTTTCTATTCAAGATTCACGTAAGTGATTTAGGTTTTCCTTGTGAAAATGGCGCGATTCCTTAGCATGTCCATATAACCCCCAACCCCCCTACTTTGGAATGATGATAGAAAATGTGGGTGTATAAATTTTGAATTAAGATTTTCGTGGAAAGAACGCGGAATCTAATAAGGGACAGGAAAAACATAGTATTGACAAAAATATTTATATTAAAGGGGCATTATATTTACACAACTTGAATTCGTTGTATTATTCTAATTCATCGTGCAAATAGGTATTCAATGCTTATGTTCTTATAATTGTGTTACAATTTAGATCAATCACATTTTTTTGCATTAAAGACCAGATCATTTAGAAATGGGGCACTTTCAAATGCGTGTATTTTTTAACTTTTAGTTTGATCGAAAAACTTTCTAAGAATGGAACAAATACTACCCTAGCAGCACACATGTTCCGCATGTGCCACTGCAACTTATATGTGACCAGATTCAGTCCCAATCAAGTTGCTGCAACCATTTTTGTCTAACTGGTGCTGCTCGGGTAGCTGTGCATGTGCTAAGACAAGACAAGACGAGATAATAAATCATAACTATTGAATGAGGATTAATTTTTTGATATGTCAGAGAAAACCCATACCTCACGCAAACATTGGAATTTCATCTCCTTTCCTATTATTTTGTATTGAATTTTATATACTTTTTTGACGGGTCGTCACAGTTCTTGTCCCAGTTATATTTCTTTATAAACGTGATATATTTTATGAATGGCCCCTTACTGGAAATTGTATGAATTAAGCATTGTTTGTCCTAATCTTTGCATATTCAGATATTTTCATCATTGAACATTACAACACATTCTTGACAAATATATTGATGATGATTCACGTATTGTGAAATTCAGCCATTCCATAAATATAATCGTTGAAGATTAAGGAAGCCTTTGAAAAAATCCGGTAAAACTATTGAAAAGCCCTCAATTGTCTAAAAATATAAAAGAAGAAAAAGTTTAAGAATGTATGACAAAAGCGTAATGAATAATCATTCTTCTATACCTGTAATCACTGTAATGTAGTTTTTTGCTTTTATTGAAAAACATTTTGAATCACGATTCTGTGATTTCATTTAAACTTGGCGTGTCCTTCATTTTAGTTTTATTTTTAACATTTTCGTGAATTTAACCGAATGGTTTTACTAGAAATAAAGAAGTTTGTAGGGAGTCCTTAGCATCGCATGCGGTACAAAGATCCTGCAGGTCGCCGTTCTCATCGTTACCTATCACCATACTAGTTGCAGAATCTGACGAGGAATTGATTAAAGTTTCTTCTGCGTAGTTTTTCGTCAGTTTTCTTCGACTAGTGTACCGCCGAAGTATCAATGCAATATTCTGGTCGATGGCGAATGTTTCGTAGTTTGTGGTGAAAAACATCTTTGAATTATTCCCGTTTGAAGCAATAGGTTGATCCGATGTTTCGATGGAGTAATTTCCGAATACAACTAAATTTGATTCAACCAAAGTACAGACTGTTATTGGCTCTCCTCAATATTTCTATTTTCTCGATTACATATTGGTTTTCGCTTATTACTAAGGGCATATATTAATATGAGTACATAATTTCAATTGGGATCGCATAAGGGGAAGGGAAAATTAATATATTTTATATTCTTTCTCGTTTCAGAGAGCGAACAATGGCGCTTAAACCTAGGCTAATTACCCGAGCAGCACAAGTCAGACTAAAATGGTTGCAGCAACTTGATAGTGACCAAATCTAGTCGCATATCTGTTGCAGTAATCTATGTGGGACATGTGTCCTACTTGGGTAGCCAGGGCAAGTTTAATAGCTTCGCCCCATCCCAGGACAATTAACAATGGAGTGACAAAAATTTCTTAGCATGGTCACTCCCAACGTCTGTTTAAACGCATTATATCGTTTGCTTATGATGATATTCCTAAACTATATTCCCTACCAACCATCCAACTCCTTGACATCTATGAGGGCGTCGGTGAGTCGCTGGCCTCTCGTTAAGTAGATGTCATATCATCATTTCCTTCCCTTCCTTAGTAACAGAGAAGATGGGCGTGGCCGGCAATGGTAGCTTTCATGCTTTATCATTTTTGACCCCCAATTGGGTTGCTATTAAATCCCAAATAGTAATCCATAGGCAGTTGGGGTAAGAAAGTTAAAGAAAATACATGACAGCTATCAGTATGCAATCTACGAAATACTCTGTTACAACGCAACGCAACGCAACGCAACGCAACTGTAAAACTTGCAACACTGTTTGGTGCAAGTTCAGTCAGAAAGCTACTTTTGATACCAGCCGTCTAAATATTCCAGAAGAAGTTTGTACTGATACTTGCCAAAATTTACCGTCCCTACCAGCGGTTACATACGATACGTCCACGTACCCAGCCATTTCTTTTTGATTCATCAATCGCGACCACTAGACCCTCAAACTGTACCGGCTTTGTGGTCCGCATCCACTCACACGCCTTGTCAGTGTTGGTAAATACTCCAGTAAACAACGCCTCCAAAAGTTGAATCAAGCTCCAGGATGCTCGGGCTATTTTTTCGGGATCGTCCATCTTCGCGTCCCTTGATTTGTCCAGGCTTCCGTAGACGCACCATCCTAGGCGAGCTTTCACAGCTACGATGCCGATGTTTTTCTCTTTGATCTTCTGCGGAACAGCCAGTTGCAGATTTCGTAGGCCGACTAACAGCTTTCGTTTGACTTCCTGTAATCACTGCTAACAGATTCTACCACCGTCTCCATGAAGTCGCTGAAGGTACGCAAACTGGCTTTAGGCTCAACCATCAAGTGTTGTGCCCATTGTAGGTTGACGTTGAGTTCAATGAGTTCAACTGCTCTTGTTTAGGGGCTGGCGTATGACGCAAATTTTGGATCTACTTGTTGATGATGATTTCCGGGCGACCATACAGGGTTCATTACATTCGGTACTGACTCGGGCGATAGAAAATAGTACCGGACTGCCTACAGCACATTGCTCTTCAGACACCGCTGTAACCGCGAAAGGTTTTCAATATTGTTGAACCAGCATGCCGTCGTGGAATTGTGGAAACTACTATAAAATATAGTCCATACCTCTGGATCGCCAGAAAACTACGGCGGATCTCGGGGCATTACTTGCCTAGCTGCCAATTGTTCCGGCGAGGGTCGATGTAGAGTGGGATTCAATGCTGATCTTCCACCGAGCCCGAAATTTCCTGCAAGATGGGGAACAGGATCTTGCCAGTGTTGATGGTCAGATAAACCATTCGTGGGAATTTCAGAAAGCAGGCTGCCGTATCTTACACATCCCTGTGCGTTTTCAGATGCTTCATGGATTGTCAGGCTGGCATGTGTGTTTGAACGACGATTTACATGTTCCTTTGTTGTTCGCTTGTATATGACTTTGCATTTGATAACAATTTGGAATATGTTTGTCTGTCCATAAACAGTGGTTAAATAAACATTGTCACTAAAATAAAAGTGCAATACAAATGAGCGAAACACTATACATAAACTAGATTACCTCTACTCGTGAAAATAAAACAAATTCGATAAAACATTTCTTAAAATCTATTTCAATAAATTTCTCAATACCTCTCAATCTGCAACAATAACAACGTTCATTTGGCTCACGTTTTGGCAGTTCCCAATGCCCGATTGGCTCACAATGGCATATCTCTCATTATAGGATCCCTATTTGTTGCTGCTCAACATAGTTGCAATGGACTATAACGGATTCTAATGAACACGCGGTGCGTAGGGTTGTCGGTACAGCCGTTGTAGCAACATGGCCCTTTCGGCCTAGTGGCCTTCGGCCAAATGGTATTCGGCCAGACTGATGTTTTGTTTAGTGTCATTTGAATCAAGGAAGTACCTGTGTATCGTCGGTAGTTTTTGCTATCCATGGCTTATCAGCTAGGCTAAAACCTCCAGATATTCGCTTAAACTAGCAAACGAATAATAATATCTCCATGAGCAACAATGTCATCGACATATGTATCTATGAGAATTTAAAAGAAAATGTACTTGATGTCCCAATCATAAGGAAATATTTGAATTCATTAATTCATGTATTAGGTATCTAACAAATGAAATATGTTTCGTTTCATTTCACATTTCTATATTTTTTTCCATGCCATATCCACATCAAAATTGTTTTTTCGCATACCTCTATGCCTTTGTCCCATATTCAATATCGGTCAGCAAGATAAATAAATGTAAATGAAGGACATTTTCAAACATATATAGGGGAACTGTTCCATTTTCCATCTCACTGAACAAATATTCATCTCATCGCAAAACAAAAAAACAGCACCAATCTCGTCGCTTCTTTTTGCTAACACGCGTGCTCACTGATGGGAAAAATCACAAAAATACGAAACCAACCAAATTTCCTTTCATTGCTTTGTTTCTGATGGGATGGAAATAGGAGCTATGGGATGAAGTGTCGAACCGTTCCCCTACGTTATGTAGCCGTGCTTTCCACATGACCAACATATTTATCAAAATTTCAAGTGACTGTCAGTAATCTAGCATCAATTATTCCATCGCATGTCCCACGAAGCCCAGTTCTAAAAATTAATTTCGTCCTTATGAATGTGACCCCAAACGATTGTAACCGGCAGTCTCCAGCGGATGAAGGGATGCACATCAGCTGGCGATCACGTGATTTGGTAGCAAGTTGCCCTCACAACACAAGCAGCCTGTCTTTCGGATCATAATGTGCACCATCTTGCCGAGCCGAGTAGAGTCCACTTGACATCACTTTTATACACTCACAATTTTCAAGTGGCATGCACCACCAGTTACGTAAAAAGCAAAAAAAAATGGTTACTCACGACGAGCTTGTCGTGTAGGGACGGCAAGAAAGTAGAGTTGATTAATGCTCCGCATGATGAATAATCTTTCTAATAACCCATCTCAGCCGTTTTCTTCCTTTCATTTCAATGTGCGGGTGTGTATGTGTGTCTGCACTTGGGTTGGGTCACTTTTCGGAAAGGGTTGGAACCCCTCACAGGTGCACTTGGACGAAGGAGAAGAATTTCATGGAGACGAAAACACCACCGCGCATCGTTGACGATGATGAACGCTCCACGGCTCTTTTGCTCTTGAAAGGCTTTGCGATGCTCGACAGCCCAGCCCTCCTTCTAATATCCGCCGCCGCCACTCGCTCGCCGGTTGCACCTCCTTTAGCTCCACGTTCGGTGTGGGGAGCCGGGGTGTAATTATGCATTCTGTAAATGAATATCTGAAAGAAGGAAAGCCTGCTATCAAGCGATATGGTTGGGAGATGTTGCTCCCGTGTGGAAGGAAACGGCGAGGGGCGTGGGAGAAAGCGAGTGAAGGCGGATGAAAAGCGGAAGGCAAAGGCGTATGTACCTACGACTGGAATTAAGGTCTTTAATGGCACTTGAAGAGTTGTGGCTGACTATAAATGAAATGCATAAATTACATGCACTTCGCGTAGCGCTCGACGAGATTTCAGGATGTATATGTGTGTATGCATGGTTGCAGGTGGGTAACCGGTACGAGATTGTATGTGTGAAAAATACCTTTGGGAGTCCCCGTAGCATCATTGGATGCATCAGCAAGAAGGTAACGGCAGCAAGGCATGCCGGTAACAAGCGTAATTATGTTCAGCAATGAATAGGGATTTTTTCAACATCTTTTTTTTCGTAGCTGCTGGCTTCCTGTTTCCGTTCGGAGACCTACACGGTGGCTTGGGAAATGTCTAGAAAACTTTGACGATTGCGGAGAAAGTTACGGTAATTAGATCAGGTTCTCTTTTTTTGGGGGGAGATTTTTCCTTCAGTGATGTGGTCCTTTGTAAATGCTTGTACTGGAGAAAGAAAAATCCCGAGAAAACTTTCAAACAACATCAACACAGTGAATAGTGAAATTTCACTAAAAAGCGAACGAACAAATTTGTGCGATTGCCTGAAGTACAAGTCATTTTTCTTCCTGGTCCAGTCGTCGGGCAAGCAGGGATGTAGCTCTAAGTGTACATCAAAGTAATGGATCGAACACTGTATTATTGGCAAACACCGTACCGGCTCACTATATGTAGTGATGATGGTCATTAATATGCTTAAAAATGTCAAACGAATTCTGGACAGGAGATACGGAAACTAAACTCACTTAAAATGTTTAACCTTTTTTTTGTTGTCTAAAAAGACTATCAGTGTCAAGGTAATTCATACTACCTTTCGACCAAAAACTTCAGTCGACTTCGAAATATCGTCACAGGTCACATTCTCAGGAGTACAATTAATGTTTATCACTCGGATATATTGCTCATATTGACTTCCTAATATACGATCGTGAGCAGATTCCAACCACTAAAACAGTAAATTGTCAGCGAAGTTGCCAGTGACACGTTCATTAAAGTTGTGGGATATTGAGACAGAATTATTCCGTGCAGAGTATCAAGACATCTTCTTTATTAACATTTGGCAGTTTTATTGCGTTTATTTTCCATCGGTTTATTTTTTTAAGGGCTAGGGTTTTTACAAAGCGACGTGACGCAGCGTTAAAATAACGCAGGTGTGCATCTGTGTGACGTGGCCATCAACACATGGACTAGGACCTATGGCTTGACTTTCTATTCAAGGGAGGAAGTTACCAGTTGTTCTAGGATATGTCAAAGGTGTCGATTAGAATTTCTCCAGGCCCACTTGAGTGATACGCAGGCACGCTTAGGGGCGATTCAAATAAGGCGTTCACTACTTTTTTAGATTTCTAGACCATCCTTTCCCCTCTGTCACGCTTTTCTGTATACCTAGTACATGTACTGTCACAAAATCTTAGACACCCTCCCCCCTAAAACCTGTGACATCATTTTTGAACGACCCCTTAACCACCATCACATGTTGGTTTACTGTATAAGGTTTTAATCACCGAATCCGTGGATCTGTAAGAGGAGAGTTGAAATGGCTTCTATTTGTAACATCCTCTAGTTGAAGCTTCGTAGCTTAGCATTGATTAATGGTATAAGAAATACAAAGATTTTTTTTAACCATTTTCATATTTCCTGTTCTTGTACAAATTGACTGGAACGTGATTCAAACTCAGCTATTTAGATTGCTTGAGATGTTAATTGAACGCATCTCCATAATCATGGAAGCTTTTCCAAACGGCTCATCGGTTTTGTGCACATTCTGGAAGAATGTTTCAGTCTATCGATAGTGGAAACATGTCTAAAGGAACCCTTGTTACACCGCAACCGATTTGACACGTCACAGAGCGCCCATCTACAACCCTGATGACGATGATGATGGTAAGCAATCTCAACATCAACAGCACTATTGCATTTCTCTCCTCGGCAAAGAACCGAACTTTCGGCGTCGGCTTCGCACCGGCAGCTGAAGTGGGTGGCAAATTGCTTCCGAATGATTAATGTTCGATTTTTTTTTTCACTTTAACTCATGCAATCTTGATAACCGGAGAGACGAACTTCCTTCGGGGCACAAGTAACGCTCTGTTGGCGCAAACGTCCCTCATGTTCGACAGTTTATCATGGCCCGAGATTGGCAGCATAGCAGCACACACCGCCGCCACCACCACGCGCGGAGGACACGGAGGACAGCGAAAAATTTCCGAGCAAAACTTTTGCCCCGAAGCGAAGCACACACTAGTTGTAGAACTGAACTGGAATGGAACACGGAAGTTTATCCAACTAGGACGACAACGGAACCATTCTTACAATTTATTCGAAACGTGCAGAGATTTTCCAAAGTATTGAGTTTTTATTCCAAAAAAAAATCAAGGGTATAATTATTGATCTTCCTCGAGTTTAATAACTTCAGAAATGATGCTTTAGACTTCAGTAAGTCTTGCGAGCAAGTAATTTCTACGTAGGAATGCTAATCTGATCACTGGTGTCGACGATGTGGATTTGCAGTTGGTTTCTCGGTTAAAGTTTATCATTATGCATTTTACCCAAGATGTTGTGATGATGAAATGCAATGACCCGAAAATGAAAATAATTAGAAGGGTCTATCCGAATTTATATTTCCGAAACTTTTTGCCTTTCTCGTATACAAAGTATACGTGAAGTCTATATGTTCGCTCCAAAAATGAACTTTTTTTAGGAGGCCCGGAACCCATAGTGTTATATACCGATCGACTCAGCTCGACGAATTGAAGCAGTACTGGAAAAGGTCGTGATCATCATAAGACAGAGAGCAAAGCGTCTTTTTCTATATCAGGCGACCAAATGAAAGAATCGTGGCTTCTTTGATCAATTTCGCATGAAAGGCAGTCATGAAAGGACGTTGTGCTTTATTTTAAAAATTCAATTTCTAAGTTATTTTAATAGACACATGCGAAGAATAGTGACTAGTCGATAAATTAATCATACCTCTTCAATTCACCGAGTTAAAAGTGGTAATAAACACAAAAATAAAGCAGATATTGCAAACTTTCATGCCCTGTCACGGAACAAATATTTTTTGAGATTTTTGTAGCATGCCATTCATCCTTCGCGTTTCAATAGATATTGAAAGGGGCAGATATGTAAACATCGTGTGACATCTCTCATTGAAAATGAGAAATTCCAGTACTGAATTGAAGTGATGTATGTATGCATGTGTGTGTGTACAAAATTTTGTGAACACACTTTTTTGAACTTAGCATTGGCCGAATTACTCGCAACAAGTTACATTCGACTCAGATTCCTGTCCCATTGTTTGCTATTGAAAATTGAACATATTGGCCTATGGGATCAGCAGTTATGGTCAAAATACTATTTTCTAAACGAAAACCATGCTAAAAAACACTCACTTATATTTTTCAGTATTTTTTGCACGAGGCACGAGGCACCAACACCGCTAGGTGGATTAATCATTTTTGACGTAGGACTACGTCTGTGTTTTCTATATTGGGGTACACTTTACGATTGCGAAAATCTGGGACCGTCACGAAAATATGATAGACTTTAAACTTTAATATCTAAGCCGTTTCTCGATGGATTTTCAATTTTTTGGGCCAATCGATCAAGGATGAGTCAACGCTTCTTAGTATTTATATAAAAACACTGATTTTTAACTATTTATTATCGAAAATTGATAAAAAGCTTAGAAATAGGTAAACCATCCAATCACGTACATGCATCACTAATCACAGACATCAAAAATCAATCACTTGCGGGTTTGGATCTAATCCTCAGTTTGAACAAGATTTTACGCATAGCAGACGCATCAAAGCGATCTTAGCGGAGAGAACACAGCATCACGGAGACGCTAATTACATTTTCAAAGAAAATCCATCGCATTGGTGGTGGTGCTCGATGTATTGCTGCAGATCATTCAACCTCAACGAACCAGAATTTCATATGAAGAAAAGGTTGACCATGAAAATAGCACTGTGGCGATCCCGCACCGCCAGTGCCGATGCTGAAAATTGATTACAAATTATGTTGTCAGTTAGTTGAAAAGGAACATTGGGAAAAGAAAATTGGTTCTTCTCAGGACCAACATTTTATAAAAAGAAAGAGTTAATTGCGAAAATGGACTGTTTCGGTGGCATCGGGTTTGGCGTGGTAGCTTGGTTACTATTAGTGATTCCATCCATTAAAATTTTCTACATCATCTCCCTCCGACGCGCTATCAAATTCGCTATTTACGATTGAGTTTTGAACTTTGAAGAAAGTTTATTTCGGATCAACTTTCTTTTGTATAAAATCCATAAAGACGCCACCTTTGTGAACACTATCTACCTACAGCATCTACCCATTAGTGAACGTCGCTTGGACAGACAGATGTCAAGAGATAATGTTTGGTAATATTATGAAGAAACTTCGTCTTGAGTCAAATTTCTGTTATCATTCCTCGCAACAATACGCATCTTAGATAAACAACATCTCATAACCAAATTCAGAATCTTTCGAGAAAGTTTCATTAGATTCTTAGAATTCATAATTCTCCGAACGGTCCGTTGGCTGTGGAAACCCGATCGAAATGGCTCGCGCGCGCGGAGAAGCGGCTTTCTTATATCTAATAAAGTAATCCCATTAGCCTCGCCCCTTCATTAATCGTTATGAGTGCACATTATATTTACACCATATCAGCTCACAAAGGGGCGGGGCTTACGGGCTTAATTTATTAAATACAAGAAAGCTGCTGTTCGAGCGCGCGAGCCATTTTGATCGAGATTCCACAGAAGGCGGTTCGGCATTCGATGCAGCGAAGCGGACACAACAGCACGAAGTGGGTGGCAGTGTGGCAATGCTGCAAATTTACACAAGGGATTGGATGCAGTTAGTTATTGGAATGGGAATTGGGAAAAGAAAATTGGTTCTTCTCAGGATTAACATTTTACGAAAAGAAAGAGTTAATTGCGAAAATGGACTGTTTCGGTGACATTGGGTTTGGCGTGGTAGCTTGGTTGCTGTTAGTGATCCCATCCATTAAAATTCACTACATCATTTCCCTCCGACGCGCTATCAAATTCGCTATTTACGATTGATCTCATAACCAAATTCAGAATCTTGCGAGAAAATTTCATGAGATTCTTAGAATTTGTCATTCTCCGAACGGTCCGTTGTCTGCGGAATCCCGATCGAAATGGCTCACGCGCGCCGAAAAGCAGCTTTCTTATATCTAATGAAGTAATTTCATTAGCCCCGCCCCTTCATTAATCGTTATGAGTGCACATTATATTTACACCATATCAGCTCACAAAGGGGCGGGGCTTACGGGTTTAGTTTATTTAATACAAGAAAGCTGCTGTTCGGCGCGCGCGAGCCATTTTGATCGAAATTCCACAGAAGGTGGTTCGACATTCGATGCAGCGAAGCGGACACAGCAGCACGAAGTGGGTGGCAGTGTGGAAATGCTGCAAATTTACACGATTGGATTGGATGCAGTTAGTTATTGGAATGGGAATTGGGAAATGAAAATTGGTTCTTCTCAGGGCCAACATTTTACGAAAAGAAAGAGTTAATTGCGAAAATGGACTGTTTCGGTGGCATCGGGTTTGGCGTGGTAGCTTGGTTGCTGTTAGTGATCCCATCCATTAAAATTCACTACATCATATCCCTCCGACGCGCTATCAAATTCGCTATTTACGATTGAGTTTTGAACTTTGAAGAAAGTTTATTTCGGATCAACTTTCTTTTGTATAAAATCCATGAAGACGCCACCTTTGTGAAAACTATCTAAGGTACCCCGGGGCAAGTGAAAATACGGGGTAAGTGGGTACTATGGCTGCAGATAAATAGGTGAACGTTTTTAATGGTAACAATGTTCTAGAAAGATGAAGCAGAATTATCAACGAATTTGCCTGACACAAAAAAAAATTGGAATCAAAACCATTTGCGGCCCCATACTAATGGTATTGTTTAATCATGACTTTAAACTACTGGCAAAATCTATTACTTTTATTTCAATTCAATGGATTTCCAACAAAATAGTCGTTTCTAAATTCATCATTGATGTGGAAAGTAAATATTTAGAGCAATTGAATAATTGTGTGACATCAAAAACGATTTAAAAGTTTTGATTAAAGTTAAAATCTGCAATTTTAATTTTCCCTTGATTTTTAACATACATGGGGCAAGTGGGACATATTTGAACAACATTTTCAATAGAGCCATTTTACCTGTTTTAAGATTGTTGTCTAGTAAAAATAACTTCGACACTCATATATCATATGGATCTGAATCAAATGCAGTTGATATCGTTGGTTTAGTTGTTAAGAAGTAGTGTACAGTTGATTTACCAAATGTGAATTTTACTTTCTGAAAATTATCTCCCTAATGGAAAAGAGCAATGGTTATAACTATGCAAAATTTTCCGTTTACAGTGCAAACAATCTATTTATTCTATATAGATAGATCAACAGGTTTTGTCTTGTGTTTTGTTATTTTTAAACTTCGCATCAGATTAACCGATCTTCAGATAAATAATGTGCTTAAGGCATAAATTGGCTATTTCGTTCTATTACAAATTAACAACACCGCCTGAATAAAAACGTTCCTTTTGAAGTTTTGAAGTTAATTTATGTAATAATTTGTGTTAAACAGAGAAAAATTCATTGGAAAAGTAAACAAAGATTTGCTTATCTCTTCCATCTTACACATTTGGTAAGAAAGTAAGCTAATGTAAAGCCAGACAACAGACAATTAAACAGTAAACCGGCTGTTGTCTTGGTTTTATATCTGCTAACATCGTAATCCCTTTCTTTTGCCAAAAACAAAAGTCTGACAATCAATAAACCCCCATCCATGATCTGAAATACTACGACTCGGAAATTACATGAACATTATATCTACATTCTTCAAATTAGTTTCGTTCGACAGTATAGAGCAGAATAGGTCCCACTTGCCCCGTTTGAAGGGGTAAGTGGGTCCCACAGGTAAATTTATTTATGTCACTACCAATATTGTTGTAACTGAATAAATGGCTTACAACACGTGTACACTTCAACAACGGAAGCATATAATGATGTATCCGTGGTTAATGTCCTGAAATGCCCTGTTTTCTAAGTATGCGTTAGCGATTTTGCTGAACTAGCGTTTTTTTAGGTCCCACTTGCCCCGGGGTACCTTACATACAGCAACTACCCATTAGTGAACGTCGCTTGGACAGACAGATGTCAAGAGATAATGTTTGGTAATATGAAGAAACTTCGTCTTGAGTCAAATTTCTGTTGTCATTCCTCGCAACAATACGCATCTTAGATAAACAACATCTCATAACCAAATTCAGAATCTTGCGAGAAAATTTAATAGGATTCTCAGAATTTGTCATTCTCCGAACGGTCCGTTGTCTGCGGAATCTCGATCGTAATGGCTCGCGCGCGCCGAAAAGCAGCTTTCTTATATCTAATGAAGTAATTTCATTAGCCCCGCCCCTTCATTAATCGTTATGAGTGCACATTATATTTACTCCATATCAGATCACAAAGGGGCGGGGCTAACGGGCTTAATCTATTGAATACAAGAAAGCTGCTGTCCGGCGCGCGCGAGCCATTTTCATTCGAGCGGATCGACATTCGATGCAGCGGTGCGGACACAGCAGCACGAAGGAGTAGGTAGCAGTGTGGCAATGCTGAAAATTTATTTCAAATTTTGGAGGCTGAGCGAAAAATCATCAAGTGGCGGTCGGACAGTTGCAACGCAAGGTGTCGACAAGCGATTGGATGCAGTTAGTTATTGGAAAGGCGCATTGGGAAAAGAAAATTGGTTCTTCTCAGGACCAACATTTTATGGAACGAAAAAGTTAATTGCGAAAATGGACTTTTTCGGTGGCATCGGGTTTGGTGTGGTAGCTTGGTTGCTGTTAGTGATTACATCCATTCAACAAATTTATTGCATCATCCCTTCCATCGAGCGCTTGTCATTCTGCTACCGAAGAGTAGCTTTCTGCCGTCGCAAAACGATTAAGTTTTACACTTTTAATTTATCTCGGATATACTTTCGTTTGTATAAATTGGTGGCTCGAAAAAAAAACTGATTTCAATTCTAATGACTAACAGAAACAAAACCAAACAATTTTGCCAGAAAATTTCACTTTCCGTCGATGACAGCCAAATCGATGAAGACGCCAATACCTCTTCTTGGATAAATAGTTTAAGTCCTGAAAAGAACTATGTGTAATTATTTCTTGAAGCTCCTCACTTTGCCACGTACGTTCTCATCGCGGGCGAAAACCAAACGTTGCAAATAAATGCCACTTCTGATTCTAATTATTTCTCCATTATTTCGGACATTTTTGAGGATGGTGTCTTCCAGAATTGGGCAGAATTGGGAAATTAGCCGTGAGATAAGACGCGCAGCTACAAAGCAAGACCATGCTGAGGGTGGCTGGGTTCGATTCCCGGTGCTGGTCCAACCAATTTTCGGATTGGAAATTATCTCCACTTCCCTGAGCATAAAAATATCATCGTGTTAGCCTCATGATATACGAACGCAAAAATGGTAACCAGACTGAGAAACCTCGCAGTTAACAACTGTGGAAATGCTTAATGAACACTAAGCTGCAAGGCGGCTGTGTCCTAGTATGGGGATGTAATGCCAATAAGAAGAAGAAGTTGTCTTTTAGGATTGTGATATCATCCACTGAAAGCCAGTCGAATGGCTTTAGCGGCGTTGCGGCCGATGAGTCATGTTAATTCCATGGTTAGAGACTCAAAGTCCATCCAACTAGGAGCAACTATTCGCCTTCTTGATTCAGTTGACCTCCGAGCAGTTTGCTCAATGTTGATAAAGAGACACAAATTATTATGGTAAATACCATCCATTTCGTATAGCTACGTAGTCCTACGTCACCTTTGCGTACAACCCGATTGGGCTGCACCTTTGAGTTTTTTTATAGATGGATGAAAGCAAATCTTCAAACAGACACCTGAAATTATCACTCAGTGAGTGGGGTTGACGGAACGTCGGACCCACTAAACCCACCCAACATAAGGTTACTTAAGTTACCCTCTCTTCTAATGTCCAGGTCCCTCCGGGACTTACTGGATGTCAATACTTCGGAGAGGGGTTGTGCTCATGCACTTCACTTGTCCAGCCTCTAGAAAGCACTGCTAGTTCACTGCATTTTCCTCATCATTACTGACAGATGACTGCATATCTACCCTACGACACGTTTTGCATTTGGCGGTCGTTCAATTGCTCACACTTCTTAGTTACGGCACGGCTCTTCCGATACGGTTTCCTCGATCATTAGGCGTACCGATTGAGCTATGAGGTCGGTCCAGTAATTCCGGTTAAAGGATGGCTTCCGATTCACTGGCGTCACGCGACTCCGAAGCGGTTGTATGTCCACGATCGGCTACTACTCATCATCTTCGCTCACTGTCCAGTGCCCTCTGGTCTTCACGCCATTTTCGCTGCAACGACAGCTTGATCTGGGTTACTGCTTTGTTCACCACGTTCCACGTATTCTCACACATTTCCTGAACTATGTTGTTGGTGGTTATGCTATGTGTGCTGACCGTTGAGATCCAACTCCGTTCTGCCCTGAATCGTCGGCAGTCGAATATCACGGAAAACTCCGGTGTTTCTTCACAGTTCGGACAGGCTGGACAAAGTGGAGACTCTGCGTGTTCAATCTATGAAAATACTTCCTGAAGCATTCATGGCCTGACAGGAACTTCTCCATGATTTCTGTTCTCCCACGACTGCAGGTTCGAAATGAGCCGATCCCAAGTAACATTTCAAGTTTTATTCCGCTCTAGGAAAGGTTTTCAAGATCAATTTATAAGATCTAACAATAAAACCGAATAACACACGGCAACCTTCGGATGACCTCTATAAGAGTAAGATATTGCCAAGTGGCCCTCTCCAGATAACCACTATAAACCTATCATAAGAGCATTTAGAAACCACTTTTAAACCACTCGCAAAAAAGGGAATTTGGCTGCGGCAGCTGTCAAAATGTTGCTTTGAAAAAAGAGAAACAAAACTTTGCAGAAAAATAATAACAAAATGGATTTTTGATGGACGTTATGATGATGACAACAAAATAATATTTGCTTTCAGGTTTGTTTTTCGATTTACTGCCATTGAAAATGAGGTGCGCGTCCGATTTCGTGGTCAAAGCTGGTGAAAAAATAAGGTTGAACACCACGCGCCGGCAATATAACGTACCTCAGGAAAATAAATTGAAAATATTTTTTACCACATTATCTAAGATGTCTGCTAAATTGATTAGTACTTTTACCGAAATCATTATTAAATAAAATTTGTTGTCAGAAAAGGCATGATACGCGGTGAAAATTACGTTTAATCATAAATTTCAGTGATATTTTTCACTGAATTCGAAATGCAGTTCCATTTTCAATATGGCCATCATGGAATTTGATCAGAAAATTTTCGCTTTTTTTAAACACCGTCATAAACTCTTCGCAATGCAAACATTCTTATGGGGGTAATTCATTTGACCACATTACGACCAACAACTGGAGCTTTATCCGAGCGTTGATAATTAGATTTATTACGCTCTTTATCACAACCATAGATCTGTTCATATGGTCAACGGGCATTTGACGTTTGAAGCTTTTTTCAGCAGATTTATGAGAGGTTTATTGATAGCGATAAGAGCGCCAATAAAACTGAGCAATTAGCTCGGTGATTGCTGTTATAAGTCTGCAATAAGAATTAGATAAATCCAAGAAGCATGGAAATTGTTACTTGGGGAAAGGTCCACCTTCCTTTCGAACTACTGTCCCAATCCAGCTGCCACTTTCGCATCGAATCGACTCTCGCAATCTTGCGTGCTCCCGTCGTTCCACGTAGTCCATAGCAGGCACAATCTTCCTCCAATAAAATGTTGATGGGAGTCATGCCTACTATGACGCAGACCGCATCCATCAATATGGTCCGGTACGCACCTGCCCCCCGCATAGCCATTAATCTGTATGTGCTGTTTAGCCGTGTCAGACTGTCAGGTTCCTTTTCGTGATTGCTCCTGCTGACCAGACGGGGGCACCGTATCTGAGTACAGAAGTAGAAACGCTGGCTAGGAGTCTTCTCTCACTTACTGTTACTAATCGCAGAGCTATTCGCCATTACTCTGCTGTGGTGGCTTTTGCTGCCTTATCGCAGGCGTAATCGATGTGGCTGTTGAAGTTGAGCTGGTCATCGATCATCACCCGCAGATGCTTTACTTCTCCCTTCGACTCGATGGTGACCTCCCCGACCGGGATTGTAGTCTACTGAACTGCTTTCCGGTTGCTGATTATCATCACTTTGGTTTTATGGTGTGCTAATGCCAGCTTTTTTCCGCACATCCAGTTCTCCACTATTCCTATGGCCTCCATAGCACGTACTTCCATCACATCTACTATTTATCCGATTACCAAGAGTACCACGTCGTCCGCAAACCCAACAACCTTCACGCCTCTTGGTAGTCTAAGCTGCAATAACCCGTCGTACATTGCATTTCACAACGTTGGTCCCAGGATGGAACCCAGTGGAACATCAGCTGTTATTCCTACTCTCTTTAGTTCCTCATGTGTTTCGTAAACTAGTGTCCGATTCTCGAAATAGCTCTTTTGAATTCTGCAAAGGTATTCCGGAACCCTCATCCTGTGTAGAGAGTTAGCGATTGTTTCCCAACTCGCACTACTAAACGCATTATTCACGTCTAAAGTAACCACAGCGCAGTAGCGATTACCTCTTGTCTTTTGTTTCTTGGCTTCCCGGATAGCGTCAACTGTGTATCTGCTCTTCCGGAATCCAACTGTCTGCTCGATAACCCGTTATCGCCTTCTGCGTAAATAGCTAATCTGTTGAGGATGACCTTCTCCAGGAGTTTCCAACCGTGTCTAGCAGACAAATAGGTAAACCCGGGAGGTTTACCCGACAAAGGTGAGCCAGCCAAGGGCTGAAAACCTCTTAAATAAAGACGATAATAATAATAGGTTTACCCGGCTTCGGCAGCAATACTAGTTTTTGCCGCTTCCAGCAATCGGTCCATATAGTCCAGGAGCTTTGTTTGTTTTTAGGCTTTTCGCAGCAGTGATGAGTTCCTGATTCGTTAGCAGGGCTTCATCCATACTGGTGTTATTTTCACCATACGGTGTGGGTTGCCAGGCCGTTGACTCGTATCAGGTATCAGGTATCAGAACGTCGGCTCAGGAGGCACGTTCCCCTCAATTTGGGAGATTTGTGCCATCGCCTTCACTGGCCTTTCTCATCATTTACCTGACGGAAAAGAAAGTGAAAAGGGGAAAGGAAGAGGAAGTTGGGAAGGAGAATGGAACCATTTATAGGAAAGCCAATTATGTAGACTCACACGCATTCAGCTAGGGACTAAAGAGAGGTGTCACAAAAACACAGAGGACGTAACAATGGACGAACGTCAAAGACGAAACACAGAGTGCACTGTAAAAAACGCATAATGCGAATCCATATAGGTGACAATCACAAAGTACATTGTAAAAATCGCATAATGCAAATCCATATAGGTGGCAATTTGTTGAAAACTAAGTAAAACACATATTCATAACCCAATTCTTATTGAACCTCACGTTGAGATTGAACAAGAGTAGCCGAACCCGAACGTCAAGAACAAAACACAGAGTACACTGTGAAAAACGCATAATGCGAATCCATAAAGGTAACATACCCAAAGTACATTGTAAAAAAAACGCATAATGCGAATCCATATAGGTGACAATTTGTTGAAAAAAAAAAACTAAGTAAAAAACACATTTTCATAACCCCACTCTTATTCAACCTCAAGTTGAGATTAAACAAGAGTAGCTGAAGCCAAACATCAAAGACGAAACACAGATTACACTTTGAAAAACGCATAATACGAATCCATATAGGTGACAAACACAAAGTACATTGTAAAAAAACGCATAATGCGAATCCATATAGGTGAAAATTTGTTGAAAAACTAAGTAAAAAAACATATTCATAATCCCACCCTTATTCAACCTCAAGTTGAGATTAAACAAGAGTAGCTGAAGCCGAACGTCAAAGACGAAACACAGAGTACACTGTGAAAAGCGCATAATGCGAATCCATATAGGTGACAAACACAAAGTACATTGTAAAAAAAATACATAATGAGAATCCATATAGGTGGAAGTTTGTTGAAAAACTAAGTAAAACACATATTCATAACCCCACACTCACGTTGAGATTGAACAAGAGTAGCCGAAGCCAAACGTCAAGGATGAGACACAGAGTACACTGTGAAAAAACGCATAATGCGAATCCATATAGGTAACATACACAAAGCACGCATAATGTCGCATAATGTGAACCCATATACTGCCGCTAACCGCAAGTCGAGCACATCTGTATATGGAGCCCCATATACATATGTGGTCGACCCGCGGTTAGCGGCAGTATAGGTGACAATTTGTTGAAAACTAATTAAAACACATATTCATAACCCTACTCTTATTTAACCTCACGATGAGGTTGAATAAGAGTAGCTGATTATCTCGGAGAAGTAAAAAGTCAACTACGCCATAGCTCCGGTTAGCGCAGCGAGGGCTAAAATACTGTGAGGGGGCCCTGGTGCTTCACAGGCTCCGTTTGCGGTTAGGTTCTTATTAGACCCCCCTAACCATTCATTCGTAGGCACGGTAAGCATAAAGCCGCATTACACCGAAAATTAGGGGTCACCTGTATGGTGGACTTTTACCACTGGAACAGGCAATCCGTAATGTTATTCTTAGCCAGATAACCAGCTGCCGACACCACACGGCTATCTAGGCTGTTCGTGGAGAGAAGTTGACATTGACTTTACGTCAACTCTCAATGTGGCCGAACAGCCGAACAGCAATACTAGTTTTTGCCGCTTCCAGCAATCGGTCCATATAGTCCAAGAGCTTTGTTTGTTTTTAGGTTTTTCGCAGCAGTGATGAGTTCCTGATTCGTTAGCAGGGCTTAATCCATACTGGTGTTATTTTCCCCATACGGTGTGGGTTGCCAGGCCGTTGACTCGTGGTGTGGAAACAGACCTTCGATTGTGGGCTCTCTGCATTCTCCTCCTTGCTCGAAGACAGTTGCGACGGAGTTCGGCGATCGTTCCATTCCACCAGTAGACACGGCGGACATGTCGTGGCAGTACTTTTCTCGGCATAGTTGCATCGCAGGCTCAAGTCAATGCTGCAACCAGCTCGTCTGGACTCAGGTTCACCAGATTGCGCTCAAATCTAATTGCCTCTGCTAGCACATCATTGTTAAAGGTTTCTGTCTTCCACCTACGCTCTTTGTACCACACTCACATGCTTGCATCGCCATCTTCTCTTTGACGCAGCATAGGACCGCCTGATGATCACTATGTGTATAGCCTTCGCTGACTCTCCAGTTTATGTCCCTCGTTAATGCAGGACTACAAAAGGTAACATCAATGATGAACTCTCTGCCTTCTCTCCGGTAGGTGCTCGTCGATCCTTCGTTAACCAGATCTACGTTCAGCCTAGCAAGTGCTTCCAGCAGACACCAACCTTTTTGGTTAGTGAGACGGCTACCCCACTCTAACGCCCAGTCTTTAAAGTTACCAGCGATGACGTCATCCGCTACCCAATTACCGTCTCCTGATGGAATACGGTATGGATCCGAAATGATTGCAACGTCGCACTTCGATTCCCTCGCGGATTGCTACAGCAGTTGCTACGCGGTATCACAGTGGTTGAGATTAATTTGTATTTCCTCAACAGTGATTTACCAGACATCGCCTGTTTATACGCTGGACATTTCTGATTGCCAGTAACGTGGTCTCTACATCCATCATTCCTACAGTTTAGGCATTTCGGTGGCTCCTTGCAGCTTTGCGCTTTGTGGCCATCCTCTCCACACCTTCTACAAAGTTTCAATCTATCTGGACCTTTACAATTTCATGCCAGATGGCCAAACTCTTGGCACCTGAAGCACACCTCTGGTTGCCGAGAGAGGCTCAGTGAGCACACTGACCAACCGACTTTAATTTTGCCGATTTTCAATGCTTTGTCGGCAGTATCTACCGGAAGCTTTATTCCTGTCCTGCGACCTGTGTACCGGATGGTCCCCTTCTTAGCCGGATTGTCATTTCCACGTCTCCCAGATTAAATTGCTTCTTCATTGCGGTGCCGTTGTAATCTCTTCCAGATCAACGCGTTGGAGGTTCACTTCAGGCGCCATAGCTCTCGCTTGCGCTTAATCTCCCACTACCCTACCTGTTAGCTCTTGTTCTTCGAGTCTTTTTTCCACTCGAAGATCATGTCACCCGCCCGTGTGCGTCTGATTTTTTGTACGTCGAAACCGAAGTCCTTCAGTTCTGGGTCTGTCCTAATGGTCCGCAGGACCTCCAGATATCATTCCTCGCTAGTCTTCACTAGAAGTGCCTCGCCTTTCTTTTTCACGCTTCACATTTTGTCTTTCGCTCGCATTAATCCGATTATTTTTCGTCTTCTTTTTTAGGACCACCTGCCAGGGTGTCCTTCTGTTGCCATCGTCGGTCTCTTCCGGCCGTGCGACAGCCATGCGTTTGAGATAGTCGCCTATAATGACTCCACGGGTACCTATGCAAGCAGTGAGGTCCATTAAAGGGTTGACACAGGTGCTTTATGGCACCGTGTTCAGAGCCAGATCGACGTATATCAGGAATGTTACATCTGAACCTACTACCCACCAGGATTGGTGGCGGGTGTTGAGCGTTTCCGGAGGCCTGCCAGGTTGTTTATCAGGACGGAGGCAGACGCACCATTACCCTGCTCGCCGTTTCAAGGAGGTGTCACCCTTCCTTACTCAGGGAACAGAATAGCACAAACGTCAGCTCATTGTCGTCTTAAACAAACCATAAACCGTTACTTATCAAATGTCGTTCGCCATTGCCAGTGTGCCGTAATCAGAATCTCACTGGCATCGACTCTGATGTCCCTGTGGGCACTCCTGCTTGTGTTGGGCTGAAGGGCTTTGGAAGCGGCACGAGTCGCTTGTACAAAGCAACTTATAGAAAGGCTCCGTTATCGCTAGGTTGATTAATCTAATAGGCTTTGATAGGGCCTACTTGTTCCGGGGCGTAGAAGTTTAGCTGATTAAGGATTTCAGGGCAGTCTGTCTCGTCAGTTAAAATTTTTGCGACTCTCTTTGCCGCTCGAAGTACCCCAGTCTAAGCGTCGGTTGAAATTCTAAACAGACCAGACATGATGTCTTCCCGTCTTAAAAAAAGCTTGAAGTAGTTTTTTATACATTAATCCTTTTCC
The DNA here is from genome assembly GCF_024139115.2 of Armigeres subalbatus. Taxonomy (NCBI): domain Eukaryota; kingdom Metazoa; phylum Arthropoda; class Insecta; order Diptera; family Culicidae; genus Armigeres; species Armigeres subalbatus. Next base: position 202,208,735 of record NC_085140.1, on the reverse strand, counting down.
GTACATAAGTAAGGTAAAAATCCACCCACCGGCAAGTGAGATAAAAAGCAATTTCAGCTTCGTCTTGTACGGCAGCAAGTTGCCCCAAGTCTCCTTTCGTTGCCATCACCGCCGTTTAGGTGCCGGAGAAAAGGGTTTCGGTCTCCGTCTCCAGTGGAAATGCTGAAAATTCGGTTCGTTGCAAAATCAGTTTCGATTCGAAGCCGCTACCGCATGATGATGGAGACGAATTGTGAACGAGTAGTAGTAGTGGAGCAGCTTAGAGGCGCGATACAACATGAATAATCATTTATGTGCCCGTGTTATGGATGAAATCAATTTTGTATGTACAATTTAGATGAGCAACAAAGCACAAGCCTGCGGAACGCATGTAGTCCTCCACCCTTAGGCCCAACCACAGCAGACACCAAGTGGAACGGGAGTAGTGCGCTCAATTTCGTGGAAAAAGATCTTCCAGCGCGGTTCTGGAATGGAGGGCAAAGTCATGGGGTTTTTGGCGGTTGAGTTCACCATTTGTTAGGGTAAATTGGGCGATACGAAATGACTGATGAGGATTTATCAATCATATAGCGCGTGTGGAGGAAAAGGCACGTGGGTGTGTTTTCTGCCTGTTATATAAAAAGTTTAGTTAAGTTTCATTTATACATTATACGGTAATGGACCGGTAAGGGAACAACTCAAGTTGACGGCAGTCTTAAGAGAGATTTATGAAACATTTTTTTCCTCAAATTTTGTACTTTTTGTTGGATTTGTAATGAGAAAATGTATCGCAAATTTAAATTATTGAGGATTACAATGCCAAACATCAATCTATCCACAGTTTTCAATGGCAGAGAAATGGGCCCGATTCCATTAACAATATTTTTTTTCTGGTAAACATTTTTATATTTCAGAGAAAAGGTAGCTCTAATTACAGTACAAGCTACATACAAGGTTAAACGTATAAGCCACAGCGCAACGCAGGGAGGGAAATGTGTGAGCCATGTATGAGCTCCAGCGTTTCTTCCAGGTTGTCAACTCGCAGCTTTGCTACCCCCGAAAATATATCATTACTCGTTTGTTATTTCATATCGCTACCATCAACAAACGAAAATCCATTATTTCATCAAAGTATGAAAGCGAACAACCGTACCTCTCCTTTGGCATCGATAGCACAGCCGGGATGGCGCTCCGCTTCCAGAGGAGAGAAAAATTAATTATGATAAATGCAATCCAATTATTTTTATCTGACTGACTGATTTTTACCAATCACTTTATGACAGTTGCACATTTCGCTTCTGATGTGAATGAGCTCGCCCGGTCCGTATACCAACTACATGCCGACCGGTGTGGCTGCTGGTTGGTAGCGTGCCACCAGGATCCATTTGTGATCCGCACCATCCCGGGATCCATATATTTCGCAATTGGAGAGATTAAATCGTACAAGCCTTCAACCAGCCCCAACGGTCGGCAGTCATCCACGCGATGCACAAACGGACATGAGCTATGCCAATTGGGCTTGGAAGTGTTGTGCACTCTATGCCACATGTTGGGAGTGTTGAGAGAAAGGATGCCAGTTGTTCATTTTAATGTCTCTCAAATAACTTTAGGGGTATTAGATTTAGTTGAGACAGCAGTCAAATACACATTATTCGTTTTTGTTTATTTGGAAAACCATAGCCCTCCACCATCTGCCTTAGCCAAGTTTCGATCGTTTTATTGTGAGCTGATTTGATATTGCGTCTCTTAGCAATGTGAACATGATTAAGTGGCAGCATTGCAACAATCGCAGTCCGATGAACGTCAAATGAGAGAAATCGCTTCAAAACTAAATAAAAAAGGGCCTGGCAACCCAGGATAAGCGTACAGGTCGGCTTTGCATTTGCATCCGGCTATCATAATTTAAAACGACGACGAGGACGACGATGATGATGATGATGAAAAATGATATCAACAAACGAGCTTTTTCGAAATGGGAGCCAGCCTCTCGGGTATAAATTGATGTGGATACATTCATTTAAATCTGCCAGTACACGATGCGAACGACACAGCGAGATGGGTCACTAAAAGCCATGCAAGTTTGGAATTGTTCAAACCACGGTCGGAAGTAGCACTTCGAACCGGCACTTCCTGGCAGTATAGAGACAGTCGGAAGTTGAAATCAATAACTTTCAGTTCTCATTTATTCCGAATCGAAATGTGCTTTCAGCGGATGAAAATAAAACACAACTGGTGAAGAATGATATGTCTTCATATCTTTTTCTGGGATGAATATCATTTCCAGGAATGCTCATAATCATCAATTTTAATTTGGCGGGCGATGGCCATCGAAGGATTAAAAAAATCGTTGATTGGAAAACGAACTTACCGCGACAAAAAAAATCGGAGATTTTCCTCCCAATGTATGGAAGGTTGTTGTTTTCCAACTGAATCACAACTGTTGTAATTCCCCAACCAATATCCATTTGCATGCACTCGCCGAAGCGATCGATCATTCAACTCCAATGCGGCAGTCGGCAGTTTATTGTGTTTCCCCTTGCGAATGGGTTTTAATCACACATACTCAGATATACCTCCACTTATGAGCATATTACCCCACCCACTGGATGTATGTAATGAGTATTTTCGTTGATATTTTTAATGAAATTAATTTCCATTGCCGCCACATTGAACTGGAATGTCGAGTGACAATCAGTACCCAGCGGACGGCGGTTGGTAGTCGTCTGTAGAAAACTCTACTCCCAAGCGCTTAAACATTGGTGCAATTGGTTTAGTTGGATTATTTTTTCCAGAATGTCACAAAAAATGAGTCATACATACAAATAGCATCTAAATTTTTGCTGGCAGCTTTGATTTGTTTTAAAGTAGCTTAAAATTACCAGTCGTACGCTGTACGTGAATCAGAGGATTAATTGTGTTCTGACTAAGTTCCACATTGCAGGCATCATTGCCACAGCTGCATTATTTTATTTTGGGGCCAATATTTTATTCTGGAACCTAAAGAAAGCAAATGTCTTGAATGTTCAAATATGTTTTGTTTTCAATAAAGCACAAAAATAAAATATAAAAGATTTTGATGGAACTTAAAATTAAATTTTAATTGTTTAAAAAAGAATGGTTCAAACTTAATTTCTTTTTCTTCACACTGGGACAGAGCCGCCTCACAGTTTAGTGTTCATTGAGCATTTCCACAGTTATTAACTGCGAGTTTTCTAAGCCAAGTTACCATTTTTGCATTCGTATATCATGAGGATAACACGATGATACTTTTATGCCAGTGAAGTCGAGACAATTTCCAATCCGAAAATTGTCTGGACCCAGCCACCCTCAGCATGGTCTTGCTTTGTAGTCGCGCGTCTTACCGTTTGAACTGTTGGAATAAATTGGATTGGATTCGAATTAGAATCAAACTGAATTTGGATTGTATTTGAGTTTGATTTGGATTGGATTTAGATTGGATTTGAATTGGATTTGGATTGGATTTGGATTGGATTTGGATTGGATTTGGATTGGATTTGGATTGGATTTGGATTGGATTTGGATTGGATTGGATTTGGATTGGATTGGATTGGATTGGATTGGATTGGATTGGATTGGATTGGATTGGGTTGGATTGGATTGGATGGGTTTGGATTGGTTTGGTTGGTTTGGATTGGTTTGGATTGGTTTGGATTGGTTTGGATTGGTTTGGATTGGTTTGGATTGGTTTGGATTGGTTTGGATTGGTTTGGATTGGTTTGGATTGGTTTGGATTGGTTTGGATTGGTTTGGATTGGTTTGGATTGGTTTGGTTGGTTTGGATTGGTTTGGTTGGTTTGGATTGGTTTGGATTGGTTTGGTTGTGTTTGGATTTGGTTTGGTTTTGTTTGGTTTTGTTTGGATTGGTTTGGATTGGTTTGGATTGGTTTGGATTGGTTTGGATTGGTTTGGATTGGTTTGGATTGGTTTGGATTGGTTTGGATTGGTTTGGATTGGTTTGGATTGGTTTGGATTGGTTTGGATTGGTTTGGATTGGTTTGGATTGGTTTGGATTGGTTTGGATTGGTTTGGATTGGTTTGGATTGGTTTGGATTGGTTTGGATTGGTTTGGATTGGTTTGGATTGGTTTGGATTGGTTTGGTTGGTTTGGATTGGTTTGGATTGGGATTGGTTTGGATTTTGTTTGGTTTGTTTGGATTGGTTTGGATTGGTTTGGATTGGTTTGGATTGGTTTGGTTGGTTTGGATTGGTTTGGATTGGTTTGGATTGGTTTGGATTGGTTTGGATTGGTTTGGATTGGTTTGGATTGGATTTGGATTGGTTTGGATTGGTTTGGATTGGTTTGGATTGGTTTGGATTGGTTTGGATTGGTTTGGATTGGTTTAGATTGGTTTGGATTGGTTTGGATTGGTTGGTTTGGATTGGTTTGGATTGGTTTGGATTGGTTTGGATTGGTTTGGATTGGTTTGGATTGGTTTGGATTGGTTTGGATTGGTTTGGATTGGTTTGTGTTGGTTTGGATTGGTTTGGATTGGTTTGGATTGGTTTGGTTGGTTTGGATGTGGATTGGTTTGGATTGGTTTGGTTGGATTCGGATTGGTTTGGATTGGTTTGGATTGGTTTGGATTGGTTTGGATTGGTTTGGATTGGTTTGGATTGGTTTGGATTGGTTTGGATTGGTTTGGATTGGTTTGGATTGGTTTGGATTGGTTTGGATTGGTTTGGATTGGTTTGGATTGGTTTGGATTGGTTTGGATTGGATTTGGTTTGGATTTGGATTGGATTTGGATTGGATTTGGATTGGATTTGGATTGGATTCGGATTCGCCACCCTCAGCATGGTCTTGCTTTGTAGTCGCGCGTCTTACCGTTTGAACTGTTGGAATGAATTGGATTGGATTCGAATTAGAATCAAACTGGTTGGATTGTGTTTGGGTTTGATTTGGATTGGTTTGGATTGGTTTGGATTGGTTTGGATTGGTTTGGATTGGTTTGGATTGGTTTGGATTGGTTTGGATTGGTTTGGATTGGTTTGGATTGGTTTGGTTTGGATTGGTTTGGATTGGTTTGGATTGGTTTGGATTGGTTTGGATTGGTTTGGTTGGTTTGGATTGGTTTGGATTGGTTTGGATTGGTTTGGTTGGTTTGGATTGGTTTGGTTGGTTTGGTTGGTTTGGATTGGTTTGGTTGGTTTGGATTGGTTTGGTTGGTTTGGTTGGTTTGGATTGGTTTGGATTGGTTTGGATTGGTTTGGATTGGTTTGGTTGGTTTGGATTGGTTTGGATTGGTTTGGATTGGTTTGGATTGGTTTGGATTGGTTTGGTTGGTTTGGATTGGTTGGATTGGTTTGGTTGGTTTGGATTGTGTTTGGATTGGTTTGGTTTGTTTGGTTGGTTTGTTTGGATTGGTTTGGATTGGTTTGGATTGGTTTGGATTGGTTTGGATTGGTTTGGATTGGTTTGGATTGGTTTGGATTGGTTTGGATTGGTTTGGATTGGTTTGGATTGGTTTGGATTGGTTTGGATTGGTTTGGATTGGTTTGGATTGGTTTGGATTGGTTTGGATTGGTTTGGATTGGTTTGGATTGGTTTGGATTGGTTTGGATTGGTTTGGATTGGTTTGGATTGGTTTGGATTGGTTTGGATTGGTTTGGATTGGTTTGGATTGGTTTGGTTGGTTTGGTTGGTTTGGTTGGTTTGGATTGGATTTGGTTTGGATTGGTTTGGATTGGTTGGATTGGTTTGGTTTGTTTGGATTTTGTTTGGATTGGTTTGGATTGGTTTGGATTGGTTTGGATTGGTTTGGATTGGTTTGGATTGGTTTGGATTGGTTTGGATTGGTTTGGATTGGTTTGGATTGGTTTGGATTGGTTTGGATTGGTTTGGATTGGTTTGGATTGGTTTGGATTGGTTTGGATTGGTTTGGATTGGTTTGGATTGGTTTGGATTGGTTTGGATTGGTTTGGATTGGTTTGGATTGGTTTGGATTGGTTTGGTTTGGTTGGTTTGGATTGGGATTGGTTGGTTTGGATTTTGTTTGGTTTGTTTGGATTGGTTTGGATTGGTTTGGATTGGTTTGGTTGGATTTGGATTGGATTTGGATTGGTTTGGATTGGTTTGGATTGGTTTGGATTGGTTTGGATTGGTTTGGATTGGTTTGGATTGGTTTGGATTGGTTTGGATTGGTTTGGATTGGTTTGGATTGGTTTGGATTGGTTTGGATTGGTTGGATTGGTTTGGATTGGTTTGGATTGGTTTGTGTTGGTTTGGATTGGTTTGGATTGGTTTGGATTGGTTTGGATTGGTTTGGATTGGTTTGGATTGGTTTGGATGTGGTTGGTTTGGATTGGATTCGGATTGGTTTGGATTGGTTTGGATTGGTTTGGATTGGTTTGGATTGGTTGGATTGGTTTGGATTGGTTGGATTGGTTTGGATTGGTTTGGATTGGTTTGGATTGGTTTGGATTGGTTTGGATTGGTTTGGATTGGTTTGGATTGGTTTGGATTGGTTTGGATTGGTTTGGATTGGTTTGGTTGGTTTGGATTGGTTTGGATTGGTTTGGATTGGTTTGGATTGGTTTGGATTGGTTTGGATTGGTTTGGATTGGTTTGGATTCTGTTTGGATTGGTTTGGATTGGTTTGGATTGGTTTGGATTGGTTTGGATTGGTTTGGATTGGTTTGGATTGGTTTGGATTGGTTTGGATTGGTTTGGATTGGTTTGGATTGGTTTGGATTGGTTTGGATTGGTTTGGATTGGTTTGGATTGGTTTGGATTCTGTTTGGATTGGTTTGGATTGGTTTGGATTGGTTTGGATTGGTTTGGTTGGTTTGGATTGGTTTGGATTGGTTTGGATTGGTTTGGATTGGTTTGGATTGGTTTGGATTGGTTTGGATTGGTTTGGATTGGTTTGGATTGGTTTGGATTGGTTTGGATTGGTTTGGGATTGGTTTGGATTGGTTTGGATTGGATTGGTTTGGATTGGTTTGGATTGGTTTGGATTGGTTTGGATTGGTTTGGATTGGTTTGGATTGGTTTGGATTGGTTCGGATTGGTTTGGATTGGTTTGGATTGGTTTGGATTGGTTTGGATTGGATTTGGATTGGTTTGGTTGGTTTGGATGGGTTTGGATTGGTTTGGATTGGTTTGGATTGGTTTGGTTTGGATTGGTTTGGTTGGTTTGGATTGGTTTGGATTGGTTTGGTTGGTTTGGATTGGTTTGGATTGGTTTGGATTGGTTTGGATTGGTTTGGATTGGTTTGGATTGGTTTGGATTGGTTTGGATTGGTTTGGATTGGTTTGGATTGGTTTGGTTTGGTTTGGATTGGTTTGGATTGGTTTGGATTGGTTTGGATTGGATTCGGATTCGGTTCGGATTGGATTCGGATTGGTTTGGATTGGTTTGGATTGGTTCGGATTGGTTCGGATTGGTTTGGATTGGTTTGGATTGGTTTGGATTGGTTTGGATTGGTTTGGATTGGTTTGGTTGGTTTGGATTGGTTTGGATTGGTTTGGATTGGTTTGGATTGGTTTGGATTGGTTTGGGATTGGTTTGGATTGGTTTGGATTGGATTGGTTTGGATTGGTTTGGATTGGTTTGGATTGGTTTGGATTGGTTTGGATTGGTTTGGTTGGTTTGGATTGGTTTGGTTGGTTTGGATTGGTTTGGATTGGTTTGGTTGGATTGGTTTGGATTGGTTTGGTTGGTTTGGATTGGTTTGGATTGGTTTGGATTGGTTTGGATTGGTTTGGTTGGTTTGGATTGGTTTGGATTGGTTTGGATTGGTTTGGATTGGTTTGGATTGGTTTGGATTGGTTTGGATTGGTTTGGATTGGTTTGGATTGGTTTGGATTGGTTTGGATTGGTTTGGATTGGTTTGGATTGGTTTGGATTGGTTTGGATTGGTTTGGATTGGTTTGGATTGGATTTGGATTGGTTTGGATTGGTTTGGTTGGTTTGGATTGGTTTGGATTGGTTTGGATTGGTTTGGATTGGTTTGGATTGGTTTGGATTGGTTTGGATTGGTTTGGATTGGTTTGGATTGGTTTGGATTGGTTTGGATTGGTTTGGATTGGTTTGGTTGGTTTGGATTGGTTTGGATTGGTTTGGATTGGTTTGGATTGGTTTGGATTGGTTTGGATTGGTTTGGATTGGTTTGGATTGGTTTGGATTGGTTTGGATTGGTTTGGATTGGTTTGGATTGGTTTGGTTGGTTTGGATTGGTTTGGATTGGTTTGGATTGGTTTGGATTGGTTTGGATTGGTTTGGTTGGTTTGGATTGGTTTGGATTGGTTTGGATTGGTTTGGATTGGTTTGGATTGGTTTGGATTGGTTTGGATTGGTTTGGTTGGTTTGGATTGGTTTGGATTGGTTTGGATTGGTTTGGGATTGGTTTGGATTGGTTTGGATTGGTTTGGATTGGATTGGATTGGTTTGGATTGGTTTGTTTGGATTGGTTTGGATTGGTTTGGATTGGTTTGGATTGGTTTGGATTGGTTGGATTGGTTTGGATTGGTTTGGATTGGTTTGGTTGGTTTGGATTGGTTTGGATTGGTTTGGATTGGTTTGGATTGGTTTGGATTGGTTTGGATTGGTTTGGATTGGTTTGGATTGGTTTGGATTGGTTTGGTTGGTTTGGATTGGTTTGGATTGGTTTGGATTGGTTTGGATTGGTTTGGATTGGTTTGGATTGGTTGGATTGGTTTGGATTGGTTTGGATTGGTTTGGATTGGTTTGGATTGGTTTGGATTGGTTTGGATTGGTTTGGATTGGTTTGGATTGGTTTGGATTGGTTTGGATTGGTTTGGTTGGTTTGGATTGGTTTGGTTGGTTTGGATTGGTTTGGATTGGTTTGGATTGGTTTGGATTGGTTTGGTTGGTTTGGATTGGTTTGGTTGGTTGGATTGGTTTGGATTGGTTTGGTTGGTTTGGATTGGTTTGGATTGGTTTGGATTGGTTTGGATTGGTTTGGTTGGTTTGGATTGGATTTGGTTGGTTGGATTGGTTGGATTGGTTTGGATTGGTTTGGATTGGTTTGGTTGGTTTGGATTGGTTTGGTTGGATTGGTTGGTTGGATTGGTTTGGATTGGTTTGGATTGGTTTGGATTGGTTTGGTTGGTTTGGATTGGTTTGGATTGGTTTGGATTGGTTTGGATTGGTTTGGATTGGTTTGGATTGGTTGGATTGGTTTGGATTGGTTTGGATTGGTTTGGATTGGTTTGGATTGGTTTGGATTGGTTTGGATTGGTTTGGTTGGTTTGGATTGGTTTGGATTGGTTTGGATTGGTTTGGATTGGTTTGGATTGGTTTGGTTGGTTTGGATTGGTTTGGATTGGTTTGGATTGGTTTGGATTGGTTTGGATTGGTTTGGTTGGTTTGGATTGGTTCGGTTGGATTGGTTTGGATTGGTTGGATTCGGTTCGGTTGGTTCGGATTGGTTTGGATTGGTTTGGATTGGTTTGGATTGGTTTGGATTGGTTTGGATTGGTTGGATTGGTTTGGATTGGTTGGATTGGTTTGGATTGGTTTGGATTGGTTTGGATTGGTTTGGTTGGTTTGGATTGGTTTGGATTGGTTTGGATTGGTTTGGATTGGTTTGGATTGGTTGGTTTGGATTGGTTTGGTTGGATTTGGTTTGGATTGGTTTGGATTGGTTTGGATTGGTTTGGATTGGTTTGGATTGGTTTGGATTGGTTTGGATTGGTTTGGATTGGTTTGGATTGGTTTGGTTGGTTTGGATTGGTTTGGATTGGTTTGGTTGGTTTGGATTGGTTTGGATTGGTTTGGATTGGTTTGGATTGGTTTGGATTGGTTTGGTTGGTTTGGATTGGTTTGGATTGGTTTGGTTGGTTGGATTGGTTTGGATTGGTTTGGTTGGTTTGGATTGGTTTGGATTGGTTTGGATTGGTTTGGATTGGTTTGGATTGGTTTGGATTGGTTTGGTTGGTTTGGATTGGTTTGGATTGGTTTGGATTGGTTTGGATTGGTTTGGATTGGTTTGGATTGGTTTGGATTGGTTTGGATTGGTTTGGTTGGTTTGGTTGGTTTGGTTGGTTGGATTGGTTTGGATTGGTTTGGTTGGATTGGTTTGGATTGGTTTGGATTGGTTTGGATTGGTTTGGTTGGTTTGGATTGGTTTGGATTGGTTTGGATTGGTTTGGATTGGTTTGGATTGGTTTGGTTGGTTTGGATTGGTTTGGATTGGTTTGGTTGGTTTGGTTGGTTTGGATTGGTTTGGATTGGTTTGGGTTGGTTTGGATTGGTTTGGATTGGTTTGGATTGGTTTGGATTGGTTTGGATTGGTTTGGATTGGTTTGGTTGGTTTGGATTGGTTTGGATTGGTTTGGATTGGTTTGGATTGGTTTGGATTGGTTTGGATTGGTTTGGTTGGTTTGGATTGGTTTGGATTGGTTTGGATTGGTTGGATTGGTTTGGATTGGTTTGGATTGGTTGGATTGGTTGGATTGGTTTGGTTGGTTGGTTGGATTGGTTTGGATTGGTTTGGATTGGTTTGGATTGGTTTGGATTGGTTTGGATTGGTTTGGATTGGTTTGGATTGGTTTGGATTGGTTGGATTTGGTTGGATTGGTTTGGATTGGTTTGGTTGGTTTGGTTGGTTTGGATTGGTTTGGTTGGTTTGGATTGGTTTGGTTGGTTTGGATTGGTTTGGATTGGTTTGGATTGGTTTGGATTGGTTTGGATTGGTTTGGATTGGTTTGGATTGGTTTGGATTGGTTTGGTTGGTTTGGTTGGTTTGGATTGGTTTGGATTGGTTTGGATTGGTTTGGATTGGTTTGGATTGGTTTGGATTGGTTTGGATTGGTTTGGATGGTTTGGATTGGTTTGGATTGGTTTGGATTGGTTTGGATTGGTTTGGATTGGTTTGGTTGGTTTGGATTGGTTTGGGATTGGTTTGGATTGGTTTGGATTGGTTTGGATTGTATTTGGATTGGTGTTGGTTTGGATTGGTTTGGATTGGTTTGGATTGGTTTGGATTGGTTTGGATTGGTTTGGATGGGTTGGATTGGATTTGGATTGGTTTGGATTGGTTTGGATTGGTTTGGATTGGTTTGGTTGGTTTGAATTGGTTTGGATTGGTTTGGATTGGTTTGGATTGGTTTGTATTGGTTTGGATTGGTTTGGATTGGTTTGGATTGGGATTGGATTTGAATTGGATTTGAATTGGATTTGAATTGGATTTGAATTGGATTGGATTTGGGTTGATTTTAAATTGCATTCGGTTAAGATTTCGATTGGATCTTGATTGAATTCTGGTTGGAAATGGGTTTGATTCAGATTAGATTGGAATACTGGATTTTGTATTTAGATTAGAATAAGACTGCGATGTCATTAAGATTGGTTATGAATTGAATTTGAATTGGATTTTTTATTGGGTTCAAATTGGATTTGAATATTTATTGAATTCAGGTCGGGAATGGATTAAATTTGGATTATTTTCAATTTGTATTTGAATTTCTTGTTCATTAGGCTTGTATTTGTTTGGTCTTTTCTATTTTCCTGAGGATGAAGAAGTTCAAATATGTTTTATTGTCATGACATCTTTGAGTAAGTGTGTGAAGTGCATGCATTGAATATCATTCGCCGAATTCAGTACCTGTTCAGTAGCTGATTTATTGTTTCCATCAAACCTTGAACGACGTAGGAATTTAAATTGGTTAGAATACTTGATTTAGAAAGCATAGATTGGTCTTCTTATGATGTTTGCAGTATCTCGGAACATATTAATCCAAAGTAGCACAAATTATACCAATTTGGTTACTACAATTCCAATGTGATCTAACTTTGTTTCTTTGTTTTTTTTTATTCGGGATTACGTTGTCTTTCAATTTAGTTCATATACTTATCGAACATGAGCAAATACAATGATTGTAAGCGATTTCGAAGGATTTAATCACGATTTAGCAGTGATATATTTGAGGTACGCTACAAAGGCCCACTCACTTCTAAGCTAATCGGTTTATCATCCTTTTACGCCCATTAGCGAGAGATACACGGTGCCCACTTATCAAGAATCAACTTTCCATAATAAAGACATGCGAACTGTTGCTCAAAAATTCATGTGCCTCCCCTCCAAAACCAACTACATTTCCATTTTCCACCATTCCAACGCCACTCAACAAGTGGTTGATAATTTTTGAATATTTGCTCCAAAGCCCGACACGTGCCTAAAATTTCAAACTGCTTTGTGACAGCTGTCTCTGGGTCTCGCGCTGCTAAAAGCAGCGGGCAGCGCCAGCGCGCGGCTCCTTCCCCGAAGTTTCCCCGCATGTATTATGTTTATGACTACTCAAGCGATCATTTTGGCATGATACACAAATTAAAAGTTATAAGTCCCTCTGCTGGGGCACACTACCGACCGTTTATTCTTCTACGCGGCGAATTGAGTGGGTTGTGATGGGTTGGCATTCGACGACGTTGGATGAAAAAAAATGCGGCCGTTTTAGCCCGGCTTCTGTTCATCCCCCATCCATTGCATGCACACTTATCAAGTGAACGCCGAGTACAAAATCTCAGCACCCCCGCCGCACACAAATTCTGCCCGCTGCTGGATAGGAAAACCAGGGCGGTTGGCTGTCGGCGGAGATTTCCCAGGTGGAGCGCTTGAGGGTTAATCAGCGTAGCTGGATGACACGCGATCCGAACAACGGAGCTCGGAAAGAACGAAAAAAAACTTTGGAGCAAGAAAGTAAAAGGGGGATTTTGTTTTTTTGTTCTCACGAATGGATGGAGAATGATGTACTTACATAATAAATGAACAGGTTGCGTGTTATTTTTAGTTTGAAAAGGATTATTAAATTTGGGCTGCCCAGAAGTGCGCCCGCACATTGTTATCTTTGGGTAGGTAAAAGCGGTGATTAAAGGTCACTTTCTGAAAAGATGGATGGATTCTTCACATCTATTATATCTGATGGCATTCATTGTTATGTGTGTACGAGAAAGAGGCGGAATGTTGGTCTACTTTAGAATGTCAAAACCTAATATTAATCACAATGGCCTGAGCTTTGTGTAGTTATTTGTGGAGTCGCTGCCTTACAAACATATTTCAAGTTTTTGGGGCGTATATTTGAAATGGAATGGTGTGATGGTAGTGATGGCGAAAATAATAAATTATCCAGTTATTAATTATAGTAATAATATTCTCCATAATCTCAAATTAGTGGATTGGATTTGATTAACAAGATCGAAAAATAGGCCACCCTGAATGGTTTTCAACGAATAAATTCCCAAGCAGCACACTGGAAATAAAAAAATCCTGTGACTGATCGGAGACGAGCCAGCCTAGGGCTGAAAGTCTCCTTAATAAAAACAAAAAAAAATCCTGTGACTTATGTATGACCAAATCCGATACAACCGAATCGGTCTAAAATGTGCTACCGTGGGGCATCGAAATCTGTACACCTCATTATTTTAAAAAGGCTCTAGTGAATAGGCAACAAATACAAATGAAACGTTTATCGTTGATACAGGAGCACACACATTAAAAACTACGAAAAATATGTTAAGAAAATTATGTTGAGCTTTTTAGTGGAATGTCTTCGCTTCTCATAAGACGAGTTTGTACAATGTACGAAAAATATGATAAAATAATAAATTAAATCAACACCTCCTGAACCAAATCGAATCAAAGGTACAGCCATTTTTAACTAGAAATTTAATGAAAACTCATATGTGAATATGTACGTTATGTGGAAGATATTGATTTGGAAAATGTTTTGGAGGTAAACACTTTCCCTTCGATGGGACTCGAACCAACTAAGCTACGAAGGACCTCCGTCGGCCTTTGCAACCTAGCGGCTACTGAACGAGCTCGAGATTCCCAAATTTGACGCATAGTCAAATCACTCGCAATCCATTTCTCAAGCCAATACTTCCACATGTGTATAGTACACGTCCACATTAGAGGAGCGTGAGTATTTAGAATGTCTGGCGGCTATACACATTCTTCATCAGCAACTGTACTGATCAAGTGAGGTTGTGTAAGCTGTTTGCCAGTCGGTCGTCAAGCTCAGACCCGACCGCATTGCGTAGGCAAGAGCACGCAACTCAAGTTCAGTTCAATCAAAGGTAATTGCCTATTTCCGGGGATTAAACCACCCGACTTGGACGTCAATTTACAATGTTATGAGAACTCATATGTGAATATGTACGTTATGTGGAAGATATCGATTTGGAAAATGTATTGGAAGGCCGGAGGTCCTTCGTAGCTTAGTTGGTTAAAGCATCAGTCTAGCGTACTGTAGGGTCATGGGTTCGAGTCCCATCGAAGGGAAAGTGGTTACCTCCAATACATTTTCCAAATCAATATCTTCCACATAACGTACATATTCACATATGAGTTTTCATAACCTTTGGCAATTACCTTTGATTGAACTAGAAATTTAAATTGAAGCAGACTACCTAATTTACTTAAATAGTTAAATGCATACTTTGAGAAGCGATGCCAAATAAAACACACTTACTTCTGATGACGCTTAAAAATGGAGCCAGAAACTTCGCGTTTGATGCGTGGCGATTTGTTTTCGATTTATGTTGTCGATGTTATTATAGCAAAACACGCATTTTGAAAAGCCCCAAAAGTCTTCAGAAGGTGACATTGGTGAAAAATAAAAAATAAAATGAGCAGATCATAAATATTGTTTTCTGAGGGACACCCTAATTCTGGTAAATAAAATTGCTCTAAACAAGTGAGCCTAAAAGCTATAAACAAATTATATAGCAAAGTTGATTGGAAAAAGCTGCGCAACAATTTGTAGAACATTTTATGTCAATATTCCGCAGAAAAAAAATTCACATTTTTATAAAATGGCCCAACCTATTTTTCGGTAATTCTATAATAAGGGCCAAAGTATCCAGAACAACTTTGTAGAACAATTTTCTTTCTAAAAGTATGCTTTAGGCCGAAAATGCATCTTTTCTCGTTAATCTTGCAATACGGTGATAATGATAAAACTTATAAAAAGTATTAAAGCTGTAGATTTTTAATTCTTTTTACGAATGTCAATTTCTGATGGATCTTTTTTTGGGGCTTTTCAAAACGCGTGTTTTGTTATAATAACATCGTCTGTATCTTCTTCCGTTGTCGAGTTATATCAATTTACTTGAACAAACTTGACTTCAGTAAAATTGGTTAAACTTGAGTTCCAGTTTTTGACATAATAAAGAATATGAATTGCTCTTTCAAATGCCGTGTAAACATATTTTTTTGGGTTGCCCTAACCGGAGATATCAACTTATGGAAAAAATGTAATTTTGACAGAAAAACGATTATAACTTTTGATCGGAAAGCATATTCACCCATCAAAAGTTGCATTTTCTTGAGCTCTAAAAGTCAGCCAAAAATAACTTTTTCGAGAAATCTAAAACAAAAAAAGTAGATCAAAAATATTGTTTTTTTAGGTACACCCTAAACCAATTAGGTAAAATAGCTTAAAATCAGCCAACTTAAGAGCTATAGAGTTACGTTGTCATGAACGTGATAAAGTTTTTAAAAAATAATTCTAAGTTCGATTCACATTCACTATTTATTCGTATCCGTTATACACTTGATGTTTTACAAATTTAATTATCTACACTTGGACGTGTTGTCCCTATCGAATGCCGCACTGAACTGATCGCCCTGACTGAAGCTACCTAGTTACCTGGCTATGGCCGCCTAACTGGAAACTGCTGCTTCAGCGGAATTCCTGGTTCGTCAATTGGGTCCCGGCTGATGCAACCTCGATGGCCGGATGTTTACTGCAATGTCAGCGTACCTGTGGCTAACCTTTGGTTGGTAACCAAATAGCTGACGTCTCCACGTGCCGGATGCAACGGTGACTTTCTGCTAGCGCGTACTTTGCTGACGTCTGTGCATACGCGATAGAGGCTGTTAGGATGCGTACATAACTTCCCCCTTATTAGATTGAACCGTCTCGGTTCAACCCTAGATGCAAAGTATCTGCAACTTTGACTGCTGGAATGCGTATCGTCAGTTTCAGCTTAAGTTTACGAACTTCTCTTATGAGAAAAGTGAAGAAAACTATGACGAGGCATGTGATCAAAACTATGGCTCCAATGTTGAATGCTCTAGTCCTTTCGGTAACGGTTTCTAGATGTTCTAGCTTACGACGATTATGTACGTGTAGTTGTTCCAAATTATCGATGAGTTCTGCTAGTATTTCTGATTCATTGACGTTCACTAAATGAAGTGGGAGTATAACAGGTTTAGTTTCCCCTTTGAAAGATTTGCTGTTGAAGTGCTTTCCGTTGAGAGTTACGAGGCAATCCTTGAATGATACGAGAAATGTTCCTGTCAGATTTCTCAGGCCAAAACCACAACTGTTCTGTATGAGGGTGGGTTTAACGGAGTTTTTTATGAGTACTCCAAGATTTTCAACTGTTTTGAATTCCGAAATTGTTGGTGACTCTGTAAAGGTACATGTACCTGCGTTTCCTCGTAATATGGGATGAAGACATTTGTCGTTGGAGACGTTAAAGAGGTTTTGTAAATCACAAATACTGCGTTTCTCGATGATCGTACATGGATGCATTACCAGATACGACTCGTTGTTGCCAATAATAGCACTTGTAGCGTTTATCGCTATAACTTTGTTATGTATAGGAATAGTTTCCAGCTGAAGTTGTACATAATCTCCTCGTCTAAGCTTAGGAATTTTAATAAGGACTATTATGTCTGAGTTGTTATGAAAAGCTACCGGTTCCAAAAACTCGTAAGTTTGATCAAAGCTTTCAATCGTTATGCCTTGTGATTCCAGTAGTTGCGTTGCAAATTCCAGTTCTGAAGGTTGTAAGAACGTTTTCGATATTATACCCAGTTTCGACAATTGTATGGATTCGAAGATTGTTGCAAGCTGGTGTTGGATCATGTCGATGTTGAAGATGATGCTGTGTATATGAAGAATGTGTTTCCAGTCAATTGGCCGGTCTAAACTCAACCTAGCTTGTTTTATGATACTATCTATTTCTCTAGACTGCCTGTAAGCCTGTTTTGTTAAATTGTTAATTCTGTTTTCAAAAAGCTCATTTATCCTGACCTGTTCATTGTTCTCTGTAACTAAAGCATTATTAGAGTGTTTCAAGGATTCTAATTGATTTTCAATTTTAAGCAAATCTTCGTATCAAGGTTTCCAGTAATCATTTTTATAGTAGATCCAAGAAAGTTGAGAGATCGTTTTGTTCTTTTTCGTTTTACAGTAAGATTTTCAAGTATAAAGTTGGCTTGACTATGCTTTTTGTTTCAAAATGTTGACTATTTCTTCAATATTTGGATTTTCTTCTAGATTTTTAATAATAGATTCGTATTGTTTTAAAATAATTCTGTATGAGTATAAATTGAACTTGTGAAATAATGTGTGAAACCTTCTTTTAAGAAAACGGAATTTGTTTTGAAGACAATTATGCCTGGATTTTGGTTTAGCTCTAGGATTGCCATATATGAGGACCTGATTAGGTCACACAATAAAATTACAGTCTAACAATAGGTGATTATCGTTTTGGGTGTCATCTTTAAGCTGTAAAGAAATATTGAAACAAAAAGAAAATAATGGGGCTATTAGTTTTCGTTAAAGTTAAGTTTTTCTTTTTCGTTTTAGTTTAGTTTTATGGATCTTTCTTCCGCTCTCGTCGATTATATTAGTTTCTCTGTTTTCTGTTACTTTGAGTTTCTGGTATCTCGGTTGATGTTTCAAATTGTTACGTTTCCTTTCGAAAACAGTGTCATTTAAAGAAAAATTCTCAGGTTCTTCTCTGTTTCTGTTGAGTTTTTCTAAATCTTTAAGCTTCTTTTGCGCATGTTGTTCAGAAAAGATCCTGTAAAATTCCTCTTTTTGTCTAATTCTTTCATCTAGATCCTCGGGTACAGGGTCTTCATTTTTAAAGCCAAAAAACAACTCTTTTGGGGTTAATTTTGTTTGGGAATGTATAGAATCGTTGTAAATAGAGACTGCCAGATTTATTTTAGCTGTTTCTGACAAGTCTTTGGTTGAATCTCTAATACTCAAAATATTGTGCAATTCTCTTATTGTTCTGTGAACAATTTCAACTGTTCCGTTGGAGGAGGACTGCCCAACACTTGTATAATGATATTCGACATCGTTTTCTTCGAGGAAATCTCTGATTGTTGTGGAAGTAAATGAAGCTTCCTGATCCATGACGAGAAGTGAAGGTTTTCCAACATTTGAAAAGAAGTGAGTTATAGCTTTTAGAATGTGTATAGCATTACGTGTCTTCAAAGGAATAGCCATTGTTAATCGTGAAAACTTATCGCATAGTGTTAGATAGTTCTTGTTGTTAATAATGAAAATATCCATATGTACAATTTGCAACGGCTTTGTAGGTGTTGCTGTTAGTTTAAATTGTTGTTTGTATGGTCTTCTTTCGTACTTAGCTGCTTGGCATAACCTGCAAATGTTAATAAATTTAGTAATTTTGGATTTCATGTTCGGGAAAAAGTATTTTCGGGATATGTGGGTTTTTGTTTCTGTAATTCCTCTGTGATTTGCGTTGTGTTGCCTTTGAATAACTAAGTCTTGCTCAAGTTCATCGGTGACGTCCTCTAGTAGTTGTTGAGTCCAAAATATTTTGAATGATTTCGCTCTGGAAAAATAATTCTTGTATATAGTTTGCAAATTACACAGTATCCTCTCACTACAATAAATGCCGGTAGTGCACTTATTAGTGGCGTATTCTTTTAAAATATTGATCAATGATGCAGGACCGAAATTTGTCTTTTTAATAATGATTCTATGGTAATTCCTGAATAAAGTGAAAGTCTCTTGGTTATCTTCATTTGCTTCTTCCAGAACGATTTGATTTCTAAAGTCGTTTAGAGGTCTCAATGTTGATGGTATAAAATCGTTGTCGTCAGTATCTGCAGAGTGTTGTGTAATGTCGTCGCTGGAAGATGAATTCACGTTTACTTCTATTTTCTCCTCTGGTCCAGGTTCAATTCGAGAAAGTGCGTCTGCATTTGTGTTCAATGTTCCTTTCTTGTACTTAATTTCAAATTCAAGTTCTTCTAGAGCAAGTTTCCAATGTAATAATCTTCGGTTCAAATCATTTTTTGTCGGAGCCACACAAGTGGTTTGTGGTCCGTGCGTATTTCGAAGTGAGTGCCATAAATGTAGGGTCTAAAATGTTTTGTTGCCCAGACGATAGCCAACTGCTTCATTCAAAGTTCTTGACGCGTACGCAATTGGGTGTTCTTTCCCGTCTTCGAATTTTTGAGACAAAACGGCTCCGAGCGCGAAGTCGCTTGCGTCAGTTTCAAGGATAAATTTTCTATTGAAATCAGGGTATTTTAAAATGGGATCAGTTGTCAATAATCGTTTACAATCATTAAAACAACTGGTAAATTCTTCGTTGTGAATAATTTTCGCATCTTTCTTCAAACTTTGGGTCAAGGGTTTCTTTTGCTTTGCGAAATGGCGGATGAATTCCCTGTAATATCCCAGTAAACCTAGAAAACCTTTGATTTGGGTTGTTCTAGACCAACATTTGAAAAGGGCGTAACAGCCAAAATTTATTCCCTCCGATTCTTTGTCCACATATATAGCTTTATATGTAGATGAAGAATCTGAAGGAATAAATTTTGGCTGTTACGCCCTTTTCAAATGTTGGTCTAGAGTTGTCTTTGGAATCGGCCAACTAAGAATTTTTTCAATTTTATTAGGATTGGGTCTAATGCCATCTTGAGTTATGATATGGCCTAAAAATTCACATTCCTTCTGAAGGAATTCACACTTGTCAAGTTGGATTTTTAAATTGGCTTGAGCAAGTCGCTGAAGAACTTTGTTTAAATTGTCAAGATGTTGCTGAAGTGAACTACCAAAAATTATGATGTCATCTAGGTAAACTAGACAACATTTTCCAATCAAATTTCCAAGAATATGATTCATTACGCGCTGGAAAGTTGCTGGCGCGTTTTTCAATCCAAAAGGCATGCGAATAAATTCGAAATGCCCTTGGTCCGTGCTGAAAGCGGTTTTGGCCTGTCCTTTGGATGGACTTCAATCTGGTGAAATCCAGATTTTAGGTCCAACGTAGTGAAATATGTACTACGGCCAAGCCTATCAAGAATTTCTTCAATTCGTGAGATAGGAATTTATCATCCACGGTTTTCATTTAGTTTGCGGTAATCTATGACAATGCGCCATTTCTTTTTACCGCTCGCATCAATCTTTTTTGGAACGATAGATAGTTTTTCAGAGTCCTTGTGAAGAATCGTAGAATATTTTGCAAGAGTTTTTAATAGTGCGGGTTTTTCTTCTGAATTTAGATGTTGACTCCTAATTATTTCTTCCAAATGAGGGTATGATGTATTAGACGAACGATGAAGATGATTTAAGTTCATATTATTAATTTCTGCTACCTGTATAGTTTTAGCTGGATGTGTCCAATAAAATGTAACCGCTTTACCAAAATTCCTAATCAGGGCGTTAACAAAGCCTTTTTCTGCGTGGTACAAGCCTGATTGTATCACAGCATTATCAATTTTATATCGTTAGGGAGGTAAACGTTGCCATTATCTTGAGAGACAGGGAGTTTAATTATTCTCGTTGAATTCTCGGTCAGCGTGATCTGCGGTGGGCCTAATTTTCTTATTTGCATGTTCACTGTTTTTTGTGGTAAAATTAATTGATGATTGCTCACGTCGATGAGTGCTTCGAAATCAGAAAGTGTTTCGTAACCGAGGATTCCGTCAAAGAATGTATGGAAATTTAAAAGATAGAAGGTGACTTTTTGTTTCAAGCCAAATAGTGTTGTAATAAACTTTTTATCGGTGGAGTTTTGCCCTGAAGTGTTTGAAATTCGAATTGGTTTACATTTTTCCTGTTTTAATTTTGGAATCAGACGCGGGGAGATGAAATTCTTATTCGAACCACTATCTACAAGTAATTTTACGTCTTTGCCGAAGAGTTTAATTATTACGTAGGGTAAACCATTGATTGCATTTAAGTCAGCGTGTTGGAGTGAAGGGGAATTTGAAAATTTACACTAGAATCTTCAGCTTCTAATTCTTCTTCGGTGTCAGTGTTGCTAGTTTCCTCGTTATTATCCTGTTCAGCATCGTGATTGAATATTCTGTTAGAACGTAGCGAAGGATCAACTTCCATGGGAATAAATTTCTGCCTATCAGATGCACTTTTCTGTCGCGTTGAGGATTGTGCTTCTGGATGTTTGTTAAATGACTTGTTGAAGGGTTTGGAGTTCCTATTGGAATGGGACTGTTGGTCAAATACAGATTGTGTTTGTGTCTTAGTTTTTTCCGCGTTTTGGAACCTACACAAGAATGCATAGGCATCCTCTAAATCACTTGGCTGGGCGTAACCAAAGTATGGTATAACCAAAGTATGGTTTACTAAGCCCGTTAATGAATGCTGCCAGACATTCTTGTTCTAAAAAGTGGTTTATTGCTTCCCAATGTGCCATGTATGTTTCGTTTTGTTTAGCTAAAGATTTCATATTCACCATGATTTATTTTGTGCGTTTGTAGTAAATATGCAAAGATTCGGTCATTTTCAATGACCAGAGCTGGGTCTGGTAAGTCGCAATGTTATTGCGATCACCATATGCGCTTTGTAGAATTTCCGCTATCTCGTCAAAAGTAGTTGGGTTTCCATTTACGCATATCATATCTCGAGCTTTGCCCTCGACTTTGTTTATAACTGCCTGTTCGTAAACGGAGAATAAGTCCGCTGCTACGTGTGGTCGGCATAAATTAAGAGCTCTCCTGGCTGTGTCTAGCCAGTGACTCAATTGTTTTTTATTCCCGTCGAATGATGGTATCATCCGAATGGGGTCGGGAATTCTAAAGAAATCACTACGGCGTTCCTCCACAGCGGGGGCTTGCCTTTGTTGTTGTTGCAATTGTTGTTGCTGTTGTTGAAGGTTGATGTTCTCCGATTGGAGAGCACCAATTCTTTGCTCCAAACTTTGAATTTGATCAAAGAGGGCTTGAAAGTTAATGTTTTCCATATTTTCAGAGAATTTCAAGGCTCTTACTTTCGGAAAAGGATTGAATTTGGGCATGGAATTACACCAAAAAATATATAGAAAAGAGAGGATTTACTCACGGTTCTTCGTCCTTGAAGTTTGAAATCCACCGCTTTAGTGCAGGCTCCTAAACGGTTGACTCGAATCGCCTACGTGTCGAGGGATGGCGTGTGTTGATTCTCGATGAATCTTCCTAGCCGGTCAGCCGCCGTTACGTGTTGAACTCTAGTTGGTTGTAAGTCACTGTTTTTCACAAAAAGTTCCACGTGTTGGGTTTTTTCTCTAAACCGTAGGACGAGCCGTACGACTGCGCCAGTTACGTTGTCATGAACGTGATAAAGTTTTTAAAAAATAATTCTAAGTTCGATTCACATTCACTATTTATTCGTATTCGTTATACACTTGATGTTTTACAAATTTAATTATCTACACTTGGACGTGTTGTCCCTATCGAATGCCGCACTGAACTGATCGCCCTGACTGAAGCTACCTAGTTACCTGGCTATGGCCGTCTAACTGGAAACTGCTGCTTCAGCGGAATTCCTGGTTCGTCAATTGGGTCCCGGCTGATGCAACCTCGATGGCCGGATGTTTACTGCAACGTCAGCGTACCTGTGGCTAACCTTTGGTTGGTAACCAAATAGCTGACGTCTCCACGTGCCGGATGCAACGGTGACTTTCTGCTAGCGCGTACTTTGCTGACGTCTGTGCATACGCGATAGAGGCTGTTAGGATGCGTACATAACTATAGAAAAGGCTTTTTTAGCAAAATTTATTGGAATAAGATGCATAACAACTTTGTAGAACATAAAATGTTTACATGATGGGCCACCCTATTTTTTGAAAGCACCATAAAGATGGTCTTACCTTTTCAAACAATTTTGTAGAACAACAGTTTTTTTTTTCTATAAAAATAGTTTTGGCGTAAAATGCATCTTTCCGCGTAAATCTGTATCATGGACCATAGTGCAGTGTAATAATTTCAGTGAAAAATATTAGAATATTTTCATTATCATTTGTGGGTTGCGCATATTGCCCAGCATCGCTATTTTAAATGGATGTACACAATTTTGGAATAAAAGTGATTCTTGCAATATTGTTGGGGTTTCATGATTTGATTTGAAGATTAAGATGACGTTCGCTTAAGACGTGACTTTTCCTCTACACACTCTTTCCAAGCAGAAGCCAGATGGAACATTTAATTGGCCGTAAATAGGTAATTTGATCAAATAGATCATATGGCCCAAAAGGTCATTTGGCCGAATAATAAATTTGGCCGAATAGTTATAGTTACACAGTTTTTTACATAGTTTTCTGTTTTTTAATTTTTGACGTCAAAATCAAATTTTTTTTCTTTCTTCAAAGTTTTTTTAGGTCTCTGTTTTTTTTGTTCCATAGAGCTCCATAGCTCTTGTTATCCGGAAGGTGCTCCCAGTCGAACCATTCCTCGAGCACGACGACACGCCACATCGTCCCAGAAGTCAAATACACCCAGGTTTTTTTTTACACGGTTTGGTTTTAGTTGTTTAAGACCTTCAGCGTCAATGAAACAATGAGTTAACCCCACGAAAAAATTCACAAAAAATCAAAGAAAATTCAGGGGGTATTTAAAAAGCTGTGAAAATTCAGGTTACCCGAGAAATTAATGAATTCCAACCGTGTAAAAAAAAACCTGGGTGTACCCGGATAAGAAGCTGAATTTTCCGGATCCCGAATCCTAAACCCCGTCCATCCTTAAACATTGTGAACTAGCCTCGTGTCACCACGAGTACGTTGGCACGTATCACAAAGAACCATGGCTCCGTAAAGTGTTATACACACCTGAGCCTACCAAATAAACTAACTTGGAGGTCATTTGGACGAACATGTCACTTGGCCGAATAGGTCATTTGAAAAGTGAGGAATGAGGTGTGAAAAGTGAGACGTCTCACTTCTCACTTCTTCTTTCCCAGTTGTCACTGTGAAAAGTGAGTAGTGCGAAGCGATAAGTGAGACGTCTCACCACTCATTTCTCTCTTCTTACAATGAGAGTGAGAAATGGGACGTTTTACTTTACACTCTGACAAGTGAGAAGTGCGAAGTGAGTAGCGAGACGTCCCACTTTTCGCAGTGAGAAGTGAGAAATGGGCAGTATGAAGTGAGACATCTCACTTCTCATTGCACATTTTTTGCTGTGAAAAGTGAGTAGTGCGAAGTGAGAAGTATGAGATGAGAAGTGAGAATTGAGACGTCACCCCCCACCCCCCGAATGACTATTTCGGCAAAATGACCTAATCAGGGTTTGCAGAAATTGCTCTCAATAGATAACGAACAACGATATAAGAAAGGCAAAAACTGTTCCGAGTCATAACAAGCCATGATAACAAACTTATCAAACTTGTGTGCAAGTGTGAAAAAAAACCAGAATCGGATAGGCAGTCCCCACAAAGAAGTGACGATTTTCGCTTTGTTTTAGCTCATTTTGTGCTGGAGACCACACAGCTGTGTAGATCAAGTTGAAATGCACCATCATCAAAAGACCGACTCAACGACACTACCCATAACTCCGTTACCCATAATGCCATTTCCCCGAAGACCAATATTCTGAACACCATTACCCCGAGTGAGTCACTACCTCGAATGCCATTTCCGCGAAAGGGATACTACCTCGAATGAGCCAGTATCCCGAATTGGTCAATATTCCAAATATATACTTCATTTCAATAAATCTCCGTAAAATTCCGTTCCTTCACGAGTCCTGAAGGGTAGTGGAGAGATCGTCGGAGGCATTTGCGTTCCACGCCAGAATGGCTACAAGGGCAACAAGGTTGAAGTTGATTTTTTTTTTTGTTAATTATTTGTTTATTAAGGCTCAGACGTTTCTTAAAACTTTACGGAGCCGAATACAATTAAAATAAAATTATTTATTAATCTTGCGTGAACTCTTCCTTGGCGGAGCACGATCGGTGGATCCTGACGAAGCGAATTGAGCCCGATGCTGACTTGCCTCTAGCTTCCGTGTCTTCTCCTTCATAACTACCTTGGAGTCGTTTACCAGCTGCGAACAGTTGGGAATTCCGAATGTCCTTTTGATGTATTCGTCATCGATATCCGGTGTCTGCTTCTCTGGCGTCTTTTCTTCCTTCTGACTTTTTTCCTCATCTTGATAATCTCCAATAATTTCGTCCTCAAATTCCACGATTTCGTCTTCCGCCAAATCCACTTCCACAGTTCCTGACTTTTTTTCAAGTGCGATGCTCATTCCGTGTGCCGGGTTCCGGTTTTTCCTTAAAGGGCGGATGTTTTGACGATGTCCTGTCGCATAGTATAAGAAGCACTTGTTCTTCAAGCCGTCATGGAAAACTTGTACGCCTCGGCAGTTAACTTCGATTGACATTTCCATGTACACGCCTCTAACACCAGACATGGTCCAATTCCAGGTTAGGAGGAAACTTTTCGCTAATGGTACGATGCACTTCTCCGTACTAGTTGAGAACCGCTGACTCCTCCGGTGGCAGATCAAACACTCGAAGGTAACCATCATACACAGATCTACAGTTTTACCACTAACGTACTTGAATTTCCGAGGCTCCGCATTTTTTCGAAGAGATTCTAACATCACAGCCTCCGAAGTAAACTTGATGCAAATGCTTCCACGGAATTCGACCGTATTAATAAACATCTCACTCATGACGATCCGTTTCACTTTTGCTTGTGAACAGTAGAAAAGCAAACCACCCGACGGCAATCTATTGAAAAGCAAAACTAATTCTGGCAGAACACATCTGCAATCGCGTGCGTCGTGTACGACCGAGCAACGGATTCTGGATGAAGCGTGGTCTCAGAATTGACTAGTGGGTGAGTGGTAAGTAAGAGTGAGTGAGTGAGTAAGAGAGAGTATGTGAGTAAGAGTAAGTAAGTTAGTAAAAATAAGTAAGTGAGTGAGGAAGGAAGTGAGTGAGTAGGCGTAGTGAGCTAATAAAAGTGAGTAAGTGAGTAAGAATGAGTGGGCGACTAAGAGTGAATTAGCGAGCGATTGAGAGTGAGTGAGCGAGTAAGAGTGAGTGAGCGAGTAAGAGTGAGTGAGCGCGTAAGAGTGAGTGAGCGAGTAAGAGTGAGTGAGCGAGTAAGAGTGAGTGAGCGAGTAAGAGTGAGTGAGCGAGTAAGAGTGAGTGAGCGAGTAAGAGTGAGTGAGCGAGTAAGAGTGAGTGAGCGAGTAAGAGTGAGTGAGCGAGTAAGAGTGAGTGAGCGAATAAGAGTGAGTGAGCGAGTAAGCGTGAGTGAGCGAATAAAAGTGAGTGAGCGAGTAAGAGTGAGTGAGTGAGTAAGAGTGAGTGAGCAAATAAGAGTTAATGAGTAAGAGTGAGTGAGCGAATAAGAGTTAAAGAGTGAGTGAGTAAGAATGAGTAAGAGTGAGTGAATGAGAGTGAGTAAGAGTGAGTGAGTAAGAGTGAGTGAGTAAGAGTGAGTGAGTAGGAGTGAGTGAGTAGGAGTGAGAGAGAGAGAGATTGTTTTTTATCGTTTCGTTTTTCGATCGTTTTTTATACCTGGAAAAACGCGTTGTAATGAAATAAGGATCTTTTACTTTGTTTCGTTGAACAGTAGTTTTGCAGTTTATAATGGGGTAAAGTGACAGTTTAAGTTAATTAGAAGAAAAATCAAAACTGTTGGTTAAACAGAAGCTTTAATTCATTTCTCTAAGTATCTTTGATTTTTTATAGTTTGCAAAGATTGCCATTTTGCGATTCATCTTCAATCGGGGTGATGGTTTTCGGAATACTGTCTCATTCGGGGCAGTGGCATTCGGGGTAGTGTGGTGGAGCAATATGACCTATTCGGCGGACACTCCGGTCAAGGAACATACTCTAGCTAGAAGGTTGATCATACGATTACGGAATGCACGACCCTTTACGATTTATGTTAGCACGTTTCATTTCAACGATTTCAACGGCATCTCGTCCACCATGTTCCGGAATAGAATTAGAAAGGAGTTATTGATTCAAATCTGTAACAATCATCGTCCATAATAAGTTTTCATTGTTAGTTCTGATCCCATAGTCTGATCTGGCCAATTTTCAATAGCAAACAATGGGACAGGATTCTCAGTCGAATGGAACTTGTTGCGAGTAATTCGGACAATGCTAAGTTCCAAAAAGTGTGTCTACAAAATTTTGTACACATACACACACACAAACAGATATCACCTCAATTCGTCGCGCTGAGCCGATTGGTACATAACACTATGGGTCTCCGAGCCTTCTATCAAAAGTTTGGTTTTGGAGTGATCATAACGCCTTTATGTATACTGAGTATACGAGAAAGGCAAAAATTTAGTTGGCTACACGTTCGCCTTATAAGCGGATGGTCATGGGTTCGATTCCCAGCCCCTCCACCAAGCCCTTGTCAGTCGCCTGAGGTGCCAAGTTCCAAAAAGTGTGTCTACAAACGGTGGCGTTTTGGGGTGCGCGTCTTACCGACACGGCTGCCCGATGACGACTGACAAATTGCTCTTCTCGGAGGAATTCCTCCAACGTACCCGGATAAACGGCAATCAAAACAATGCAACGAGCAATTTGGATACACGATACGGACAAAAGGACACAATGGACTCACGATGAGATGGACCCGGCAATGATAACAACAACGAATGTCTAACAATAGATTCTGTGTGGATTCTGTACAGCAGAATACCACAGTAGATCACGAAACAGTAGCTGTTAAGAAACACAGAGTGCCTACCAAATAAAGAAATGAATAAAAAAAAAGAAAGGCAAAAACCATTAAGGATTCAATCCAGAAGGAAATGTGCCAATAAATATATAAATAAATAAATAAATAATCCTTTCGGCTAACTTACTTTCAGCCTAATGGTCTGTTCGGTCAAATTGGATATTCGACCAAACAACTTTCGGCCTAGTGGCCTTCGGCCGAACGGTATTCGGACAAACGGCCCTTCCCCGACCATCAAGCCCGTTAATATTCATGACTTTTTATAGAAGCTAAAAATATGGCTTTTGCCAAAACTACGATCCAGAAGATCGTCAAAAGTTGGCCCCTGCTCAAAATTCTGGCTAATCCCATGAGCAGACTCGAATTGGTGGTTGAGTAAGATATGAGATCTACTGGTCCTTCCACGTATTCAATCCGATATAGCAACAATTACTCAGATAATTTTCTATCCGCAATTGCATTAATTTTAAAAACTAGAAATATCCAATTTAGTTATATTTCCGATTTAGTACAAGGCTATTAAATATTAAAATTATTAATTGGCTGACGATTAACGTGTTGCCATATGGTTATCACCTCACCACCGGTTCGGTATAATACTCCGCAACATCCTCATACGAGACGGGTTCAGTCAGATTAAATATAATTAATTAAACGAGGGCAAGATCTTGCGGACTGACACTCTGAGCCATGGAAATGATATAACGTCATTTACGATTACTGCCACACCATGATTTAGATTTCACAATCAAGTCCAAAACCCAGCATAATCGGCTCATATAATCTCTTGAACACAAATACCTACTTTGTTGTGACACATAAAAATCCTCCAGCAATCTAGAGAAGAACCCATAAAAAATCTTCCGGACCGAAATGCATTACCCTCACCAAACCACTCGTCCGGCAATACACTCAGCAACAACAATGTCAAGTACGCCGAAGATGTGCGGCGGCGGTTGCTTTTTGCCATGCAGAGTTAAGGTATATTGCATCCGAATGTTACAAACTGGCGCTGTCCGCTGATGCCAACCGAAATCATTTGCTTCTTGGCCGCCTGATTCAACGCGTGTAACACTGCACCGGAATGGATGAAACCGGGCAGCGATGGGAATGCTGAGGCAACCGCGCAATAAAACTTGGTTCTATCTTTAGTTATTTATTTGTTCAATCTCGTTTGAAGGAGGAATCCGTAAAGATAAACAGTTTTCTCCGCTCGGGCAAGTGCGCGCATTCACAGTTAAGGGTGTGCGATAGTAAAGACTTGATGAATTATTTCATTTCAGTCTACAATGCAATGGTTCGATTTTTATCGACCTTGTGAAATGATGATAATCCTCTATTGTTTATATTAGTTTCAATTTTGTTCAACCTCAAACATCTATGTATCGCATACCCTTCAAATGTTTACATCGTCAACAAGCCGTCATGGAAGGAAATTTTCTTCAAACTTCGCGTGAATACCATCACTCGATATACTGAGCGTTGCCATTCCCCGTTCCAACCCATTTCTTTCTTGTGGTCAATCGTAACAATCATAGCCCAGGCTTATCAGCGTCCGGCCCATCAGCAGCCAGATTTGATGGCACCCAACTTTTACTGCCGCAACCCTCATTCGACAGGGTGAAAGAGCAAATCGAAAGCCATAAAATTAATTTTATCATCATTCGTTGCACAGGCTCAAAAGTAATCACCTTCCGCCTCCGCTTCTGGATTGCATTACGTAATCGCTTCGACTGACCTTTAAACTCCAGCTCTTGAATAAACATTTAAAAATTAGCGCCACGAGTTACCGCCATCAGTGTGAGTGCTGCCGGGCCGGGGCTGCTACAAATGGGCCATCGAGAAGTCTCGTGCAGCCGCGGCAGCTATAATTGATCGTGATTCGCCTTTTCCTCTCACCCCGGGAAACAACTCTCGGCACATGAGGTGAACCGATATCACACGAGGCGAGCGCCCCGATTAATCCAATTATGAATTTAAAACATAAAACATTCTCTTACGGATAAATGGGAACCGGCCATAAATCACAGTCATAATTAAACGCATAAATTTATTCGATTTCAAATTGAAATATTCACCGAGAGCTATGGCACGGGCGGTGATTTGCAGGTGAGATAAGTTTGAAATGTGAGTAAGCTTGCCAATTTGGAATTTGAAACTCTTTTGTCATCTTTGAGATCGATTGATACTCACGATCTCGTACCAAGACATCATCATGCTAATTCAATTTATTTGTAGGTACTGGATCCCAATTTCATATGGTAAATGATGTTACCAAATGCTAATAGTTTTAATTTTGATTAAAATGCATCGTCGTTAATCAAATGCAGTGATCACTTCATGTGCTATAATTGGCTTCACAATGTATTGCAATGGTCTTGAGCAAAACGTTTGAATGGTGCTTATTGTTACAGATGAAGAATTTTGGATTTGTATAAATAAACTTTAGTACGGAAGATACAATGTAGCTTTCCATAAATGCACATGCCAACCAAAACCGCATACATCTTTGATTGGACGACAAAACCACCCCACGTGTGTTCTTCAAGCGCAACCATCTGACGAAGTTTTCGATTTTATCAACCACACTTTTTTTCATTTTCACGACCTACGGAACCAGAAAAGGAAGAAAAATCAACCAACTTTCTCCATTCAAAATCTTGCCATCCCGTTTTCGGTGAAAACTTCCAATTTTCCACTCCACAGTCAGCCGTTTTCTTTTGTTGTTCACTCGAGCCTGCCCGCCCTTGCACTAAGTGCCGGCCCAACGGACTTGATAGCCACTACTGCGGCGATGCGATGCACCGTAATAGTTCCTCCAGCCGGCGAAATCCCGGCAGCAGACAGAAGCGAAGATATATTGCATTTTAATATCGCTATTTTCTCCAATTTCTGATATATGTGGATGTTCGGAGACTTTTATTTTCCTGCCTTTTCACATTTTCCGCTCCACTACTGGGGTTTCTTTTCTTTACGGAGTGAGCAGGCCCACTTCGCGTCTGGGGAAATTATTCAGGGTTATTTTCCTTCGCAATTCCCGGTGACGGATTTTTGGTTTTCTTCTATAACAAGACGTGTTGAAAGGCTTTAGGATCATTCATGAAAGAGATTTTCTTATGAGAGATACGCTTTGCTGAATACAGAATTATACGGTATGGAAATTACCATAATGGCACCCGAGATTCACTTCGATCGCTTTGAAAACAGAAAACCATGACATAACTTTTGCTCATTAAAAGGCCGATAGAAAGGCTCTAAATACCGTTCAAATCAAAGCACCACTTTGTCAATCATGAATCTCATGTGTCATGGGTCCGCAAAGTGTTCGTCACTTGGTGTTAGACTTGGTATAGACATTCAAGGCTTCGAGACCTTCGTAACACATATTTTTTTTAATGAATCTACGTTTCAATGCGATTATCTACAGGTCTCCATACGCATTTGAGTTGCTTTCATGAAATTGAACAGCATTGAGCTACGTCAATTGCATGCGACAGTGTGTACGACATTGAATTTTTTCTACGAACAGTAGGGATACGAGTCTCGAACAAGACTCATTTTCGCTAAGAATTATCATTCTAATAAACTTTCAGTAAATTTTTAGTTTATCGAGAAAGTCATTTTATTCATTCGAAGTATTTTAAGAGCAACGTAAATACAATTTACTATCAAGATACATCTCCGTGTTTCTCTGCTGGTGTTGTTTTTAAAGAGTTCAAGTTGATGAGCATTGCGGCCATTAGATTTTGATCACCAGCGATCTGGGTAGCCTTTGTTATTTCTGTTTAAGCTGCTTCTTACCACGTACTCCGTTCCGTTATCCAAACAGTCCGATCTGCAAGCTGGTTAGCTCATGCTCTATCTTCTCTCTTCATTGGCATTACATCCATCACTGGGACATTGTCACTTCCACAGTTATTAACTGCCAGGTTTCTAAGCCAAGTTACAATTTCTGCATTCGTATATCATGAGGCTAACACGACGATACCTTTATGCCCATAGATGTCGAGACATATTCCAAACCGAAAATTGCCTAGATCGTCACCCTCAGCATGGCCTTGCATTGTAGCCGTGCATCTTACTGCACGGCTAAGGACAGACCACAACTTAGCTCATTCGTCGAATTCAAGTTCTTTCATAACATGATAGGGGAAATGACGGCTTTGGCAGGTTTTGTAGAATCCGAGTACCAACCTCCACCGCAGTTAGCTCTCTTTTTTGCAAATTTTGCTAACCGCGGTGGAGGTTGGTACTCGGATTCTGATGGCTTTTCCGCAAACGTGACCTTTAAGTGGTCTTGTTGTGTAGGGGTTATTACGCCTATCTAGAGAGTAGGAGGTTGAGGGTTCGAGTCCCTCCAAGACACGTGGATTCTTTTTCGCAAATTTCATATCAATTTGTCCATTTCGAAACATGTGCTGTGCATATGCACAGCCAAGATATTTAACAAAAAAATGATACTACATGTAAGTGACTGATATGTATGTCACTACTAGGTGGACAAATCTGGGATTTTTTTCTTTTTACTTTTGTTTGGATGCCAGCCGATGATGCCGGAGGAGTTGTAGCGACTGGAATAAAAGCTTACTCATATCGCTTATAACACTGTTTCTATCGTGTGATTTCCGGAAGCAAGCGTAGAAAAAAAGGAAAGCAAAAAATCTGACCAACGCACACTGAGAGATACTCAAAAACATGGGTCAGATTGAAATAAATCAATATCGAACAACTGGTTAGCTTCATGTACACTCTCATTTGGGGAATTGAACTGAAATAAAACTTAAAAGTGACATTTCATTAATTATCCAATAGCCCTGCTCGCAGAGCAAGATTACTTTTGACAGATATCGAATCATTTTTCATCGATGTCTTATTCGAATTGCTGGGTAGCACTAGAGCCCTTGATATCTCCTTGACATCAAGGCCTCTAGGTAGCACCAGCCATTCTTATGACCGGGTGATTTTTTAATTTTTGAACTTTCACTTTTAAGTTTAATTCTCCAAATGGGACAGAGCTTTAAGGCTTTGGTCCGCTTCGAGAATTAAAATCAAATTAAACTTAAAAGTGACAGTTCGGAAGTTATGAAATCCCCTGGTCATAAGAATGACAGCAATACTTATACAAAACATCTATCAAAAATGATTCAATATCTGTCAAAAGTAATTTTGCTCTGCGAGCAGGTTAATTTGCAAATTTTTGAACTGTCATGTTTAAGTTTAATTTGATTTTAATTCGCGAATCGGACCAAAGCCTAAGAATAAATTCAGTATTGAAACTAGCCCGTTGTTATTGAAATCATGATTAGTCGAGAAAGCCGACCCTTGGGGTAAAGACCTCCAGCTCTAGTTAGCCGGTGCACGAGGTCAATGAATGTCTTCATGAGAGATAACAATTGACGACCAACTGAAAATCAATACTTAGCAAGAGTTCAAACAGCTGTAATTCTCTGCTAGAAACCTTCTGAGCGAAATAGGTTAGCTAGGACGGCAAATGCTAAGGATAGAGTGTTCGGAGGTAATACTGGTGCTTTCGGGAGAACGTTACGAATTTCATTGAACCACTCTACTAGTGCGCGTAAACTCACAGAAGGCTCCATTATTTAAATTTAAGCACCAAGCAGCGTGATTAACTTTTTGTAGAAATGATTAACACTGATATGGTTATCGGGTCTTGATTCGACTGCATGATCTGAGCTAAGATAATTTCGGATCAAACGATTGATTTTGATTGGTTAATTGAATGCTATTTTGGATTCTTTACATAATAAGGGTCTATCAAACAGTTTCTACGGATTATAGTTCATAATGGATCTACATTATATAGATCTACATTATATCGAAAGATGGACCTGTCTCATTTATCAATGGATGAGGTGGAGCACGAATTGCTTATAAGAAATATGTTCTCTGGGCATGACGAGCACGAAAGCGTTAAGCGGAGAAAACTGAAAGACAGAATGAAGTACGAACGAGAAAGGAGCAGCTTTGCTGCTGCTCCTAGTTGAAGATTAGTAGCCGAAGAAATTTAGCTCATTAGTGCAAAGCTTTTGGTTTTTGGTGGATTATTGGATATTGGATACTTGGGAGAAATTTCAAATTTAGGAAAACAGGTTAGCCAGATTTTTTAGAAACATTTTCCGGGAACGGAGTCTATAACGGAGCTTCAAATAGAACTCATGCAGGTAGAATCAGAAGTCGATCGCGACAAAAGTTCTGCAGACTGCAGGACGTCATCACACCAGAATGTCCCTTTTGCCAAAAAACAGCAGGCTCAGCTTCAGGAGGCAAGCTGATATTTTAGCGCCAAATCTTCCTAGTGTAAACCATCTTTTTACTGATCATTTAGGAAATGGCTTTACGAATAATGATTATGATTCAGATTGGCACATAAATGAGCTCTTTGTGAAAGTAGACGGAGATAACCGCCCATTCGCAAAAGTTCATGCTATGGGGAATGACATAATTTGATTATTCGATAGTGGGGTCCAGAGAACCGTATATGGACTGGGATGCACAAAACTCATCAAGTCGCTCAATCTTAAACTTTTTTCCACACGTTTCCGTAAGAACCGTTTCAGAAACTTCGGTTGAAGTTAAGGGCTATATATATCTTCCCAAAACGTTCAATAACGAGACCAAAATTATTTCAGCGCTGATAACACTTAATCTCAAACGTAGACTGATATTAGGGTACGATTTCTGGATGACGTTCAATTTACAACCCACCGTTAGTTTTGATCATAATGAAACCATTAAGGAAATAGATAGTGAGGAGATAACGATCAATCAAACTAGGGGAGGGAAAAATAATCGTGACACAGAAACTCTCACGTATAAACAAATAGCCGATCTTGAAGCAGTCAAAGCCCTTTTCAAGGCAGCTATAGAAGCAGAAGTTCTCGACGGTACTCCTCTCATTTGCCATAGAATTGAGCTTAACGAAGAGTTTGCAAAAGCTCCACTCCTTAAGAGTATGACTGTTAAAGGAAATGGTTTAGAGTTTAGCACAAAGAGGTAGGCTACTGGATAAATAACAAAGCAGATTCGAAATCTTTCCTAAGTTGATCGCTAGTCGATACGGACGTGAGCTTTTAGCTATCAATATACACCAAAAGTTTAAAGTTGGAAAAATATCCACCAAAAGTTTAAGACCGTGGAAAGGAAAGAGATTGTACTGACATCGTATCAAGTTGAAACACGAATCAGGTAGGATTTCGATTATCAGATGCAAGATACGATTGCCTTATCAAAGTCCACCAGTAGCCTCACCCATACCAAACCTAACCTCCAAATATTCTACCCATGTGAATTCAGGGCTCAATAGTTTGGAATCATCGCGCTACGGAACATTAGCCTATAGATTCGAGGAATCTGGATCCCACGCTTGGTCGGATGTAGCCATTCCCGACCGCCGAGGAAGAATCCCGAATCCACTCAACACATTAACGTACGAGCGCGTACCCAAGACTACCATCGGGAACCAGGCTATCCCAGACATTCGCCTGAAGACGCTGAGTTACGAGAAAGCTTTGGCGCAGGACAAGGAACTCGCAGTACTCATCTCACCCCCAGCTGTGTTAGTACATACCGGCTGGCCAACACATCAACAAAAACACACCTAGTGAGTACTTAAGGATAAATCCAGTATTGAAACTAGCTCGTTGTTATTGAGAACTTGATAATTCGACAAAGCTTACCCTTGTTGTAAAGACCTCCAGCACTGCTTAGACGATGCACGAGGTCAAGGAATGTCTTCCTGAGAGATTACACCACCTTGTAGTATTACAAACTGCACAGCTTTTTTGGCCGCAAAAACAGTTTTTTGTTGTATTCTCGGAATTGTGTAAAATATATGCAGTTTATTAAACAAATGATTCAAATATTCTATGAATAATTCCACACAAATGGGCTTATCCCAGTTCCGAATAAAGAAAGAAAGATAAATATTGGCCATCTTCGAATCTTCAAGTGTTGGCAATAAGAAATCATTTCATATGATTTACTCCTGGCCCTCTCCATCGTGATTGATCCCGCTGTGCACCAGAACACTGTGATTCCACAACAGCCGGCGCGACGGAACGAGAAAGTAACCTACACCCGATAAGACGGCGGCTCTGCTGCCAGAGAACAGCTAAGAACGGACACGCCACATACCCGCAATCAGGCCAAACAGGGCGGGACACGGCCAGGCCAGTAAATGTTGCCAAAAATCAATGCCAATGAATTTGAGCTTCCTTCGCATTCTTTCTTTTTTCGGCTGCTGGTTCGGCACCGGCCTGCATTGTTGGTCTATGATGATGGGACTATGGAAAATGTGTGGTTGCCTGAGGTTTATGGGTGGAACAGAAACCGGGACGCTTTTGTGTTCGAAGTACGGCCACGATGACGGCGCGCGGTGGCCAGGATAATGCAAGTGCGCTATTATTTCCATATAATGCTCATTTTGTAATAAAATTTTATAAGCGGAAAAATTAACATTGAAATATGACGGTGGAAGCTCGGAGAATTGAGCATGCTTTATGGGGCCTCTCGAAAGCGATAGCGCGGGCTGCTCACAGAAACAGCGCGTGGTCTGGACTGGATAGAGTCTACATTGCATTATCGTGAAATCAGTGGGTGCTAAGCTTTCGGGTAGACTGCGAGCGTGTTTGAAGCCACGCTGTGATTGCCTTGGGAAGCTCGGTAAATCAGTTTGTTCTAGTTAGCGGAGCAGTATGATGATTGGTGTTCCTGTTTGTGCCCTTCGTTCAAATTGCTGCCATAATGTAGAGAGCACGAAATGTAGAGGATATTTCCAACAATGTCTCGTTTCTAATGGAACAAATAACATTTTGAGGCGAAGCGGAAAATATGATTCGGGTTGTACTGTAAAAAAATAAAATTTGAAACATACATATTTAAAAACTTGTATAATTCAATACTTGTAATGCTTTCGCTTAATTAAATCATTCATATGAGGTCTCCTGTAGCCTGTAGGAGATGGCGAGCTCGATTCTTGGTCAGGTCTAGGATGGTTTCGGGTGGGAAACATTCTCGACTCCCTGGGCTTTATTTTACTTGCCACACAAGATACATACTAATGCAAGGGCGGGCATAGCTTTCAATCAATAACTGAGGAAATGCTAATAGTTGAAAAGTTGAAAAGCAAGCCAAGTTCCAGTTGGAATGCAGAGCCCTTGAATGTGAAGAAGATATGAGGAAAAATCTGCTTGAAAAAAATGCATCGAATTATTTTGGTTTCTCCTAATCATTATTTCTAGTAAAAATTTAGGGCCCACTAGCAGTTCAAAAACTACAATCTTAGACATAGATATCAAATAAGAAAAACATACTTTAAAATCTTTCTACATACATAAATTGGAGAACAAACAACAATTATTTTGTGCACTTTCAAATGAAAGTTCTTGCTTCGTGCCTTTTTTGTCAGCATATATATTTTGGATAAAGATTTCGAGAAAAAAATATCTATTTAGCCACATATGCAGTTTTCCAAACGAACTGTTAAATTGTCCTTCAAGCCAGATCAGACTATAAAATGTTATTATAACGGAGATGAGCCAGCCTCGGGCTGAAAGTCTCCTAAATAAAGACAAAAAAAAAAAAAATGTTATTATAATGCTATAATAAATATTATGTGCCCCGTAACCACGCAAATGCTATTATGAAATCAGAATTAGCGCGTTTAACTAATATTATCCCAGCGTCCTAGAAATAGGACAGATGCGTTAAAGTCCCAGCGTCTTGTATATAGTACCGTACTTGCACTGCATATTTTTCGGTCTTCAGTAAGTGGTTCCCTAGATCCATACGGTTGACCTGATGGACATTTTTCACCGGATTGTTCTCACCAGGTAGCGCACATCTAATTACAAAAAAATAATTTGTGTATGACTAACCCTTATAGACTCGAAACTACCGAACAGAATGGCATGAAAATTTACAGGCCTACCCCCCCTACTGTGTCCTACCCCCTCAGGAAGGAGATGCTCCCATGCAAATTAAACACGAATTTCTGCATAACTCGACAATGAATCAAGCAAATGGAACCAAATTTGGTTTGTGCAAGTTTTTAAAGACAAGAAACGTTTCTGTCCCATACATACAAAAAAGAAATTTCTGCACAACTCTAGAACTAATCAAGCAAAGGGTACCAAATTTAGCATGTGGAGGTTTTTGAAGACAAGAAACGTTTCTATGGTAGTTTAAGCCCCTCCACTATCTGGAGAAGAGGTGTGCCATACAAATGAAAAAGAAATTTCTGCATAACTCGAGAACTAATCTGACAAATGGAATCAAATTTGTCATGCGAAAAAATTTGAAGAACAGAAACGTTTCGGTGGTAGTTCGTGACCTCTTCCTCTCTGGAAGGAGGGGTTCTCATACAAAAGAATCAGGTTTTATTTCTCTTTTATCTATCTCTATCTGGTGGAAACCAGAAGCGAGATCGAGTGTTGTAAAATACATTAATCTACCCAATTTATCTAAAACATCTGTGATCATCGATAATCTATCACTAGTCGCCACTTCTTTTGTCCAGATGCGTCCATCTTTTTTAGGACTATCCAATCATGTGAAGTCCATGGCCGATTCGAATGTCTTATAATTTTCTGGTCAAGCATTTTTGTAATCTGTCGCTGAACTTCCTCTCTATGACAGATATGCTAGCGATATTATTTTGTGTATATAGGAACGTCGTCTTTTGTAGTAATTTTATGCTTAACAGCATTTGTAAAGGTAAGTTGTTGACCTGAAAAATGTTTTGATAGTCAGCAATTAACTTTAATAAATCTTTTCTTCTTTATTCTTCTATTTTCTTCTACATATATGTTCAAATTATCAAGTCTTAGCTGACAATGGGTTTCTCCAAAGATATGGTGGATCGTATTTGAACCGATTGGAACCGGTGAACTGATTTGCCGAGTACCGGTTCAAGGGTCAATTTTGGGAAATAAGCAAATCCCATCATGCGGCGTATCAAACTTCACGATTTCAAAAGCTATACCATTTTATGGTAGTTTTGTACTTCCTGGACCGTATTTGAACCGATTGAATCATCAACATTTCCTTTCCTATCCCTAGTTACGGTAAAGATGGGCGTGGCCGGGAGTAGTAATCCTCATGCTTATGCCATTTTTATCTTAGATTACAATCAAGGGTAACTCCTCACCTTGATTTCCGATAGCAATCTGGATAAGGATTCCAAAAGAAACATGAGTATCACTAGTGTCCAATCTACGAAGTATACCGTAACAACGCTAACGCTAACGTATTTGAACCGATTGGAACCGGTAAACGTTTTAACCCAGACAAACAGACATAACACATTGAACATTCACTCATAAATTTCATCGTCGTACAAAAATGAACGACATTTGTTGTTTTCACTTAGTTGGGCAAATCACGAACCAGATGGCGCTAGTGAGCAAACGTCATACTCGAGCAAATCCGATGCGTGCACCACTTGTGACCGATTGACCAACTAATAATTATTTAAAATGGTCAGTAAATCAATTAACTATTAGAATTTCATGAGTGTTATGTCTGTTGGAGAAGTGGAGAATGTTGAAAGTGGAGAATGTTGAAAGCTTCCAATATCTTGGTAGCCAAATGGCGTCAGACGGCGGTACCAAGATCGACATAGGCGCACGGATCAAGAAAGCAAGGGCTGCCTTTGCGAGTTTAAGAAATATCTGGAAAAACAGGCAGATAAGTGAACGCACCAAAATACGAATTTTCAACTCTAACGTGAAATCTGTGCTGTTATACGCTAGCGAAACATGGTGTGTATCAGTGGAGAACACTCAACGGCTGCAGGTGTTCATTAACAGATGCCTGCGGTATATAATTCGGGCCTGGTGGCCTCACAACTGGATCTCAAACAACGAGCTCCATCGTCGTTGTCACCAGAGGCCGATAACAACAGAAATTCGGGATCGGAAGTGGGGCTGGGTCGGCCACACTCTACGTAGGGCGGAAACGAAATCTGTAAGCAAGCATTAGACTGGAACCCAGCGGGACATCGCAGCAGAGGCAGACCCAGAGGCTCATGGCGGCGAAGCCTCAATAAAGAAATAAAAGAAGTCGACCGAAATCTAACCTGGCAACAGGTTAAAGCGATAGCCGCTCAGGATGGAGATCTTTCAAGTCGGCCCTTTGCACCACCGGAGGTGTACAGGATCCATAACTCTAACTATGTCTGTTTTTCTGTGGTTTCACCATGAACCGGTTCAATGGACAATTTTGGAAAATAAGCAAGCCCCATCTTGCGGCATCAATTTCATGATTTCAAAAATTATAGCATTCTATGGTAATTTTGTACTTCCTTGACCGCATGTGGACCGTTTGGAACCGGTAAACTGATTTACCGAGTACCTGTTCAAGGGTCAATTTTGGGAAATAAGCAAACTCAAACCCAATGAGCAAACTTCATGATTTCAAAAGTTATGGGTTCTTATGGTATTTTTCTGCTTCCTGGACTATATTTGAACCGATAGGAATCGATAATAATTCAAGAATAAATTTTGGAAAATACGTAAATTCCATCATGCGGTATGGGACCTCATGATTGACATTTTTATGCTAGTTTAGTATTTCCAAGTTCATATTTGAACCGATTGGAATTAGTGGACAGGTGAGCTTGGGCACTTGCTCAGAGGTCAATTTTGGGAAATAAACACCGCATCCAGTTAGCTTTGCGAATAATACTGTCGCATTGCCAATCCGAAGATGGCGAGTTTCCTTCTCGATCAAGTCCAGGATGTTTTCGGGTGGAGAATATTATCGGCACCCTGGGTACAGTTTATGCAGTATAATTGTATCAAAAAATGAATACTAATGCTGTTATAAAGCAGAATCACCATCTTCGTCAAGCGGTCGCACAGACTGAATACTTAACAGTTAGTATGAGACAACGGGCAGGACATTTATACAACACACATTTGTACGAAAGTTTTCTCCTGACTAGGGCGGGAATCGAACCCACACTCCACAGCACTTGCGTCTAGACGATTGACGTAGCCAGCCGCACGGCCATGAAGCTCAAAATTGATGGGTATACAAAAGCTTTCAATGAATAACTGCAGTAATGGTCATAGAATACTAAGTTGAAAAGCGAGCCAAGATCCAGCTAGAATGTGGAGTTATTGAAAATGAAGAAGAAAATCATGTGTCATACCAAACATCATGTTTTCGAAAGTTATTGCATTATATGATACCTTTGTATTTTCTGGGTAACATTTTTCTTCATTCGACCAGTACAACCATTTCAATAGGTTCACATATTGTCCATGAAGAGAAAAACTACCCGTCTACCGGTTCCAATCGGTTCAAATACAATCCTTGAAGTACAAAACTACCATACCATAGATTACCATAACTTTAGAAATCATGGAGTATGATGGGTCGCATGATGGTATTCGCCTATTTCCGTGAAATGACCCGGTTCCGGCGGAACGTCCGAATTCCGGAATACAGGCCATATTTCGGACCGATTAAATACCTGATCAAATTTGGTATAGTTTATGCGTCGTTTCACTTCAAAATATCTAAAATAATAATTTCCGAAGTATGCGTTCTGGCTTATGGCCGAAATCCAACATCCATTTTAAATCCGAAATAACTCCGGTATCAAGTGACCAGTCCTGAAAATTCATAGAGCACCTGAAACTTGAATAAATTCCGCTTCTTTTGATTAAAGTTGCGAAAAAAAATGTCGAAAGACAAAAAAGTTACAGCCAAAAAGATTTTTATTTTCATTTTCAAAAGGGGGGTTGGTAACGGAAGGGTTTACACGGTTGTCCTTGCAAGTGTAAATGCCAGTATTAATAATCATTTGAGGTGACAGGCAGAATATCCTTTTTCAAATAAAACTAACCATCGTTTTCATCAGTTGGAAGATTGCCAACGGATACGATGGTATGTCATATAATGCCGTTTCATCATAATAATATTCGCTTGCTTGATCTTCATTGAAGTAAACATGTGCGTTCTCCTCTTCTATGTTTAAATTAGTTCTAAAGTCATCCAATCTGGCCGCTTCTTAGCTTCATTTCGAAAGTATGAAACCGTTCTTGGTCGATTGAAAAAGGGGTCCCAACAGGAACTGTTTGATTGGGTGGTTGGTTATGTGGTTGAAATTTGGTCGGATTTGGAAAGTAACTTTTAGAATAGGGAAAGTTCAGTTTAGGATCGGTTTATTAAACATTTCGGATTTCTCTGGTTTCAAAAATTAGTTTGCATACGGAAAGGTTTGAACAGAGGTTTTGTTGCAGCGGGAAAACCTTTGGAATAGCACTAGTATGAGGTGTTATGTTTCATTGTAATTTAGGTATATTTTGAACATAATTGAAATTACTTTCCTCTAAACATTACCTCAATGCGTCTTTTAAAGTTTTTTGCCCTAATTATGGGTCCTAGTGGAGGACGTAGACCTGTCATGAATACTTTCAACCCAATATCTTGGAAATAGTTCTGCTTGGCTCCCTTTATTTGAGCATCTCACTCATTATTTATTAACTGATTAACAAGTAGCGAGATTTATTTAATCTGGTTTGGTTTGGTTTGAAAGAGTTCGAAAAGATCTCGAGTAAGTGATCTCTTTTATCACTATAGTGGGATATTTGATTGATTTTTACTTCGTCCCACTCCAATGCAGTTCCGGATAATTATAATACGGTGTCCGCTTTCCCAATGATTTTTTCACGTATGGCACACATCAAAAGAAGGTGAATTTCTTGCCCGCTCCATGATCGGTATTATCCGATCGATGGATTTTATAAATTGGTGGCGCTTGAGGCGATTCCAGTCAAACGGTACCAAATCTCTCAATGTTGACGGTGTCTGGAGGCTTTTCAAAACTTCTTCCTCAGATGTTACCGTTCTACTTGAGGTCGCTTGTTGATTAGCGCACAGACGGCTTAACTGTACAGAAATGCGGGTCATGCAATTTGCGCATTATGGTTCGATGCACCCGTTTCAGATAAATCTTCTCCAATTGCACTAAGTCTCTGATGTCTAGTTTCAGTCATTGTCAATTTTTCCAGATCACTTTATCACTAAATCACCTGAAACACTTTCTTAAATACTGGTTTTAATTATAATTTGAGGTTATTCGAGTTTTAGAAGTATGAGAATTTGAAGGATAATTATAAAAAGTAAGATTTGTTAACTCACCCTAAGACCGATATGCGCTCGGCTCGGACCTGACTCGATGTCTTCGATGTGGCTGCGCTGGAAAAGCTTGGATTATCTGTCATGATGATCACTTAACACAATACTCGAATCTTTACTCGCAGCTTAGGATCACTGGGGAACTTGGGAAAAGTAGGTTTCCGGACTTTTTCTCGATTCT
This sequence comes from Armigeres subalbatus, assembly GCF_024139115.2. Lineage (NCBI taxonomy): Eukaryota > Metazoa > Arthropoda > Insecta > Diptera > Culicidae > Armigeres > Armigeres subalbatus. The sequence goes on along the minus strand of NC_085140.1, from coordinate 202,165,706 downwards.
GGTTCAAATTGCGCAAAATACCAGAGACACAAGAAAAAAAATCCTATCTACTGCGCTTTATTTCCATTCTGATTTCAAGAAACCTACCTAGGCCCTAAATACACTACATCAGCAGTTTGCCCGATCAGGCAATCGGGTTTTGAAGTCCATTTCCACGTTTCCTATGTGCAGCGTAAGCGGTTCTGGTGTTGGTCGACGTGTTGCTATTTGTGGTGTACCTTGGTGTCGAGTTCCGGAATGCTTGCGTCTGCGTCTTTACCATGGAATGGTACTTTAGGTGTCGGCATCCGATGAATGGTGTCGAAGTTCACGTGGTTGTGTCGTTAGCTTATGTATTACTAAATATAGCATCTCGTAGTTTTCGCATGCATGACCCTTTATTAAGACCAATGCTTGAAAATACTCGACCAACATTTGAAAAGGACGTAACCGCCAGAATAATTTCTTTCCTATTCTTTGTCTATGTATATAGCTATCCCCAGCAACCAAAACTTTGGATAAGAGGGGATGTTTTGGCTTAATCAGCTTTCACTTTAAGTACATTATTGTATGGTAGGAGCGCAAAAGTGAACTTTGAAGCTCCGTTAAGATGCTTGGAACTCAATGTGAACCAAAAGTGAACCAATTGGTTCGGTTAGGAGCAAATTTAAGTAAAATCTGAACTTTTGGTTGCTTGGGAATGTATCAAGAAATCTGAAAGAATAAATTTTGGTTGTTACGCCCTTTTACTTTTCATTATTTTTTCTGTGTATGCTGAACGTGGCTGGGTTCGATTCCCGAGCAGATCTAGCAAATTTTCTCGACTTCCCTGGGCATAAAAATCTTCTTCTTCTTCTTCTTCTTATTGGCATTACATCCCCACACTGGGACAGAGCCGCCTCGCAGCTTAGTGTTCATTAAGCACTTCCACAGTTATTAACTGCGAGGTTTCTAAGCCAGGTTACCATTTTTGCATTCGTATATCATGAGGCTAGGCACGATGACACTTTCATGCCCAGGGAAGTCGAGACAATTTCCAATCCGAAAATTGCCTAGACCGGCACCGGGAATCGAACCCAGCCACCCTCAGCATGGTCTTGCTTTGTAGCCGCGCGTCTTACCGCACGGCTAAGGAGGGCCCCTGGGCATAAAAGTATCATGATGAACGATTGTTCAAATGGTTTCTTGGCTTAAAACTGGGTGGGCTTCATGGCCGTGCGGTTAGCGACATCAATCGTCTACCTGCATGTGCTATTAGACTGGCCCAGGAAACAAAAAGTTGACTAATTCCATGGGGCACCCCCCAGAATTGTGTCTTTGGGTGAGAAAATCAATCTCTGAAAATTTCAGCTCAATCCCTTGTTGCGTAAGCTGACGCATTTGATTTGAAGTTTGTATGGGGATTTCAGCCAAATGTATAGGAAAATACACCTCCGTTACTCATTCGATCTGGAAATTGGTTACGATTGTTCGATTGACCTCAGAATTGCAAAAACGGCAGTTGGTATGCTACAGAACAATTTCACAGAACATTGTATGATGATTAAATGAACTTTTATATAGGTTTCGGCTAATGCGATTCGATCAATAAATCCAAAAATACACAATTCAGCTCCTAATAAATCAGCCGATAACTATATAAAAGTTTATTTAATCATCATACAATGTTCTGTGAAATTGTTCTGTAGCATACCAACTGCCGTTTTTGCAATTCTGAGGTCAATCGAACAATCGTAACCAATTTCCAGATCGAATGAGTAACGGAGGTGTATTTTCCTATACATTTTGGCTGAAATCCCCATACAAACTTCAAATCAAATGCGCCAGCTTATGCAACAAGCGATTGAGCTGAAATTTTCAGAGATTGATTTTCTCACCCAAAGACACAATTCTGGGGGGTGCCCCGTGGAATTCGACAACATTTTTTCTCCTCATACTAAGCTGGGCCAGTCTAATGTGCTATGGAGTGTACGTTCGAAACATTTCGTGATCGAAAAATTCTCCACTGGTCGAAGACGGTGTTTCTGTCTTATCGGAACCTCGCAGCTAATAAATGTGGAAGTGCTGAATAAACACGTAGCTGCGAGGCGGCAATATTCTAGTGGGAGATGGAATAATATTAAGAATAAGAAGAATACCCGGCAACACTTCCAAAATTCGCCCAGATTGTCTTGGATGCCGCCTATCCAACAAATTAGCAGTTGGCCGGGACGTAAAACTCTCCGCTGTTGGACGAAAAGCGTCGGGTGGTAAGAAGGAAGGCCCAATGTTTCCCCTAGAAAAGTAAATGTGTTGCATCTTTACAAAATGAAACCCAGAATAATCCACCTAGCGGCGATGGTGCCTTTCTCGTGTAATATAAAACTGGCTGTGCGTACCCGGCCTTGTTCGGGATTGGCACTTTCATTTCGCAGCTCTTGGGACTGCCAATTTTATTTCGCTAAAACCAGTTGGTAAATGGGATTATCGTGTTTTGTTGTTGATACTTCTCAGTTGATGAGAAGATTAAAAGATTGGTTAAAGAGTATTTGATAGTTAAAAGAAGGTAGATATGTATCACTTTTAAAAACATTATTGCCGGCAAATAAATTCTTGTTATATTCAAGGAAACTATATTACCGAAAAAAAGATCTTTACCGAAACTCATATTCGGAGAATTTCAATTTTGAGGAATTGTTATTTTCGAGGAAATGTCATATTTGGGGAATTGTCATATTCGGGAAATGTCATATTCGGGGAAACATAATTTTCGAGGAAACGTATGTTATTTTCGGGAAATGTCACTTCGAGGAAATGTCATTTTCGGAGAAATGTCACTTTCTGGGTAATGTCAGTTTTTAAGGGATGACATATTCGATAATCGGTACGGAGAGCCTTCACTCCGCTACCAATGACAACGGCCTACGGTTAGTAATTTTTACTGCTGCCAGAAGGATGGCCATCAGTAGCACCTACTTTGCACGAAAGAACATCCGAAAGCACACCTGGAGACACCCAAATGGTGAAACTTGCAATCAGATAGACCATGTTCTGGTGGATGGGCGCTATCGGATGTTATCGATGTGCGGACATTCAGAAGTCCGAACATTGACTCTGATCACTGCTTCGTACTCAATAAAATTCGATCACGATTGTCAACTGTATCGGACGAAAGATCACAGCGAACGATGCGTTACAATATCCAGCGATTGTCGGCGGAAGGAGTATCGGCTGAGTACCGCTAGCAGCTCGACGAACGGATAAGTGCAATTAACGTTAGTGACATCATTAACGATCTATTGGTGCCGATCCATGAAGCTTTTAGCATAACAGCACGAGAAATGGTAGGCACTGCACAGAGGCGATCCATGACGGGTTGGTTCGAGGTGGAGTGTCAGAGAGTGACAGACGAGAAGAACATTGCCTGAAGCTGGATGTTAGTTTCAGGTACCTGATTGAATAGAGATCGGTACAATGAAGCAAGAGCAACCGAAAAACGAATCTACCGCAGGAACAAAAAATAGTACGAAGAACAAGTGGTTAGTGAGGCGCAGGAAAAAATGAAGCAGAACGATATGCGGAGGTTTTATGAGTCTGTCAATGCCGTGCGGAGAAAGACAGCGCCATCTCCCGTCATGTGCAACGACCAACAAGAGAATTTGCTGACGGATGAAACCGAAGTCGCTGCCAGGTGGAAGCAACACTTCGAGACATTGTTGAATGGAGGAAATGACGGTGCATCGGTGAACAGAATAAATATTAGCGACGATGGACAAGCTGTGGAGTCACCTACACTAGATGAGGTTAAAAAAGCTGTCAAAGAGCTGAAAAACAATAAGGCTGCGGGGAAGGACCAGCTCCAGGCTGAACTTCTCAAACATGGCAGTGAGCAGCTTTATGAAGTTCTGCACCATCTTCTTCTTATCTTCTTATTGGCATTACATCCCCACACTGGGACAGAGCCGCCTCGCAGCTTAGTGTTCATTGAGCACTTCCACAGTTATTAACTGCGAGGTTTGTAAGCCAAGTTACCATTTTTGCATTTGTATATCATGAGGCTAACACGATGATACTTTTATGCCCAGGGAAGTGGAGACAATTTCCAATCCGAAAATTGCCTAGACCGGCACCGGGAATCGAACCCAGCCACCCTCAGCATGGTCTTGCTTTGTAGCCGCGCGTCTTACTGCACGGCTAAGGAGAGCCCATATTATGTCGAAAATATGGGAAGACGAGGAAATGCCTGCTAGCTGGTTGGACGGCCTCATTTGCCCTCTCTTTAAGAAAGGGCACAGACTGGAGTGCGCCAATTACCGAGGAATAACCCTCCTTAATTCGGCGTACAAAATTATGTCCCGTATTCTGTTCAACAGATTGAGACCGCTTGAAGAGTCCTTCGTCGGCGAATACCAAGCGGGTTTTCGTGAGGGCCGATCAACGACGGATCAAATGTTTACCCTGAGACAAATCCTTGATAAATTCCGGGAGTACAACTTGCAGACACATTATCTGTTTATTGATTTCAAGGCGGCGTACGATTCAGTGAAACGGAATGAATTATGGCAAATTATGCTTGAACATGGTTTTCCGGCGAAACTGATACGGCTGATTCGTATAACGTTGGACGGATCGAAATCAAGTGTAAGGGTTGCGGATGAAATATCGACGTCATTTGTTACCTTAGATGGATTAAAGCAGGGTGATGCACTCTCGAACCTACTGTTCAATATAGCGCTTGAGGGAGCGATTAGGAGAGCTGGTGTGCAAAGAAGCGGTACCATCATCACAAAATCGCATATGCTCCTGGGATTTGCGGACGATATCGATATTATCGGAATTGTTCGCCGTGCCGTGGAAGAGGCTTTTGTGCCTTTTAAGAGGGAGACAGCGAGGATTGGACTCACGATCAATACCAGCAAAACGAAGTACATGGTCGCTGGCAATCAACGTGGGTTCATTAGTGGTGGTGGTAGCGAAATAGTGCTGGATGGTGAAAAATTTGAAGTGGTAGAAGAATGTGTGTATCTTGGAACATTAGTGACGTGCGATAATGATGTTACCCGCGAGGTGAAAAGGCGTATTGCAGCTGCAAATAGGGCCTATTACGGACTTCGTAACCAGCTTAAGTCCCGTAGTCTGCAAACGAAAACAAAACTCGCGCTGTATACTACTCTGATTCTTCCGGTGGCTTTATACGGCCATGAGACATGGACGTTAAAGGAGGCTGATCGGAGAGCTCTCGGAGCGTAAGGTGCTGCGGACAATACTCGGCGGTAAACAGGAGAACGGTATCTGGCGGCGTCGCATGAATCATGAATTGTACCAGGTGTATAAAGGGCTGGATATTATTAAGCTTATACAACACGGCAGACTACGGTGGGCTGGTCACGTTGTTCGTATGCCGGAAGAACGTCAAGCGAAGATAATATTTAGTAGAGAACCCGGAAGAGGCCGCAGGCTTCGTGAAAGGCCGCGTACACGATGGCTTTTTGCAGTTGAAGAGGACCTGAGGGCGCTCAATGTTCAGGGCGACTGGAAGCGATTGGCCCAGGATCGAGTCCAGTGGAGGTTCATCGAAGAGCTGTAGCCCATCAAGTATCAAGTAAGTATATTCGAGGAATTGCCATTTCATTTCCGGAGAAATGTTTTCAAGGATACGATACTTGCGGAAAATGTTATTTTCGGAAAAAATGTTTATTTTTTATTAGGAAAAACCTAACTAAAGAATAGGAGTAATTTAAAGTAATTCTCGCTGAGACCGGGCCACCATTTGCATGAGGTTCTTAACTCTTTACAACCCAATTTTTTTTCGTTCAAAATCACTATTTTGCTTTCTAAAATCGATCTTAACACGGTTTGAGCGTTAAAAATTTTAATTCGCAATTTTATCAATTTCACACTTTGATTTTTTTATAATTTTGTTTTTCAAGTCTTTTATCCAATCAAATAGTTTCTTAAATCTATTGACCGTTTTTGATTTTTAAACATATTAAGAGTTTGAAAATTCCTATCCAATGCTGACTAATTTAAATTTTTTAATTTTCAGAAGTGATTTTTTATTTTCCGTGTAATGAGTTGGATAAATATTTTAGCGTGTAACATTTACCACTATAACCTTCTATTGAATAAGGTTGGTTTAAGAAAAATACTAAACTACAAAAATTTCGCGCTTCAAAGGTATACGAGCGAAAAGGCGGAAGAACAAAATATTACTCCATTTTCAATATTATTTTTAACTTTTATAAAAATTGACACTTTTAAACATGCATTGAAGACAATTAATTGCATATTATTCGGCAACTCGGCCGTACAAAAAACTATTTGTTGTTAAATATCTTGACTGTGCATATGCACAGCACATGTTTCGAAATGGATAAATTGATATAAAATTTGCGAAAAAGAATTCACGTGTCTTGGAAGGACTCGAACTCTATGATGGCTTTTCCGCAAACGTGACCTTTAAGTGGTCTTGTTGTGTAGGGGTTATGGACACGTGGATTCTTTTTCGCAAATTTTATATCAATTTGTCCATTTCAAAACATGTGCTGTGCATATGCACAACCAAGATATTTAACAAAAAAATGCATTAAAGTTTATATTATTGATCAACATCAAAAACTTGTCGCAATCTGATCAATTAAAAATTACAATAAAAGGTCTTGGGCACTAGAGGGTTAAAAATAAAAAAAATATATTCATTCGAAAGCTTTCGGCGAGTATATTAAGGATTCGAATTAAATTCTTCAGAAAGATGAACCTCTCGTTAGTTATACACGAAATCATTTTTATGGACCCCTCGATTTTTGTCAATTCTTGACTCACCAAATCTGTCATAACTCCAACATTTCTCTACCGATCATAGAGATCAGCATATCGTTGGAAAGAATGTGTCCCCAATATGCAATAATAAAAATGGGAGCAGCTATATTGAATTTGGCAACCATCTTGGATTTCTTTTGAAATCTATTTTCAGCCTGGATGGCAACCACCGATTTTGAATATTAGTACATCGAGTATTAAGCTTTTCAATCGGACCTAAGCTTTTGATATAGTATTGATTGTAGAACAAAACACCTCGTTACAAAACTTCCATCCAGCTTTATGCCATACTTAACCTAATTACACCCAAGTCAAATCAAATGCAAATTAGTTTTCATTATTATAAATTGTACAAGTACAGAAAATATATTAGGAAGTCAAGGCAAACGCTACAGGTTGAACTGTTTATCCTACTTGATAAGCAGAATCTGTTTGAAATATGAAGAAGACTAGTTTACCCTACATCTTTCATATTTTAAACATATTACTGTAGACAATGATTTTTACTGCCTATTGTCTTTTATGGACAGTGACTGACTGAACATAAATTACTATCGTTTGTGATAAATAGTTTCTCTCTTCTCATACGGTAACTAATGTGTATTCAATGAATGATTAGTTCGGTCTAATGTTCTCTGGTTAGTTTGTTCGTTGTCAAGTCAATTCACTTTAGATTACGCGTTTAAAACCATCTTCCATCATTTTCAAGACATTCTGAAAACTTCTTAAATGCCAAAGCACCTGTCAATTGCCTTTCCTCACTAAGGCCACAATACCCATTACGGTACATCAACGAAAATACTCATTCAGTTTGATAGCCATCACTACTGTTGCGCCCGAAATCTATTCCCATTGACTACTCATTCAACCCGAACTTAAATTGGATGACATCAACATCAACAAGAGGCACCGACGGAGAGGGTAGCGCAATGCTTTACCCCCGACTTACTCGTCACTAACTGTACTCCGATCCGGCGGCTAGGACGACCGCGAACTGAACACACCATGAACTTCCATCGATATAAAAATGCACATAAATAGCGTTTAAGAGTCCATTTGTTTTTATTACGAATAAAGGCGATGAGCAGCTGCCGCGAGACCCCCTTCTGAGCCTTACCCCAAAAAAAGCAGTCGTTCTTGTAGCGAAAGCGAATCTTTGCCTTTGGCCTGTGTCGCCTGAACTACGTACACATGCACTTTCCAAGAGAGAAGGAAGCGAGGCTTCACAACCATTTTGGCTGGCGTGCAATTGGCAAAGCATTAAAGCGATGACGACCCCAGCGTGGATAGCAGTGTAGGTACCTACTTCGCAGCCTGTAGGACCAAGCGCTAACATTATTTCGAAAATGGTCCGGGTGGCCCTTCTGCCATGTTGTAAGCAAGTCGGAAAAAACTAAAACCGACCAGGCCAACATTACAGCAGAATGAGTCTCAGGTGTCCTTTTTCTTAATAGTTTTGCAAAATTCAATTGATAATGGCTCCGCTACGGGACGGGAGCCGGATCTTGGTCTCCGTGTGTTCCGACGAAACCGGGAGACGGTCGATGTGACAATAAAGACAACAGGTCCAGTGGGATCTTGGCAAGGTCTTTCAATTCAAAGGTTTATGCGACCGTGTGGAAGTCGCCGCAAAAGTGCACCATGAGGCCAGTACCACATGGAGAGATTCGCCCGATGACAACTTTCTCCTACGAAAGCCGGCAGCGCCAAACAACATTATCAAGGGTGGCAGCCGGAAGGCATCCGCGACAAGCCAATTTATATGGTGAATTTTTAATACCTGTAATGCTTCTGCTCTGACATCTTTATGATTTTATCATAGTTAATGAAAGCGGACAGTCTCCAAAGGGACTGACTCCTGGAAAACCGTTGTACAAGGACGGATGGGAAAAATTTCAGCAAAAATTGAATCCTCTTCGATCCAAATATAGGTACAGAAGCAAAACGGGCGCACTTGAATCGGACTCAACTGACACAGGCTGCGATGATGGGACGATCCAACACAAAACGAACATCGGAAAAGCAGCTTTTTCGTTGAAATTCATCACACAAACCACTTTTCCATTCTCCAGCCAACGTCAGTTCAATATCAAGAGAACGACAACATACTGTACTGACTGCCCTGATGATTGCTGTCGGCAATGGACGGCGAGCAACACAGTGCACAGAGCAGTCCGCCAGTCAGTCGAGGTTCTCATGTTCATCTCATTGGTAATGTGTGCACATAAAACGATTTCGAATTGATTGTATAGAATTATCGGTTGGCATGTGCTGTACAATGTTCGTTCTCTCATATCCCCGGAATCCATGGAAGGGACAGTATTATTCCGACTAATAACCTTTGGAGAATGGAATCGTGGGCACCTTTCTGTCAGAAGAGAAGGCGCTATGAAGCCATTATTGCTGTTTAAAGATAGATTTGACGAGTCGGGTGTAGAGAATATTGTACAGATTGACTGAGAATCAATTGTGTGGGAATGAAAGAATGTATGCCAAAAATGGGGAATAGCGTGTGAATTGAATCATCATAGGTACTAAGTTGCATGTATGAGTTTTAGGTATCTACGGTTCGGATGAAGAGAACGGATTGGACACTTCAGTATTGCACACACAAAAAATCACGGCATTTGTGATAACTCTTGGACTTGTTCCAAATTGCTTTCAAAATCTCACTATTTCGCCAAAGAATTCCCAAAGATTATTCAAACCAATTTATCGTTTATAATCCAATGTTTGAGTTTGTTCTGACCTCACTGGAGTTTCAAGAGTGAGTAACTGTCCCAGACTGGCGTGCCATATAGTCGACGCGACATGACGAAAAATGACGACGTTCTGTCCCAGGTTCTGTGATCAGACGAAATGTCAAACCAGGGCTGACAATAGTTACCGTCGCCGTTCATAATACCACAGTAGCGACGAGTTGTAATGTCTTCAATGCTACACGTCGCATCGTCGTTGACGCACACGACACGCACACGACACCAAAGCACGAAGACTTCTTACTATTATTTTTCAAGCGGCTGCTGCCACTTAAATATTTCTTCAAACCTTTGCAATAATGAATTTGACGGGGTCCTTGTTAGCCGTGCGGTAAGATGCGCGACTACAAAGCAAGACTATGCTGGAGGAGGCTGGGTTCGATTCCCGGTCCGGTGTTGGAAATTTTTGGGTTGGGAATTGTCTCGACTTCCCTGGGCTTAAAAGTATCCTTGTGTTAGCCTCATGATATACGAATGCAAAAATGGTAACTTGGCCTTGAAACCTCGCAGTTAATCAACGTTTAAAAGAGTTAAAATTGTTTTCGATATATTTATGTTATCAAAGTTCCTACTATTTGTTCATTTGAGAGGTCATGCTGGTCAGTCCGTCTATAGTGACGTGCAATCAATTATGTGAAGAAGCGACTACGAAAATTGTCATGACTTTTGGTTGCGCGACTATCTTCGTAGGCGGCACGAAGGAACCGAATGGGTGTTGCGCTGTTCAATGTTATGACGAAGAATATATTTTTTCGTTTTTTTCATACGACGAGAAAGACTTTTGTCAGCCCTATGTCAAACTACTTTGGCACCTTCTTCTTTTTTGTCGTACGATTTCAAAGAGTTTTGAGTGCTGACAGCCCCTCGAAGCCTCCTCGAAGGCCCCTTTTTAAATCACAAAAAAATATCAAAAATTAATATGCTAAATATTTTAGGCATAACATGTTTAAGACGAAAAATAATTTGTTATGCATTTGGTTCATTCATATGGCTAAAGATGTCGTTTGACTAAACAGGTAGTTTGGTCGAAAAAGTGGTTTTGCCGAATAGATCATTTAATCAAATAGGCTGTTTGGTCGAAATGGTCGATGGATTGAAAAGGACATTTGGCCAAATGAGTTATAATGCTGAAAAAGTTAATTGGCCGAACAAGTCTAACGACTGAAAATGGCCGAATATGTCACGGATGCTACTCCGTTATTGATTGGCCAGCTGTAATTACATAAAGAACCAATATCATTTTTGAAGCTAACATCATCTTCAGTGTGTAAGAATTCACTACCCAAAATTAAGCAATCCCGGTAAATTGGGTAACAGATAGGAAAATGGTGACAAGATTCTAGGTTTAATGGAATCCAACTGCACTTCAACGAGAAATCACTGGGATATTGGATACATGTATTAGGGATTGTATCAAGCAGTACTGGAAAAGGTCATGATCGTCATAAAACAACGGGCAAAACGCCTTTTTCTATCTCAAGCGACAAAATGAAAATATAGTTGGCTCTCGGATCAAGTTTGTATGAAAAGCACTCATGGACGGATGTTGTGCTTTGATTTAAAATTAAAATGCCTATATTATTTAAAAAGATATATACATAGAACAATGACTAATCAATTAATTTTATCACATTTATTTAATCCACCGATTTGAATGTGGAAATAAACACAATAGTAAGGCAGATATTGTACACATTCATGCCCTGTGACAGAATACAATTGGTAAGATTTTGTTAACATAGCTTTAATCCTTTACGTTTCAATAGATAATAAGAGAGGCAGATATGTAAAAATCGCGCGACATCTCCGATTGAAATTAAGAAATTTCAGTGCTGGTAGCAAGGTTAACGGCATGGTGGATGTAGCGAACAGTTTATTAGAGCTTAAACGAAAACAGAATCGAGCGCACATTAGTTAAAGAATTTACCGACTGCAAAAAGCAGACCAAGATATTTCGATGATTTCGATGATCGTGCGATCGTTCAGCGTGCTGTAGGAACACGATTGGACGCGAACTCGTTTTGCCCAACCACGGTGGCTAAAAACCTCTCTCTCTGAATCTAAATGCGCCTCGTTGTCAGGTTAGGTTTAGTTATTTTTTGTTTCTTCGGGGTGTACAAATTATGAGCATAATGGAACATACACACGATCAAGCAGTTTGACCAACATTGACTCCACCTCTCGTTTATTCAAACATCCATAAAGTTTTACCAACAGCGGCACGAACAATAAATTTATTCGACCAACAATATCACACACGAACGACTGAAGCGCCAACTTGAGCACCAACCATCAAAAAATATATGGGGGTTTGTGCAACTTCACTACAAATGCTCAAACATGTTCGGCGAACCTTGGCTCCACCCCCGACAACTCAAACCAAAATCAAACCGTTTTATTTTTTTCCAACCGAGCCGCCAACTGTCAAATGGTTGTTCGAACAACTTCACACATGTTCAAGCAAAGCAGCAACCGAAGCGTTTTCTTGGGGGTGGCGTTAATGTTCGTTAAACTGCTTGACTGGTGTGTACGCTGCATAACGAGCCATTCACTAGCATGAGCCGTATTTTCAATCGATGAGCTTCTGAATTTGACTTTGACACCTCTCTCGTTCCAATCTTCGGAAAAAAGTTTTGCCGAATACTTGTCGCTCCAAAAACAAATACCCTTTGATAGAGCAGGATAATTAATCAAGTGTACTTGAATTGTAAAATTGTAATAGAATTAAGACATTTAGTATCTGCTGTTGGAAATGGTAAATTCTGTTAAAGACAAAAAAAGAAAATGTGATTTAGCCTAATGGCGTCTTCGATACATTTTATCAGTAAGTCGATGCGCTTTTTGGAGGTATTCAGCCTTATGATCATTCCCCCTGAAAGTGAGATGAAAAATTTATTTTTTCACTTTACAACATGCAAGGTATATGTCTTCGCGAGAGTTGTAGCAAAAGTTCTCCTGAAAAACTTTGTCGAAGACACCAAGTTCGTAATTTCATTACTTTTGGAGATTTATTGCTTTTTATGCCAACAAGCTTTGAACATGTTTGATGTAAGCAAACGAGCAAATGGAGACGCATGGTGTATTTGTTCATCAACTCCTTGCGATGGGAGATTGATTTCTGCTTTTCATAGTATGAAATGGATTTTGATGAAGCATTCCTTACACTCGCTTACAGCTCAACAATTCAGATATTAATGTATAGTTCATTCCTTGTATTTTGTTATGCGTATGAGATCGACTGCCACAATTTGCCTGTTGTCGAGTTGTAGGTCAATCCAATATTACTAAAAAAATAATGAAACCATTATAACTTTTTCATTTTTCAAATTTTTAGGTTGCAATAGCCACCAAACCGCTATTTTTAGTATTATCTAAAACTTACTGGAACATACTAAAATGTAGAAATGGAAATGTAAAAGATATAATGCAAAAAACATTTTAAAGGGTTTGTCAGCATAAAACGTATAAAATATCCAAAAGTAACAGAATATCAAATTTGGTGCCTGCGACAAAGTTCTTCAGGTAAACTCTTGTTAAAACTTTCATAAAGAATCAAACATTCTTCTTCTTCTCCATGGCTCTACATTCCAACTGGAATTTGGCCTAGCTTTTCAACTTAGTATACTATTAGCATTTTCTAATTGAAAGCTTTTCTATGCCCGCCAATGCATATGAATATTTATCTTGTGTGGCAAGTACAATGGATACACTATGCCCAGGGTATCGAGAATGTTTCCAACCCGAAAACATCCTAGACCGGACCAAGAATTAAACTCGCCAACTCCGGATTGGCAATCCTACGCCTTTGCTCGCAAGGCTACTGAAGAATCAAACATTATATGGTGTGAAATGGAGAAAATAAATTTTTAATTTCATTTTTAGGGGGATTGATCAGTAAGCTAAATACCTTCAAAGAAGCGCATTAACTTACGGATAAAATATCCCGAAGACATCATTACGCTAAATTGCACAATAAAGGTACTATGAAATAAATGCACTAAAACACGATTTAAACCACCAAATCAACCAAATTAACCAACCAAATCAAAAACTCGAAACACGTTCATTCACGAACTTATTCATTTTCTTTCCGAATGCAGGAAACACCCGGACCATGCAAAGGTTTCGCGACTGATACGAAAAAAAAATCAATTTACGATTTCCGTTTAGCCCTACGATTTAATTGGCCGAAAAAGCAAGAGTCATTCGGCCGAAAATGTAATGTTATCGAACACGTAATTTTACCGGGAGGTCGTTAAACCGAAAATGTCATTTGGCCGATAATGACGTTTGACCGAAATAGTCGTTAACCTGGAAGGACCATTTGACCGAAAATGTCATTCGGCCGAACGAATCGTATGACTGTAAATGTCTTCCGTGATTGTCGAGACGTTTCTTTTCCCATTTCTCATTCCTCATTCTCACTCCTCACTTCGAAAAGTGAGAAGTGCGAAGTGAGGAAGCGAACAATGATGAGTCAGAAGTGAGAGGTCTCACTAGCCACTTCCAACTCTTAAAGCCTCACCTCTCATTTCGAATTCTTCATTTCTTACTTTTGACCACAACTGAAGTGAGAAATAATGAGTGAAAAGTGAGTCGTCTCATTTCTAACTCCTCATTTCTCACTTTTCACCTCTCATTGTAATTAGTGAGAAATGAGAAATAAGGAGTGAGAAGTGAAACGTCTCACCTCTCACTGTGTAAATGTCAATCAACATTTTCAGCCGTATGACCCATCCTGCCAAATTATTTTTATGGCAAATTACACAAATGATTAATTAATCTATTCGATCTAATGACTTTTTTGCTTTGTCGTATTATCCATTTGACCAAATGACGTTTTCGGTAAAAATGTCTTTTACGCTTCATGGCCATTCCTGCCGATTGACTTATTCGGCCAAATGATCTGTTCTTTTTAATCCATTTGATCCGTTAGGCCAAATCACATTTGTCAAATGACATTTTCGGCCTATTTAGTCAGACTAATTTTTCGGGCAAATGGCGAGTTCGGCCGAACAACATATTTGGATGTATGTTCAATTTAGATCTGTTCAAATTTCAAAAAGTTTCTTAAAGTCGAACGGTCAACTGATATTCACAATTCTTATGATTAGAAAGACTTCTGGTGAAAATTTCAGCTCAATTGGAAAAATTTAGGTGTGCTTCAAATCGGTATAGTGCATGATTTTGCCACTAAAAAATCGTAACTCTGAGTGGGATGAACGAAATTCATCGCAACAACAACTAAATGAAAGCCATACCTATCCTCGAAAACTTTGTAAAACATTGTTTTGTAATCGAAACAGATCTTCTATGTGTTTCAACAGATTTCGTCCTTCGAGATACGCAAAATCAATATTTTTCGTTGATAGAATGCCTATGAAATTTACATTCTGATATTTTTTATTGAATTTAGAAGAATCAAGAATCAATTTAGAAGTATCAAATAAAAATTGTAGAAAACTTAGAAGTGGATTCACATTTTAGTTTGCTCAATTGATTGCCTTATTACAAAGACTTGCACGCTGGCAAACATTTTCATCAAACAAGTTACCATTGGTTTTCAATGATCGTCATCAAATATTTTTGGTTGGGACCTGAGACAAAGTAATTATTGGCGACTTGGTAGAATGTCATTCAACCGTAACATCATCCTGCAACGGCAAGCGTATCTGGTGTAGTTGGAAGGGAGTTCGGCTGATAATCACAGTGTCATGAATCGAATCGCACAGAAATTGAACAAAAGTTTAGTTTGACAACTTTTTAAAAGAATCTGACAAGAGCAAGTTTCTGAAATTTGAACAGATCGTTCATCTCTGTCGGATAGGTTTCGCCCTAATGTTTTTTTTCGGTCAAATGACGTATTCGGCCTCAGTTAAATGGCGTTCGGCCAGTCGGCCCTTACTCACGTAATTAAAGGCCACACATTCTATTTTGTCAATCTATTTTTACAAATCAACTCTCGTAATAAATTTCATTAAATTCAATGTAGTTTCTATCCTATCAAATGTTCCTTCCCTTTCTTTTTGATTGTCGGCGTAGCACTTATGTAGGGACTTCCGAACCGAACTTTTTTTTTCAGAAGTTTTATCTGACAAACTAAATGGTGTGCTGTATAGCGCATCTTTATGTGAATCCATTTCTTCCGAAGTTGGGTAAGTTGCGTGTATCTCTAGAAAAATCCATCTTCGGTAATAAAAGTCTACTAACTTTCATCCGGTTTGAGAATATTGCATTTCTCCGCGATTTTATAAGCGCCACAAAGATGCAGGCATTAGGTTTGCGCGAGTGTAGCATTTTTGGTAGGTACCCGACCAGTAGATGGTAACAGATTTATATCAGAGCTTGTTATTCTGTTACAGCATTTTTTATAACAGCGGTTGTTATAAAACATGTACCATTAGTAGTTAAAATAACAAAAATTGTAACAAAATCTCTTCTAGTTTTAACAAAAATATTACTAAATGTGTTATTTATTGAACAAAAATATAACTCGTTGTGTTACATAAATAGAGGTGAAAATCGCCTATACAGTAACAAATTATGTTCTTGAAAAGATTATGATTATCCATAATGTAGGCAATTAACTTTGTCCAGCTGGTTCAACTTTGAATGTAGGTTCAAGTTATACTGAAGGTGGTACCTTTGTTTTTTCCAATTCCCATGTACCAAAAATGTAGGCAATTTTTTTTTTTCGGAGAAAATAAACATAACACATTATGTTATAATCATGTTATGACGATCTTGAAATTCTCTTTCCTCCATCTTGAACAGAGAATTTATAACAAAATTATTGCAAGTTTTGTTATTTATAACACATATTGATATAATTGTGATACAATTTTGTTATGATCAACTGGTCGGGTACTTTTACACTCTTTTCTTACTCGTGAAACGAGTATTTCCCAGGGGGAGAAGGCGGAGAGTTAAGCCTTACCCTGACATGTGCGACATCTGAATATGGTTCTAAATGTAAACAACAGTGTTAATTATTCTCTACCACCTTTTTGTTATGGCGAGGCAATTTTTATGCAAACTTTTGTTTCCGATATTTTATCAAAGCCAAACACTTAATCATGCAGCAATGTAACGATGTGGTATGCTTGAGTACCTGCTTGATTATAGCGATTCGATAAAGAATTTATTTGCAGTAACTTATCGAATATAGATATGTTCGCACTAACGGAGTACACAAACTTTGTTCGCCAATGACAGCCGTACGGGGCCCTTGGTGAAATCACGCTGACCATGCCGTTCCATTTATGTCCACGACTTTAAATAAATTTCAATGTTTTTTCCTTTTCTGTTTAGGCTGATACAAATGTTTGAAAAAAAATCCCCTCGTATTGTTTTTACCCATAAATGTTATGTGGGGTAAGCATATTCGGTATTTCGAATAATTTCGTTTTAGGGCATTCGAAACGAAATTCCGCGGAATTTCGCGGGATTTGAATATGGCGAGATCTGATTTTCTGATTTCGTTTCGTATCCTTATATTTCAAAAATTTCGGCAGAAAAATCATGCTTTTAACGAAATTAAACGGAATTTCGAAATTAATTTTGTGAATTTTAATTTCTGTATCATAAAAAAAATTCGGCTGCGCCGCTCAATAGAGGAATTCAAACTCTACTTAAAATTTTATAGATATGAATTCTTTCAATAATTTGTAGATCTCATCGTTTTGGTATGCTATATTTTTTTGCCATGAAATGGAAATTATGAAGTTTCAGAAGTTTTCCTAATTTAGTAGATTGTTAGATCTTTGCTGATTGAAGAATGCTCCAGATTTGGGGCATGCTCTGATATCTTATTTATTTCGGATTTTGGATCTGATTCATATCTTTCTGATTGAGATCATTGTCATAACTAGATAACTAGGTAGAAATTTAACCTTCAGATATTTTTGATTCCGTATATCATGGAAATCTATAATTTTCTCACATTCTCTAGATCCTACAAATTATTCAAATGCTTCAAAATCGTACCGATTTTCAGTCACAATTGTGCCAGTGCAGTACGTTTTCCGTAGGGCAGTTTGTTGTTAGTTTGGACGTCCTGCTGGTTTTACCAGTAAACATTTAGCAATAATCGTGAATGTCTGCGTTCAAGGTTTGGCATAAAATTAGTTTATATTCAACAGCCAAGGCTTAAACATCATTCTCAAGGTCTGAAAAGATTTTTAACAGTTGATTTTCAGAATTATATTCATTTTTTGCCATTTATCAGTCATATTTTTCTTTCTGTGAAGTGAAATCGTCTCTGTTTTAATCTTTCGCTTTTCTTACATAAATAATGGATAGGAAGAAAGATAAACATCGAGTTCCAAAACATATCATTTGGAAGATTCTGTACCAAATTAATTGTGTTACACTGGCGACCACCTCTTCAGAGCTACAGAATAGTAAAAAGTAGTCTCGATCGAATTGTTATATCATGTTCTAGCTTTCAGCAAATACGTATTTTGACGAGAAAGGTGACGTTTTATTGCTAATATCAGCAAATAACAATATTTTTTACGGAAATTCGTTCTTTATTTTGCTAAGCTGCAGAAATAACGTCTTTACAGATTCATCATGAAATCACGTTCTCTGGGGCACCAGGAAATGCTGCCTCGGAGAGAACAAAGCAGAGAAAGGCACTGCCTGCCGTATCCTAACGGAACTATCAATTCTATACTTTCGCCTCTAATTCTATCATGAACATGTACGTCTAAGTTTGGAAGATGATATTAGCATTTCCATATCATTGTAAATCGTTTAACTTCACGTAGCAGTAATACACTCAAATCATTGATTAGTGTACTACTCCTGGTGGGGGCATCCATCAATTCAACTGTTATTGGTCGACGGTACAGCAGCAGTGCCTTTCTCTGCTTTGCTCTCTCCGAGGCAACAAAGTTGGTTGCGACGAGACGGACGCATGGAGAAAACAGAACTGTGCAATAAAAATCTTATTCGACTAAATGCTATACTAAAAAAAACTAAATTATATTTAATAAAAATTCCGCGGAAAAAAGATAAATTTCGTTTCGTTTCGTAAAATTTCGAATCAAACGGATCCGGATTTCGTTTCGTAGTTTCGTAAGTAAATTTCGTTTCGTTTCGTTTCGATCCAACAGTAGCATTTCCAATTTCGTTTCGTTTCGTCAGGAAAAATTGTGTTATCGCATACCCTTATTGTAGGGAAGGCATCAAAAAATAGGAAATTTTTAGGATTTTCAAAAATGTCTGCTAATCCGAGGATTTTCGCCACTAATTCTATCGTGAACATGTACGTTCAAGTTTAAAAGATAATATAAGCATATCCATATCATTGATAGAAAATTGATACTTATTTCTTAGTAAATGTTGTCGATTTGAATGTAATTTTTAATATAGTAAAAAAAATCATGATTTCAGTCGAATTAACAATTGACATTCCCCGGTGAATACAACTCGACTCTTTATTCACTTAATATTTAACTTGGGCGATGCCGATACGATATATCGGGAATCGATATTTTCACTCCGATTAATCAATATTTCATATCGATTTTTTGATGTTCGATATTTGACCGCATCGATTTTTTGTAGCTGATATCGGATTTCTATGTTTTTAATCTAAGAGACATTGTCCGTAATACAAAAACAATGTAAAATACAGCGAACATCAGATACAATCCATTGAAAATAGCGACAAAGTGTAATGTGTTGATACGAAATGTAAAACCTAGTTTAATTTTTTTTTCTCGAGCTTTAAATTTTGCGAACGTCGATGTCGATCGATATTTTTCGATATAGATATTTCGACATTCAAAACATCGATTTTTCCGAAAAACACTCATTCCTAATTTAACTTACAGCCAATTCTACTAGAATTTGACAAGTTTCTCTCTCTCTTTGATTAATTACTCTCCCACTCATAACGGTTCATTTAGAACCTTACCAAGTGCTGTATTTTGCTTAAAAAGCAAAAGCATGCAGACTTAAACGCACCAAACCCTGTTGCTGGGCACACACTCTTTTTTTGTGCGGATCGGTGCCAAGGTAAACCGAAAAGACTGTGACGAATTCCCCTGAAGGAATTTAGGTACATAATTGTGGTCGTCACATTGTTTTAGTCGTCGCGAAGTAGTTAAGATATCGAATCAGTCTTCGGGAAAATACGTAAGACACGCGTTGCTTATCCGTCTTTGTATCATCATGAATATGGCGTCGTTCAAAAGAAATAATTAGTCGCTTACCAAGGCGATATCGAATAGGTTTCCTACCCAATTAACATACTATTCCTTTCCATTTGAGAGCGCTCATTGAGATACAGAGGATTCCTTGATCTCTTGTAGCGATAAGTGCCGAACTAATTTCCCCCATTATCCTAATTGACTGTGAGGACGTGACAAATTAAAGAAACTCCGAAGCATTTGCGCAGTGAAAAAAGCTTTCTAGTCCCGAGCAAACTAAGCTTAGCCAACTGGCCCATGAATTCAATCGTGCGAGGGTTCTACGGCCCATAAGTAAATCATACTTAAGGAGTAATGATAGCATGTTAACATTGTAAGAAGTTCAAATTTGTCTAAGCACGTGATTCGGGAATCGAGGATCGATAATTACCTTCGGCATTTCGTAAACACTGGAGCACATCATGATAGTAATAACGGAACCAAAAAAAAGCTAATCTGGGAACATCGGTCTTCGAGTCGGGCCAAAATGAGGCATGCCGGTAGTCTGGCAACTGTTCAACAACAAATTGTCAAGCAATTTGTTAAGTTATGAAGGACGTCCACTGATACAAAGTGCGTTGATAAGGTTACTAAATTAGCCAAAAAATACTACGACCACCTTACTGTATTCGTTTTACGATTATAAAAGAACTGTAGACCACATTGGCAGCTAGGGGCTAGACAGATATCCCTCTCCCTCAGCGTGGACAATTGATCATATACATTTCCAAAATTGTGTATGCCACCGTGGATATTTACTATTCCCCCTACCCCTGAACTGTCCACTTGGTACAAGGACATCCCCTTAGATGGTTTGAATAGAAATAAGGCATTGGCAGGCAAGACATGCATTCGGAGTTCAAAGTGCATTGAAACTGTTTAAATTTGTGTTCCTTTGTATGAATACCCATCATTCTAATCGAAGGGAAACCTGCCAATCCATCATCTAGCCCAATTGCTAGACATCTTGAGTTCTCTCCATGACTTTAAATAAATGAAATCAGTTCAGAAAATAAAATACTTCAATCAATTTTAATGGCCACCAAATAAATCAATAGAGGAGAGTTGATAAAATCCATTTTGCAATGAACCAGTTTCAATCTCTCAATGCTAGGCACATGAAGAAGCATTGTTTCAAAAGGAACCAAATTGCGTCCTTGTTGCCAATGACCGTAGCGGCAATAGCCTTCTTTCCAAATGACTGCTTTTCAATTCTACTCCCGTATTGATTTTGTCAACAGACGCCACATCGTCAGGGAAAAAAACTCAATTTATACCCAGTCAGTCGCTATTTGTTGGCACTAAACTGGAGCACTTATAATGCACGTACGCGCTCTAATGCGATTTAAACGAAATGAAACGTATCCAATTCTATCGTTTAACTCGGTCCATTCGGCCCTACACACTGACTGGTTGGGCACTAGCTGGGCAGTATATACTATTCAGGCGGCACTTTTTCTCCAGCTGCTCGGGCATTCTCATCTCGCTTCGAAATGTTCACTCACTGTATCTATTTGTTCTTTTTCTCCCATCAATCCCTATCAGAGTGGGCTTCGTACAGTCGATAACATCATCACTTATTCATTGAGTTAGGGACGAATCCCGAAAGCCGTTGTCCTGAGAGTTTCGTGTCCTCGCATCGCAGCCAGAGATGCCCAGGAGCAACGATTCAACAGTCCTGCCATACAAGTGACCTTCAAGCCGGGACGAGCCTACCGGGAAAAAATACTGCCCAAAAATCCCCATTCTGAGGAACACTCGAAGAATAAAAAGCGGTCGGAAAATGTCATTGATTATGTACACTGCAAACACGAATCCCATTTCGATTCTCACTCAGACTCCGGCGGCGGCGGTGGGCGCTACACACGATTACTCTTCGAAAGGGATCGGGTGGACGGTTTTTCTTGAAAAGCCTATGGCAACGACCGACGGCCCACACTGAAATGACATTCGGTTTCGACTATCTGGATGTGGCATCGCTTGTAGTCTGCACTGCATGGTCAATACATTCAATCGCAAAATGATATCAGCGAGGTTTTAGTCAGTCGTGCATGCAGCTTAGCTCTTTGCCGGCTGTCACTTGCTTCCATGTTGCGTAGATGATTGAATGGTTGAAAGTCAGTTGTTTGTCCTCCTCCTCGACTTCATGGAATACGGGAAGAATGTTACAAATGGCGGAATTCTGCACGATGCAAATCCATTATTTGAGAGTACGTTTTTGTATACTAGAAATTATTGAATGGGAATGGTAAAAACCTTGTTTTTAAAACAAATTTATCAGTGCTTAGCTTTTGATATCGCCGATGAACACTGATGGAAGATCAAGCTTTAAGGTGAAGAAGAGTCCTTCCTAGTTTTCGGGTGGAGATTACTTCAGCTTATATACTGCAATGACTCTGGTAGTTGTCATTCCCAAGCAGCACAACTTGTTTCACTACTGAACATTTCACTGTGTTGCAACTATTTGGAAAGAAACAATCTTTGCCTATGTGCCATCAAATATAACTTTCTTGCAATCTAAAAAGCGCAAGAGGTGGAGCCTACGGAAACATCCTTCGATTGCAGTAAAATCGCAATAATGTTGCAAAATACTACAGCGGAAAAAAAATAAAATAAAAATATAAAAGAAACGTCATTAACAGTATAATAAAAAAAAAAAAAAAATTCCCATACTAATTTGCATGCAAACTTGAAACGGCTTGTGCTAAATCAGTTTTAATCCAAATGAGCTCAAATTTTCAGAGGACACTCAGAACATGGTAGAGAATCAAATAAGCACTGTGGAGCAAAATCGATTTTTTGAACCACCCTAGTAACCAGTGTCTTCATGAAAGGAATGAAATTTAATGGTTAGAGTCCCCAAAGCTGAAAAATCTGAAAAATGATGAGATGAAAAATCATCTTAAAAAAAGTAACTACGTGCCTTTTTACGATTTCTAAACCTCACGTGGCATGTGCAGAGGTGAATCCGGATGGCGGTCATATTGTTCGCCATATGGTTTTTCATCTTTGAGGTAAAATTGAAATTATGGAGCCTGACTCAATTGACCTTAAAAACAGATCTCTAGCATTTACCAATTCTAAAAAACAAGTTGAATTTTGGGACAAAAATAACCGAACAATACTAAGTATTCATAAGAAATTGATGTTTTGATCATTGTAATTCAAGAGCAAATAAACAATAAGAGCAGGTAAGTGCCTTATTTGTGTCAGACAACCACAGACTACAGCTAAGCAAACACATTCAATCGATGACAAGCTGACACGAACACCTCGTTCAGTACCTCCCAAAATAATATAGATGTTGTGCATTTTCATGTTGTTTGAATGTTCTCAATTCATATTTCGTATTTATTCCTGTACAAAAGCAAATACACTCTGGGCCAATATCTGTTGTGTGTACGTGCGTGTATGTGTCTGTGTACAGCACAGAGCCTTGTCACCAGACATTGAGAACAATAAAAGTAAATAAATATTACCAAACAACATTTATTGAACACACTTTTTAAACGAACCAACCCTTTCTCCCTTACTTTCAGGTTTATCTCAACCGATTTCTTCTCTCACGCGATGCAGAAGAGACCGTCTCTTCTACTAGCAAAATGAATCGGTACGTCACTTTATTATCAAAAGCTAGTATTTTCCTTCCGGTATCGGATCGTTCCAAACGAGAAAAAAGAAAACCTACGACACAGAAGATGCAAGTGAAAAGAAATCAGAAACGTCTTCGGCGATGATGAGAAAAATAAACTCATGATTCCGGTGGCAGTTTGGCGTTGGCTGGTAATGGCTCTGCGCTGCTCCTCCAACCGACGGACGACCGATCGACCACCCCCTGACAGGACCGATCCAGGACGACACGCGGTAACGGGAGCGCCACGGAGTTTTCCTCAACCGTGGCAAAGCGAACAAAAGAAAACGAAATTCTAGACGTGTCCCGCCATCAACTTGCGGTGTGATTGTCGTGATTATTATTTCGTGACTTTTGCGCTTCCCCGCTACAGAACTGCATCAGAGCCCGTCTTCATCAGGCCGGGTCGCAGATGGTGCGACCAACCGCCACACGCCAAACTGCCGAAGGATTGTCGGATTAAAATAAAATCGCGCGCACTCTTCTTTGCCCAATACTGATAGAAAAGTTCGGAAATCTAGCTTTTGATATATGTGGTGTCATATGTTGTCTGTGTTTTCCTAGCTGTATGTCTTTGTTTGTTGTGTACTTTTATGATTATCATTTTGGAGGATTTTTCGTAGGGAAATCACGTATGGTTGTTCCTAAGTTTGTTCGGATTTAATTTTTTACTTGTGATGTGTGTTTTATTATTTTGGTGAATTCATATTTGCATACTGTTATTGATATCTACTGTACAAACATGATCATATTTTTATCTATGGTTCAGTTGATTTTTATACTAAATCGAATTGGTTTATTCAATGTAATTTACGTTTGATAAATTCTGTTTGTTCCTTCCAGTAATTCTTTCCAACTTCATATATTGTTGTCTATATATCATAAAACAAATTCAAATTAATCTTTGATGTTCTATTCCAATTCCTAATAAGTGTAAAACAGAAGTTTCTAATTTATGTTTTTAAACTTGAGAAATCACAATTCAAGTTTCCGTAGGAATAATGAAGTAAGGTGGCCGCCAGAGTAAACGCGACGCGACTCGTGCAAAGGAATAACAATTATTATCAATGAACTGATAAGTAGGGAGAGAACTTTTTCAATTGCTTAACAAGTAGGTAGTAAAGTTCAAAAAAGTGCAAACGCTGAATATGATCACTCTGTTTTTTGCAAGAAACCTAAAATTCTTGTGAGTTCAGTGCGAGATTTCTCTTGTCTCGGACAGCAGAACGATCGGGCGGTGGGCCGAAATATTGTGTTCTGCATGGCGCGGCCGGTAATAAAAATCCGTTGAGTGCGTGATTTCTCTTGTTTTGGACAGCAGAACGATCGCGGGATCGGCGAGAAATATTGTGTTCTGCATTGCGCGGCCGGTAATAAAGTTAATCATGGTTAGGTAAAATCACTGTGTATAAAGAATGGCACGGTCGTATCGCTTATCAGAGTGAATCCAGATCCAACGATGCCCACCAACTAACTGATAATCCTTCCTGTGGTTTTTGTGGAGACGCAGAGGTAAACACGGTCTTCAAATAGCAAAAACTACCTACTAATATTCCTTCCCTCTTCCTAACTGACTACAAGGACGTGGGCGGCATCGTTATTGATCATTTGAGCATTTGAGTCACCGAAACTTGCACACTGAGAATGCTTGAGCAATCCCAGTCAATTATTCAGTGAATTCTTTGTGCAATTTCAACGATTCTGGTCAATCACGGAATAGCACTCATAGATATGTGCAGTCAGCCAAAGCTAAGCTAAGAAACCTAAAATTCTTGTGGAAAATTGTATTTTGTAATTATATAAGTAATGTAATGGGTGATGAAGTAGCGGTAAGTATTGTATGGTATAAAAGATTCATATGCTCATGTTGTATAGTCGCGTACGATTCTTAGCTTGTCATACAACCAGAGCCGTAACGTGGATTCCCGGCACTATTGGCGAAATATGTTTTGGGCGCCCCTATTTCACTAAGAAAAAGTGCAATATTTTACATTCAAACTTTTTCAATCTTGCCAGTACTCGGCGGTTTTCGCCCAAAAGGTTTTGAAATTTTGTGACGATAATCGCCTCACCTCTGTCATTTTGTGTGCCACTGCCATCAGAAGGCGCACCCTTTTTCTCTCTACCCTTCTTAGCAGTGACCTGCTCAGTTCCATTTGCCGCACTCTTTGCGGCTTGCTGACGACTCCGCTTCGCCTTTTTGGGATTTACGACCACGGTCGCCGATCCTCAGTTATCCTCTTTGGTGGAGGGAATATTTCCGTTGATCATTAGGGCCAAGTTCAATCGTCTACGGCCCAGTTTCCGCATCTCTCCTCTTAGGCGGTACTGTAATCCTTTTAGTTACATTTAGGTCCGCCACTTGCGTGATCTTACTTTGCTTCGGAGTTGCACCGCTGACGGCCATCCGCTTTTGAAGTTCCGCAGTCTGGCTCTCCGCCAGGAGTAAGGAGACGAACTTCCGATTCGGTCTGCTTCCTGGCCTTCATTGCCTGGCTCACCGCCGACTCCTTCTCCTCAGTAAGAATGCGGATCTTGTGCTCCGCCTTCTTACTGGCCTCTAGCAAAGTCTACAGCAAAGCAAAGTCGGATCGACTTCACCTCCACGACTAGTGCGCAGAGGGTCAGTACGGCCAGTTGCAGATCCTTTCTAAAGTTTACGCGGGCATCCAAAAAGGACAAGATTACATCTGAAACGTCACCGAGATTATGACCTTGGTCAGAGTGAGGCCGTCCATTTTTACGTCTACAGGCACCTCATCTGACCCACCACGGCCATCACCTTCGCCTCCCCCGGAGATCTAATTAAGGCAACTTCGTTTAGAGAAAGGGTCCTCCATACCGCCAGATACCACTTCTCCGTTAACTTTTTTATTTTTATTTAAGGTACACTGGGGGAAGTGGAAAAGGAAAAATCGATAGTGCATGTTTGAATTAGTGTAAAACCAGTTTAAATGATCTAAATTCATTCAATCAAAATGGGCTATCAAAAACAGTCAATTTTGCACCAACTGTGCGGTAATTCATATTATTTTGGTTGCTTGAAATTTATGGAAAAAGATTTAAAAATTAGGAGTTGTTTTTCCACTTAACCCAGTGGGATGGGGTAAGTGGAAAACCCATGTTACCTTGACCTTCAATTGTGATGAGTAGTTACATATAACTAAAATCAAAACGGTAATTGCCTGAGTATCTTTCGTCGAATAATTTCATTGGCTTAACGGAATAGGTCACCAAGGAATTCTCGTAATAGCTAGTGAAGGGCTGGTTTTGCCTTCTCGATCATTAAGTGTACATACAATTTATAGGTTCGCCTCAAAGATGAACTTTTTATAAGAAAAATGGGGCTTACAGGGTTATAAACTAATCAACTTAGTTTAACAAATTGAGACAATGTCTGTGAGTGCGTGTTTGTATGTATGTGTGTGCGAAAAACACGTTCAAAATTATCTCCTATTTTTAAGCACTTGTCCTTAACCAATTTGTTCGCACAAAAAATTGCATCCAACGGAAAACTTGCTATAAATATAAATGAATATGAATTATGGAATATATTCACCTACCAGTGCTATTTTTTTCTTTCTCATACATTTTTTTCATATGTAAAACATGTGAAAGGCATTAATACTAGGGTTTTTAGTACCGACCCTTTTTGGCGAGTCCCGGTACTACGGTACTGAACCTCTCAGTACCGGGAGTACCGGGAAAATACCGGTACTGGAAGATTTTTTTTCGAAAATCATTAAAATCAATAAAAAGTCAGGACTTAATGGTAACGATTCATACTTTATTCATTGCTTTGTAAGTATTCAACACTTGCTTGGGGCTTGTCCTTATCCTTGAAATATGCTTTCAAAACGCGCAGCATATTCAATGTTTCGTTAGACGTACGGGATCGTATTTTAGTAGCGAAGCTTCCAGAAACAGAGAAAACTCTTTCTGAGTCTACAGAAGTAGGGCGAACTGTTGCTAGTGAATCATGAAGCATTGACAAGTATTTTCCTTTCAGCTTTTTCTGAGTCGTTGTAAGTTAACTCTTGTCTTACAATCTTTACGAATCCTGGTGCAGTAATCGAACTTACAGGAACAAGCGGGGACGATTTAGAAAAATACTGATGAAGTTTTACGATTTTTTGGGATGTGACGATGTCGTTGCAGTTTGATTGTCTTGTGGTACATCATCGGACGCCTGACGTTTGTCCTAATTGATTGTCGCTGTCGTCACTGGCAAAACATCTTTTGCTGGCAAGGATAGGGCACTAAATGTCAACGAAGGAAAAATGAGTACGTTTTGACAGATGTGTAGCCAACATGTTTGGGTACGATAACAAAGGGAACCGCAGCGACAATCGTCCTCTATAGTTTGTTACCTCTATTGTCAGATGTTTGCAATTTTAGTAAAATAAAATTAATATCTTTCTTACTAGCTGCTGCATTCAAATAATGTGGTTTTAACCATCGGAAGTTTTAACCAAAACTTTTTCCTTAGTACCGAAAATACCGGTACTTTCATTAAGCTAGTACCGGTATTTCGGTACCGAAAATTGGTCGGTACTCCCGGGAATTCCGGTACCGGTACTCCCGGTACTAAAACCCTAATTAATACCGATAGGTGGATTAATCAGGCTTTTTCTTATGTACATTAGTCCAATCACCACTGAAATCACAATGATAAGAAAGAAGGAACATATTAAGATTCACAGCCATCAAAATAAACCCTGGAGGGAAGGAAATAATTGCGTGATCAGAACATTTTCCACTTCCCCCGCAGTGTTTGATACCAGGGGTAAGTGTAAAATCTTTAAATTATTTGCTTTCATGGTACAAACCACTACAAATTGAATGTGATTAGTTTAATTGTATTAAAATGGTCACCTGTGACATAAATTCACTGAAAAAAGGGACAATGTGTGCAAATAAGAATTGATTTTATGAATGCAAAAATTAACTTTTCTCGAAACCTCAAATGACAGCTCAAGCGTTAACTGTGTTAGTGTATGTATTATACAAATTTTAATATAGTATTAGTGTGGGCATCAAAGTATATGCTTGCACAATGTTATGGTGTGGTAAAAATTGTAAAGAATGTACAATTACAGTTTTTCGAGTCGATTTTTACACTTACCCCCTTTTTCCACTTCCCCCAGTGTACCTTATTTGAAAAAATCATTGCTTTTCGGTCCCCCTTGCGGCTGTTGTCGAATCCTGCTTGTATAGCCGCCTTATTGATCCCATGGCTATCTATACATACCTTGCGGTATGCAGGGAGGCCATGCGAGGGTTGACACTTTTGTGTTCAGGGCAAGATCAGCGCTAGTCAGGCATCTAAGCCTAACCCACGCAGTTTGACAACTGTGTGACAGGACTGCACCACGTGCTACAAGGCCCGCCACGGTTTTATGGAACGGAAGACAGCCTGACCATTAGCCCATTCGCCGTTTCAGGTCAGTACCAACCAGCCTTACTAAGAGAAGCTGGTGTTATTTCTGAAAATAGGCCTGTGGTTTAAAAAGGTTGGCCTGGCTTATATCGTATCCACTTTGTAAACATATTGACTAGCATGTGCGGTTTTGTGTTGGCTGGGGAGAAATAAGAAGTGAGACTTTTGTTCGACCAAACGACATTTTCATCCATATTGACCAT
Source organism: Armigeres subalbatus (assembly GCF_024139115.2). Taxonomy (NCBI): domain Eukaryota; kingdom Metazoa; phylum Arthropoda; class Insecta; order Diptera; family Culicidae; genus Armigeres; species Armigeres subalbatus. Next base: position 202,136,697 of record NC_085140.1, on the reverse strand, counting down.
GGCCCTTTCTGCCAAATAACCATTTTGGTCAAATGGCATTTTTGGCCAAACGACGTTTTCGGCATAACGATATTTTCGTCCGAATGATGCGTTTGGCCGTATGATGTCATTTAATTTTCAGCCTAATTGATCCCTTTTACCAAACGGCAATTTCGGCCAACCGAATTTTCGGCCGAACGACATTTCCTGCCAAATGACTTGTTTGCTCAAACGACATTTTCGGTAATTTGACCCGTTATGACATTTTCGGAAAATTTCTGCCATACTACTATTTCGGCTAAACGGAATTTTCAACGAGTTTGGTGGTCATATGGCTACCGCTTCTGCCTCATACGCAGGAGGTCGTGGGTTCAATCCCAGGCCCGTTCCATTTCTCATACTTTGTATCTTTTCATATATTTCTCATGTTCTAGCAATCGCTAGAACTGGAAATGGGCTTTCATACCGTTTCCATCTTCTATCCCTATACCTACAACTTGATTAGTTCTAGCAGGTTACTGTTAGAATTCGAAATGAGCGAAAAAAATCGTTTCGACATCCAATTAGAATACTACCCCACCCTTTCATAACTATCACATTGGCAACCCGTTAACCGAAACGAGCCTCTGCCATAAAACCTTAACCCCAAAATTCCAATAAAATTCCGCAGGAGCACGTGGCGAGTGCAGAGGTGTTCTCGGCTTGCAGTGGGCGAGTGACTGCATCATCAATGCCTTCCCATCCCCGATGACCGTGAGGACGTGGCCAGTGCCGTTATCGACTCTCCAAAATACTAGAGCTCTCGGACTGTGCACATTGAGGTTGGAGAGCAAATTCTATGCTTCCATCCATTGGTTCCCTGTGCAATTGCGATTGTTCTGGTCGATCACGGAGTAGCAACTACGAAATGCACGATCATCATGCTCATGCTCATGCTCATGCTAAACGGAATTTTCAACCAAAAGACCTATTTGGCCGAATGACCAGTTCGGTCGTATGTCCCTTTTGGTCGAATCGTTTCCGGCTTAACAAATGTTTCGACAAAATGTACAATTCGGCCAAATGGAATTCGGCTAGATAACTTTCGGCCGAACGTACGGAATTCGACCAATTCGACACGAAACTTATTTGCACCTGTGTTGTTTTTTTTTCACGACAGCTCGATTGTCTATTTATGATTGATTGATAATTGTTTTGTATTGAAAATTACCGTAAAGATATAGTTAGAATATAAGGTATTTAAAACTAACTCATTTTATGATCACGATCAAATAGATATCTGAATAGGCAAAGCCACGATAGCAAAGTCGATACAAGTACTTTTAGGCTATCACGTATTTTTCCATAAATTAATACTTATAAATAATACTGAAAACAACTAATGATTTTCATCGTCTGTTGCTTGTAATAAATTATTTCAAGAATTTGGAAGTTTAAAAAAGAAGTAGAAGAAGAATTACACCAAATGTTTTGGAATTCTATATGACGGTCAAAAACCATTAACTGCTTTACTTTTTTGCTGTTTTGATCTCTCTAAAAAAAATTTCTCGATTTTATAATGACATCATCACCAGACAGATGATATCTGGGTTTTATCATGCAATTGCGAGAAAGGGCCGTTTTGTTGGAAGTCATTCATCCGAAAGCCATTTGGCTGAACAGCATGTTAGGCCAACAGTCAACAATCCGAATTTCATGTGGTCGAAATGGACGTTTGGTTGAAACGGTAATTAGGTCAAATATGGTTTGGCCGAAAACTTCGATAACCCTCAGAAAAGGCTGATGGGACGATAGCTTTTTGGAGAGAAAGGAGCCTTCCCAGGTATCCAGATGGGAAAGACTTTCGCAGACTTCAGGACAATGGAAAGTAGCTAATTAGCAGACACTGATTGAGGATCAGCGAAAGGTGTTCAAAGAATGGAGCACTCTTGTGTTTGAGCTCGAGATTTAGGATGCTGTCGAAGCCTGTGGCCTTCATATAATTTGATTATTTGATATAGGCCGTCAATTCGCCAGCTGTGACCTCCAACTTTTCCGAGAAGTCGTTTGGAGTCAGATGGATGTTGTTCGCATGCTCGCTGACGGCTGCTGCATGTGGACAGATGATATTCTGTTCAGGATTGAGTGAGCTGACGAAATGGCGACCTATTTTGGTCGCCATCTCTGTAGGGATTATCAAGCGATCCTTATACTTATTGTTGTCAAGCGGGATCAAAGGTGGAATAGGCCGAGGCTTGGATTTTAAAATCTAGGCTAGCTTCCAGAACGGATTAGCACTTTCTAACGCTCTTTTAAACCGATACTATCGTTATCGTAAAGATTTTGAAGTAAAATATCAATGTACTAAAGACACACAAAGTAAAATTACAATGAATATATATTTGCATACGACTACGTAGTCCAACGTTACGAATACAGCCAATATATGACAATGTGGGCTTCGTGGGCGTGCGGCTAGCGACGTCAACCGTCTAGACGCATGTGCGATAATACACTTTTTCTTGACGAAACGAAATGAAACGAAATTTAAAATGTATTTGTTGATTCAAATATAGATTTATTTTCGAGACCACGAAACGAATCAAAATTTTAAATTTATTCGCGAATTGTTAAATTGTTAAATTGCAATTTAAATTAAAGTTTTGGAAGTCAAATAAGGCCGTTACAAATATTCAATTTAAATTATGTCCTATTGGTCCCCGGAAGGCCGATGGTGAGTAGGCGAAGCGGTGGATAATGAAAAATAAGTCAAAAGGAAAAAAAAACAAAAATTCCTCGGATTGGTTAAAGAATATTTTGAAAATCCTCGGAATTACCCGATTTTTTTTGTTGTCCCCTCAAAATATTATTTTTTGGCAAATAAATCCCAGGGAGGGGGACATAATTGGTTTTAAATATTTATTGATAAAGCTATGATTTCACTTACGGGGAAATCTTTACAAAGCAATTAAAAAAATGATTAATGTTCTCCTGGATTACGGTACTATAAAGTACGTCGATTTCTTTAATTAAGGCTCAACTTTGCCTGCTAGATAAAGTTATCAGTATAACTAATTCTAATTACGAACATTTACACTGTAAGCCTGACGTACTAAAAATTGCGTTAAATCCGACGCATTTTCGTTAAAAATAGGATAACCCAAAAAATTAAGTAAAAGATGCTTTTCGTTTTTTGCTAAACATTTCAAACAAAACACAAACATTTGCCCGAAGTGTGTGTGTGTAATTTAAAGAAACGAAGAAACGAAATAAAGAAATCAGATGTCGTCATGCTCAAACCCTGCGAAATTCCATGGAATTTCGTTTCAAACTACCTGAATCGGACTATGGGCTTCGGAGTTATGGCCAAAATACTTTTATTTACATGAAAAATTCTCACCCATTTTTAGGCACTTATTCTTAACCGATTTGCTCGCAACAAGTTGCATTCGACGCAAAATCCTGTCCCATTGTTTCCTATTTAAAATTGGCCAGATCGGACTATGGGCTCGGAAGTTATGGCCAACATTTATTTTTACTCACACGAGAAAGGCACCATCACCGCTAGGTGGATTAATCTGTTTTTTAGAATTTAAGTTGTTCTACAGAAATGCTCCAATTGCATGTTTTTTTGGGACACTTTTTGAGTAGAGCTTTTGCATCAATATCTAAAACCATTCACTGTAGCAGAAACATAATCACAATTAGCAGAATACAGGAATTGTTGAAGCATCCTGTCACCGATTACTACGAAAATCTACATTTTATTTACATTTAATCTACAATGCAGGCATCCCACCTCAGAGCACTGCGATTGACTTTTAAATATGTGTACATTGCTTTGTAATAATAATAAATAAATAATACATTGCTTTGTAAAACATGCAACACACTTTACCTGTCTACTCCGATTGAATTTAAAACTTTCTAATATTGTTTATACAGTCGACTCTCTACATCAGAAGTTCCATATCTCGATATCTCTCCCTACTCGAGCAAAGCTTGAGAGCGAATCGATAACTTGTTTTGATGTTGTGAAATCGCCGATTATGAATACTAAATATGATATCTTTTTGGTCGTTTTCGTCCTATTTTCGCAGTTTGAACGATGGATGGGTCTCCCAACAGCTGATGCAACTCGTGATTAATTCGCCTACTCCACGTACCGTCCGCCATCTGCACCTTACCCTAGATGGTACGCAGCACTTTCCTTTCGAAAACTCCAAGTGCACGTTGGTCCTCCATGAGCATCGTCCAGGTCTCGTGTCCGTAGAGAACTACTGATCTAATGAGCGTTTTGTAGATAGTCAGTTTGGTACGGCGTCGAAACCTATTCGATTGGAGCGTTTTGCTGAGTCCAAAGTACGTACGATTTAATACAATGATGCGTATCCAAATTTCTCTGCTGGTATCGTTATCGGCGGTCACCAGTGAGCCCAAGTACACGAATTATTCATCCACCTCGATTTCGTCACCACCGATGCAAACTCGAGGCTCTGGTGGCTAACATTGTCTTCTCTTGAACCTTTTCCTATCATGTACTTTGACTTCAACGTATTGACGACTAGTCCGATCCGCTTAGCTTCCCTCTTCAGTCTAATGTCGGCTTCCTCCATCTTCTCAAAGTTACGTGCCATAATATCAATGTCGTCGGCGAAGCCAAATAGCTGGATGGACTTATTGAAAATTGTACCACTCGTGTAAATCCCTGCTCTTCGTATTACCCCTTCCAAAGCGATGTTGAATAGCAGACACGAAAGACCATCACCTTGCCGTAACCATCTGCGGGTTTCAAAGGCACTCGAGAATGCCCCTGAAACTCGAACTACGCACATCACTCGATCCATTGTCGCTGTGATCAACCGTGTCAGTTCATCCGGAAATACGTGTTCGTGAATTAGGTGGCATAGCTGGTCTCGATCGATTGTATCATATGCGGCTATCAAGTCGATAAATAGATGATGGGGCACGTTGCATTCGCGGCATTTCTACAGTACTTGGCGAATGGCGAACACCTGGTCCGTGGTGGAGCGTTCGCCCATAAAACCCGCCTGGTACTGCCCCACGAACTCCCTTGCAATTAGTGTTAGTCGACGACATAAAATTTGGGAGAGTACCTTGTGAGCGACGTTCAGTACTTTGATTGCGCAGTAGTTGCTACAATCCAGATTATCACCCTTTTACGTGAACGGTTCAACTTATCATAGAACTTTCGTGTGTTATTAGTGCGATACAGTTGCTCCGTCTCTTCACGGTCTCGATCTTTCTCCGGAAAATCGAGTTTTGTCTGTTCCGCGCCCGTTTATATCGTGTCTCGACCACCCTCGTGCGGTGTTGCAGCAATCTCGCCCATGCTGCATTCTTCTCTTCTACTGACTGCTCACATTCACCGTCATACCAGTCGTTTCTCTGATCCGGGAGCACCGTGCCAAGTGCAGCGGTTGCGGTGCTTCCAATGGCGGATCGAATATCTCTCCAGCCATCTTCAAGAGACGCTACGCTTAGCTGCTCTGCCGTTGGGAGTGCTACTTCCAGTTGCTGCACGTATCCTTGGGCTAGTCTACCGTCTTGTAGCCGCCCAATGTTAAGCCACGGCGTTCGACTTCGACGCGTGTTGTACACCGTCGAGAGTTTTGAGCGCAGGCATACTGCAACGAGGAAGTGGTCGGATTCAATATTCGCACTGCGGTAAGTGCGAACGTTCGTGATGTCTGAGAAGAATTTACCGTCGATTAGAACTTAGAACTTATTAGAACCGGTCTATACATTTCGTCCCTTCCTACCCTAGCGTTCATGTTGCCGATGACGATTTTGACGTCCCACAGTGGGCATCCATCGTATGTCTGCTCCAGCTGTGCGTAGAACGCTTCTTTCTCGTCGTCGGGTCTCCCTTCGTGTGGGCGGTGCACGTTAATGATGCTATAGTTGAAGAAACGGCCTTCTATCATCAGCTTGCGCACATCCTTTCGCTGGTTGGCTGCCACCCAATTACACGTTGGAGCATCTTACCCAGCACTATGAAGCCGGTTCCCAGCTCGTTTGTGGTGCTACAGCTTTGGTAGAAGGTAGTCGCTTGATGACCGCTTTTCCTAACTTTCTGTCCTGTCCAGCAAATATCCTGCAGCGCCACGACGTCGAAGTTGCGGGGATGTAATTCATCGTAGATCATCCTGTCGCAGCCTGCGAAACCTAGCGACTGCAGTTCCATGTTCCAAGCTTCCAATCGTGATCCTTTATTCGTCGCCTAGGTCTTTGCCGATTATATCGAGTCGCATTATCTCTTATATTGTTCGTAATGATTGGTTTCCCAGGCGGCCTATTGGGCCTGCGCACACCTCCGGCCTCGTCGGAGGGCCGTCGTGTCAGATCTGTCTTGTATCTCACCTGACACCAGAACTTGGGCTTGTGCGCTTTGAGCGGCACACGGTCACTTTGGTGGGGCCTACTTGCGGATACATTCAGCTTTTTATTGGAGTTCAACAGGGCCCACTGTCAAACCCAACCACATCCTTGGCAAGCCCCACAACTCGCTGATGGCCTGGGAAAGGATCGTCAAGCCCTTGGACGTAGTCCCTTCTGCCGCATTGTAGAGAGTCGACTGTAGTTCTTCATTGAAATTAAGTAATTTTAGCCAGTTTTAAATTTATTATTAACATATTGCTTTTACACTGTTATTGGTAAATAGCTAATTCGCTTTGTTTTATTTAACAGTGTTTCTCAAATTTTGGTAGGCTGTTTAAGGATTAAGGACTATTCAGTTTATTGAGAGGACACTTTTACATAACGATATTATGTAGACGGATTGGTCAATTTTGATGGAGTTTGCTTTATCGTAGATTATAATACACTGTCAATCAACTGTGATTTTTGAAAAGAGATAAAACAGTTTATACCCAACACAATGGCACATATTGTCAAAGCTTCTCGAATTTCACATAAACGTAAGCTTCCCAACAGATTTTTTTATAATCAAAATTGACAGTTTGTAAGAAAATTGTAAATCGGCATGTCAACAAAATCATCAAGAAGATCGGAAAGAAACACACTGTCAATAATTTGTCGATATCTAGAAACAGTAGAGCCTGTGGCAGACCAAAAACGGAATATAAACGGTTGGAACTGTTGAAGATCCAATAAATTCAGATTATTATGAATATCCCAAATTTCTGAGTTAGAATTGTTTCGTTGATAATTGGATTTCATTTCTAGAAGGTCAGATAATATATTCAACGAAAAGAAAACAGATTTCGAAAAAGATTGATGGTTTAAAAAACATCGATAATACAAAGTGTCCTCTCTATAAACTGAGCAGTCCTCACTTTATTCTCCATCGCTATTCTTTTTTAATTGGTTATATTAATTTTCAATTGATATCATATTTATATAAAGACTGAGAATCAAGTGTACAATCATTATGATTTTTTTGGTTTTTATCCACTAAATGAAAATGCTCAGTTTATTGTCTTAAAAACAATAGGTTTTAACTCTATTATTTTGTTTTTCTGAACAACAAACCAAATATCATAGATTCATACATATTGCTATGATATTTCTTTAGAACAATAAAAGTAAGGGATGCGTCATCATCCCATGTAGAACCATTATAATCAATGGTTAACTGATTTTCATTGTTTTGAACTCCTCACTATTGACTTGTTGCTTATTCAGTGGATTTTGAATAAAATTCAACAATAAATATATTCACACCACCAAACCCTGCATAATTCCCCAATCTAACAACAAGAAAAGCTCGGAACCAAAACACTGGAAAAATATCCGTTCGCCGATCGCTTTATGTCTGTAGCAGAAGCTACTCCCAGCGGGCATCGACCATCAACTGACCGTTCGTTTGTTGGACGGTTCCATTATGTTTACACAGCTGAAAATTTCCTGTAAAAGTCAAACAACTCTTCCCAGCAACCGACCAGCCACTGGCTGTGTGCCGTTGTTGCTTGCTTCCACGGTTTTGTATTTAGCATTTTGAAGAACCACTATTTGGCAAAACAGAATACATCCACAACATACATACCGACCGGTCGGTGGCGGAGTTGTAGCAAATATAAAAACACAACTCAATGGGAAAACGCGCTTCGGACGGGGATCGTTTGTTCACGCCATATATTTGGACCACGCCGCTGCCGCTGGAGCTGGATTGCTTCACACAGGCACGGACTTCACAGACATAGGCGACCGGCTCCGGGGAAGTGGAACGGAGAGGAAATGAAAACTCGCTGCTGGAAAAATGTAAACACAAATTTAAAAATAGTACAACAAGAAAGGCAAAAGCGAATTACGGTCCGGGCACACGAAAGCGAAAATAAGATTGGAATCGTGATTTTTCATATCAACACAGACCATCATCGATATGTGTGTGCTTCGAGTAGGTACACAAAGGAACCGCAAACAGCATGTTCGGGAATGGATTTTTTTTCCGCTGTTGGTGATTTATGTTTTAGTTTTATGTTACAGTCGAAATTGGATGTTTATGCAAATGTTCACCGGTTGGTGTTGAGGGTCGACGAGTGGGAATGTGTTTTGTGGGCTTCAAATAGTGAGTTCAATGTCACCGTATCGCAACACCGAATCTATGACTCCACCCATAGGCTGCTATTTTTAATCAAGGCCCTCAGTTCTAAGTTACAACCGAAATGTTGTGTATCTCGTCCCGATGGTCGTGCGAATTTGCCGGTTTGGTTTTGTTAGAAGGAAGATCGCCTAGCTGGATTACATTTCAAATAAGGAATTGTCTGATTGTCAACTGGAAACTGTTTTTGTGAATAGATTGCCCAAAAAGGATAGAGAACTCTTAGAAAGTGTTTGATAAGTATTTGGAAAATACCATACCAACTTTCATATAGCTTACTCCTCCTTGAATTCATATTTAACATCCTCAACAAGGAACTTGAGTACAATTTATTTTATTTATCTCATTTTTGTGATTTTTCAGCAGTGGTCATATCAGAAAAAAAAACACATGTTGAGCCAATAATGAAACAAATACCCAAAAGGCATTGGGGGCTTCCTTAGCCGCGCGGTAAGGTGCGCGGCTACAAAGCAAGACCAAGCTGAAGGTGGCTAGGTTCGTTTCCCGGTCCGGTCTAGGACATTTTTTCGACTTCCCTGGACATAGAAGTATAGTCGTGTTAGCCTCATGTTAAACAAATGCAAAAATGGTAACTTGGCTTAGAAACCTTGCAGTTTCTATCTGTAGAAGTGCATAGAGAACATTAGGCTGCTAAGCGGCAATGTTCCAGTGGGGAATGTAAGGGCAATAAGAAGAAAACCCTATAAGCAGTTATCCCATTTTAAACAAAAGAAGTTTACAGTTATCAAAAAATCCTATATTTAACACAGAAACAGAGCTTTACTTCTTTTTCTACATGATATACCACCTGACATGCTCAAGTACAAATCAGACCCCCTTGGTTTGATATAGGAGTGGCTTCAAGTTGAGGCTTTTAATGCAGACAAAATCCCCGCTAAATCTGTTTTAGGCAAAAGATACGTCACTCATGGATTTGTCGATCCCGGCCCAAACGCTACATTGCCACAAATGGACTACCGCGGCTGGGGGTACCCGAGTGCGGATGATACAACCTTAAAAAGAAACGAAAACTAGAAATCCCTTCGTTAGAGTCTACGACGACGAAGAGGGCCTTCTTGTTCGGTTTCCTTTTCTTTGGCTTAACCCCGAACAGTTGCCAGAGTTGCCTTTTTGTATGATGCACACGTGGAGAACGCCGCGCCGTAGTTTTCGTATGACATCTGAGGCGTGTTTTGCGAACGAGAAGCATCTTCAAAAAAACACGAAAACCTTGCTCGAGGAGAAGATTGTTAGGGATTTGGTGTGGAATAACGAGTTATACGCCAAGAAAATGATAAGGAAATGTCATTAGAGAGCTGTCAAAATACTTTGTACTTGGCGAGGTAAGATGAGCACGTAATGATGAAAAACCTTGCCGTACGTATGTGTGTATGCACACCAACAAAATAGAGACATATTCACTCGAGCGAAGAAGAGGGTCTCTTATCTGACGGCAAGCTTTGGAAATGTTGCATTGGAGCCCTGCGAGTGTGTATTCCGGGGCTGTGAAATGGCTGCCGAAGACAAATAGTAGAAGGATTTGCGAGGCACCTAGGCGACAATTATGTACAACGACGACGGCGACGGCGGCGATGAGAGTAAATGCAGTGGAAAAATAATGAGTGTACCACCTCACTGGGTTTGTTGGTGGTACTCCAAGTTTGGGTTGCGGTTGTCTGAATTACTTCCTCGGTTTTCTTTTCCCAAACGACGAGGGCCCGTACGTGCAAGTGAGCGTACAACAAATTGAGGTATTGCGTCGTGTGAGATTATTCATAATGATAATCCCCTCATCTGAAGATTTGTAGTGCGGTTTTGTAAATCGGTTCAATGTGTACACAGATGAGAACATGTGTTTTTGTGATATGTATCATTTAAAGTACACGTTCTATAATTTCTTCCTAAACGTGACATTACAACACAGTATGTTGCCGTTTAAGTTGTATGAAGAATTTCATCATTTGAGCATGGCTATATGGAACCGAAGAAAATTGTCTTTAAGAAATCCTGTTATTCATTAAACCAAGTAGTGTGATGCTGGCAATAACAATGAGTGCTTTTACAAAGGCACATTCAAACACCCAATGTGATAACCAACAACCATATTGCCGAGTTTGAATTGCCCTCCACCAGTCATATCCATTCTTTTATTCAACATTTCAGCTAATCCTGTTTGCATGCAAAAATGCTCCCAATTTGTCACCATCCAATTCAGGCTGTTGCCGAGCTTAATCACTATTAAACACAAATTCGTACCGTTTGTCCCAACAACAAAAAAGCAGAAGTCGTTATCGGGGGGCCCGGTGGTGGGCTCTCGCTCTGTGCCCTGTGCGGAAGTCTTCTCTGCTAGCCAGCCATTGGGCCCGATCCAGAGCCATTCCAGCGCACAATGGGGGGAAACCAATTTTCCTACACTCTCTGGGGAAAAATTGGCAAAAGTTCAACTGGCAAGATATGAATCATCTCGCATGTGCCAGCAACAGCCGGCAGCCTTTTCACATGCTGTCATGCACACAAACACATTCACTAATTCACAAATTCCTCACCTGATGCATATGCATGCGATGGGGCTATTGCACACGGTGGTGTGCTGTTGCTGAAAAGGGATTTCGACAAACAAACGGTCCCTGGATTGGAGCGGACTGGTTTCGGTCAGTTCTGTTCAATGCGGCCGTGTGGCTGATCTTGGAGCAGCAGTGTTTGTTCGGAATTCTAGGAAGATTTTTATCAAACTGCTTGGACGGATTGTTTCATTTCGGCAATTAATTAACAGGTTGAACATAGGTGCATTGTATTCCGGTCAATGTGACCTAAAATATGGTTTGTTGGATGAACGGGACTATTCACGTAAACAGATTTCTTTGGATGTTTCGTTCATCCCTCCCGTAGACTTTTTTTCCTATAAATTTAATTTATTTTGTATGAAGCTCCCCGCTTCAACCTTAATGGAATTAAGATCCAGATCGCAGATCCGAATCATGCTGTGGGTCCTGTTTGTTAAAAATTGAACTCGACCTGAAACTAGCATTGGGGTTATCCTATTTAAATTTTTACAATATGCCTTATTTTGCTGATTCCTAAATACAAATAAAACGCCGGATGCGGGGAGGTAATAGCAGATTAAGTCATAATATCGCTTCCCGTCCTTCAAGAATCTGAAGGAGATGGGATCATCAATGAGTGCTTCACGCATGCTGGAGGGAATCCTGAAGAGCATCCCGAGGATGTTGATACAATAAACAGTAACATTTCACGTATTCCACGAAGTTGTGAATTCACTAGGATTTCGGGAATTTCGCGGTTTTTGGGATTAACGCAGTTTTGCTTTACACGGAACGTATACCGACTGCAGTGTATCCCATTCTTCACAACGCCTCCGTAGTTGTATTTATATGCAAATCTTGTGTGGCCTTTTCGTAGCTGCAATAGCACTAACAAATTGTTCATTTTGACGTAGCATTACGTCTGCAGATTCAAATTTGAGACCGTTATGAAAAGTGTTCAGGAAGAATGGGCTTAGCCGCTAATAACTCAGCCGTCTTTCAACCGATTTTGCAGATTTTGGTATCAATCGATCAGCGAACTCTTTAAAATCTCAAACTATCCTAACTATTGAAACCAATCCCGTACGTGCATCGCAAGCACAGACATTAAAAGTGTGCAACTCGCGGGCTGGACTCCTAATCTTCAGTTCAATCAAAACAGCAAGGAGAGCGGACACGAGGGCCTCTAAGCAGCTGTCCCAAAATGACGACGGTAGTGGAGAGAGTGATTTGTTCATCGATTGATCGTCGCCAGCACTCAAAAGAAATTTCAACGCAATGTTTGGACCTTCGTTTGGTCACGTTCGGTTGAGAGGTGCATTGTGAAAAAAAAAATGTTTTTTAGGACAAAATGGCGTTGGTTGCGGTACTGGGCATCGGTGGCTGTACTGAAAATGTATGTTGAATGTATTCGTAATTTTTACGCATGGTTTGGACAAACGTTTAAATGCGTGAGTTATAAAAAACGCCTTGTGGATTGGAAATCGGCTCTTTACAGAAATTCCGTTTTACACAATAAAAGGTAGAATCGAGACTAATTTTCATAAAAGTGCGAATCATAATCGATTGACGACGGTAGAAATTCTTCGTCGGTAGCAGCCCAAGCACTTGGAAAAAGGAGATGCTCTAAAAAATTTATCTCAGGGATGACGTCTGAAATCGGGATCGCAGCAAGCCATGCGCGCGGATGGTTGGTTTTGAATTTGCTGTCACGTTTTTGTTCGTTCGCGCAAGAAACAGATTCGGCTGATGTTTATATTTTGCATGTACTAGAAAAGTGTTTTGAAGTTTAGAATTTACCTTTAATAAAGTGTATTTCTTAATTGAGTGCGCGAAGTCGTTTGTGTATACGGGGATGTGTGAAGTAAATTGTTCGTGGAAGTGATTGGATCAATTTGGTGAGATTGTTTCAATATATTTTTATATGATTCCAAAATTAAATGCGCGCTGGATTAAAAAAACCCAACTTAATTCACCGAGTAGTGATACGGCCTTTCTCGCATTTAGCCAAGACACCAACCTTACATGGTGCTAATATGGTTCGGTGTACCATTTTCTTCATAACTTTTAAACGCAACGGTCGATCAATATCAAATTCAATAGTGATCATCTAGGCTTTGCCCCCTGTCGAATGAAACTTGTTGCGAGGAAATCGGTTGAGGATTACTGTAAGAAAAGTTGTCTAATGTTTTTCTTAGCTTTTGTGCACACACATACACACACATACACACACACATACACACGGACAGACAGACATGTGCTCAGTTTGTCGAGCTGAGTCGATTGGTATATAACACTACCCGGGCAGAAGCCATAAACAGAATAACAAAACATGATATGGACTTGATTGATATAAGAGATAAAAGAACAGGCAATAATATCAAAAATTTGCACCGAAATATCATTTAGATATCAAGATATGCTATTGATAAGAACAAACTAATGGCACATGATATTGATCACTTATTACAAATAGCATAAGTTGATCTTCTGATGATATTTTAGTGCAAAATTTTGATATTATCGTCTGATCTTTTATCTCTTATATCAATCATGTCCATATCTCATTTTGCTATCTTATCAACATTTGATATTATTGAGTTATTTTCGTCTACTCGGGTATGGGTCTCCGAGGCTTCTATAAAAAGTTCGTTTTCGTAGCCTTTCGGTACAACTTTGTTGGACGAGAAAGGCAAAAATCCGGAAGTTTGTTTATGGATCCATTTATCCAATTGATAATGGTAACATAAACAGGCGGGGCTTATTGCTAGTGAAAGTGACCTCGGACTGGACGTGAGTTACCAGGCAGTCTGAAATGGGTCACTGGAGCTGCAGTAGAGCTAGCACCTTCTAACTCCCTGTCTAAAGCTGACTTTATTAAAGACAGCTTTCTTCCATAATACCACTGCCGGACAGTGGGGGTTAGATTGAAGATACACACACACAGGGATGACGTCTGAAATCGAGTGGCTGAAGCTGGCGTCAATTTCAATCAAGTGATTTTCGCTAACTTCTGATTTCGGGTTTGTTGTTGTTTATATTAGAAAGGCGTATTATTGAAAACAAATTGATTTATTTCAGAACCATCATTGTGCATAAGAGAATGATGAGTCATAATAATTGTTTGTTTTGTTGTCAAGCAGTTTGACGAACATCGACTACGCCCCCAAGAAAACGCTTCGGTTGCTGCTTTGTTTGAACGTGTGTGAAGTTGTTCGAACAACCATTTGACAGTTGGCTACTCGGTTGGAAAAAAATAAAACGGTTTGATTTTGGTTTGAGTTGTCGGGGGCGGAGTTAAGGTTCTCCGAACATGTTTGAGCATTTGAAGTGAAGTTGCACAAACCCCCAAATATTTCTTGATGGTTGATGCTCAAGTTGTCGCTTCAGTCGTTCGTGTGTGATATTGTCGGTCGAATAAATTGATTGTTCGTGCCGCTGATGGTGACACTTGATGGATGTTTGAATAAACGAGAGGTGGAGTCAATGTTGGTCAAACTGCTTGACCGTGTGTACGTTCCATTATGCACATCGCTTTCGACGTTGATCGGTGCTTCGTTCTGGTCGCTCTGCCAATCGATTGCGAATACCGGGCCTCGGCTTCCCAGTATTCAATATTAATTAAGACAGAGGCCTCGTCCCTTTGATGACCGGTACCGTTGATGTCGGCTCGTTGGCTCCGCCTTTCGTTCGATAAATGCCAGTACAGCGGTGCTAAACCAGTGTCAAGTCATTTTCTTTAAAGTGCAAATCATAATTGCTTGATGTCGGTAGCAGGGCATGCGCTCGTCGGAGGAAAACGTTGAGAAAATATATTCGCATGGATGGAGTCTGGAGCGTTTCTGCAAAAGATCATTGAGCTGCCCATGCTTTCATAGTTGACGTAACAACCATTGCACGTTCGCACGTATTTCGAATAATTTAGAGACAAACATTACACATTTAAAACTTTTCAAGCCGTAAGCACTTAAATGAGGCTTGAAACAAGCAAAGTACCCGAGTAGACGAAAATAGCTCATTAATATCAAATGTTGATAAGATAGCAAAATGAGATATTGACATGATTGATATAAGAGATAAAAGATCAGACGACAATATCAATATTTTGCACTAAAATATCATTAGGAGATCAAGTTATGCTGTTTGTAAGAAGTGATCAATATCATGTGCCATTAGTTTGTTCTTATCCATAGCATATCTTGATGTTCAAATAATATTTCGGTGCAAATTTTTGATATTGTTGCCTGTTCTTTTATCTCTTATATCAATCAAAACCATATCATGTTTTGTTATTCTGTTCATGGCTTCTGCCCGGGTATCGATGTTGCAGCGGTCGATTTTTTTTTATTCAGACTAAAGCCGAAGTTGCCTGTGTGGTATATAAGAGTCTTCTCCATTCGGCTCGGTCCGTGGCTACACGTCGCCAGCCACGCAGTCTACGGAGGGTCCGCAAGTCATCTTCCACCTGATCGATCCACCTTGCCCGCTGCGCACCTCGTCTTCTTGTGCCCGTCGGATCGTTGTCGAGAACCATTTTCACCGGGTTATTGTCCGACATTCTGGCTACGTGCCCGGCCCACCGCAGTCGTCCGATTTTCGCGGTGTGAACGATGGATGGTTCTCCCAACAGCTGATGCAACTCGTGGTTCATTCGCCTCCTCTTCGTACCGTCCGCCATCTGCACCCCACCATAGATGGTACGCAGCACTTTCCTTTCGGAAACTCCCAGTGCGCGTTGGTCCTCCACGAGCATCGTCCAGGTCTCGTGTCCGTAGAGGACTACCGGTCTAATGAGCGTTTTGTAGATTGTCAGTTTGGTACGGCGGCGAACTCTATTCGATCGGAGCGTCTTGCGGAGTCCAAAGTATGTACGATATCCAGCCACTATACGTCTCCGACTTTCTCTGCTGGTATCATTTTCGGCAGTCACCAGTGAGCCCAAGTACACAAATTCTTCTACCACCTCGATTTCGTCACCACCGATGCAAACTCGCGGTGGGTGGCTTACATTGTCTTCTCTTGAACCTCTTCCTATCATGTACTTCGTCTTCGACGTGTTGATGACTAGTCCGATCCGCTTGGCTTCCCTTTTCAGTCTGATCAGTGGCGCCGGGAGTGGGTGGGACAAGTAGGACATGTCCTACGCATGAAAATACCTGGGTAGGACAGTCGAAGCATTGTCCTACCCATGATTATTACCCATGTCCTACCTATACCATATGGATAACTAAAAGATATACTTAATACTATAAATACTATTGAAAGATCTAAAGCCATATTATTAAAACTTTTTTTTGTATTTTTATTAAGGAGACTTGCATCCCTAGGCTGGCTCGTTCCCAAAGCTTTTTTGATTTTTAGGGATTTTGACTGGATTAGTTGCTAATAATTAGGTTTTCCGGCTTTCAGTAACATGAAAATGTTGATAATTTCAAATCATTGGCAACGATTCGATACGGGGGTTTGAATCTGAGCCCTGATGATGAGTCTCAGTCTCAGAGCCTATGAGCCATTTTTTCCATTCCAAAAAGTGCTTAATGATGTACCTATTAAGATTTTCCAAGAAGTCTTGAGATTTCTAATAGTTTCTGTTCTTCCATAAAATTGTTGAACATTTTCTGGAAGAACGTAATTATTTCTGCTAGTCCAGGGAGGCTCAGAGAATATATGAATTATGTAAAGAATATACAGGCTGACAAGTGAATTGATCGAAAATTGAATATCTAAACAAGGATGTAGCTTAGCATGACTTAGCTAAGGCTACCTGTACTTGTCAATGGTTGCTTCTCCGTGACTGGTCAGAACGGGTGTAAATTGAACTACGATCCAAGTGAATAAAGGTTGGTATTTACTACCTACGGAGAGGATAGTTATTGCGCAGTTATTGTTGTTACTAGAGACCGGGAAAACCTCTGCATCCCTACAATACCATGTAAAGAAAATTTCGTTATAGTGTAATGAACAGAAGTATAGATCGAGGATTCACTTAGAAAAGTGATGTAGTCTATGTAGTCATTATGTGATGTTGTTTTTGAAAGACCTCCTGTCTACAATTCGCGAAGTCGAAGCAAAATTCTTCACACAAACAATTACAGTTCTTTATGGGTTTTTACAGTAGAGCAACAGAGAGGAGGAGATGGCGGCCATGTTTCACTCAAACTCTGACAGATAGCAATGGGATTTCCGATAGGAGGGAAGATCAGAATTTGTTTCGACTTCGCGAATACAGAAGCGGTAGTCACTAGACTGTCGAGCTTGTCTCCAAAAGTTGAGAAAATAAACAAGGATATGGGAGAACAATCGCAGGAAGGGAATGTTAGTGTGTTATTTTATAAAGAAGAACTCTGAAAGCTTCTAATATTTTATTTGAATCTGTAGGAATCACAAATATACCTACGTTTGCATGAAATCGTATAAGTTAGAAAGTAAAAAGTCCGAACTTCGGAGTAACATTACTCTTGAGATTTCTGAAATCCCGTAAATAGTATAGAACACCCTTAAGGTCACTCCTGACAGAATCGTATTTTCAAAGTGCTCGCCTTACGGAAGCAACGCACAACTGTTATTTTTATTTTTTCACGCATGCTGCGACGCAGCAAAGCTGAATCAACAAAAATGACAGTTGTCCGGCGCCTCCGTATCGAGTGGTGTGCCCCCCCCTACGCGAGCACTTTGAAACTTGGATTCTGTCAGGAGTGACCTTAAGCTCCCATTCTTGGACGATCATAAGCTTTACCAGTAGATTGAAGCGATGTTTCTGGAGATTTCTGTAGGTTCGATATCCTAGAAGTTAGTGACAATTGCTAAGAACCATCCAATAAATGTTTTTGCAGTCATAGGGAGTTTTATAACTTATCTGAGGATGTCCAATTTTTTTTAATCCGAGAGGATTTCCGGAATCAGCTGGAATTCCATGAAAGCACTCTATAGATTCGATAATCCAGTTTTTGTCCTACCCATGTCTCAGAACGTGGCCGCGCCTCTGAGTCTGATGTAGGCTTCCTCCATCTTCTCAAAGTTACGTGCCATAATATCTATGTCGTCGGCGAAGCCAAATAGCTGGACGGACTTATTGAAAATTGTTCCACTCGTGTTAATCCCTGCTCTTCGTATTACCCCTTCCAAAGCGATGTTGAATAGCAGACACGAAAGACCATCACCTTGCCGTATTCCTCTGCGGGTTTCGAAGGGACTCGAGAATGCCCCTGAAACTCGAACTACGCACATCACTCGATCCATCGTCGCTTTGATCAACCGTGTCAGTTTATCCGGAAATCCGTTTTCGTGCATTAGCTGCCATAGCTGGTCCCGATCGATTGTATCATATGCGGCTTTGAAGTCGATGAATAGATGATGTGTGGGCACGTTGTATTCGCGGCACTTCTGCAGTACTTGGCGAATGGCGAACACCTGGTCCGTGGTGGAGCGTTCGCCCATAAAACCCGCCTGGTACTGCCCCACGAACTCCCTTGCAATTGGTGCTAGTCGACGGCATAAAATTTGGGAAAGTACCTTGTAGGCGGCGTTCAGCAATGTGATTGCGCGGTAGTTGCTACAATCCAGCTTATCGCCCTTTTTGTAGATGGGACTCACGACACCTTCCATCCACTCCTGCGGCAAAACTTCCTCCTCCCAAATCTTGGTAATGACCCAGTACAGCGGTCTAGCCAGTGCCTCACCACCGTGTTTAAATAGCTCTCCTGGTAGTTGGTCAACCCCAAGGGCTTTGTTGTTCTTCAGCCGGCCAATCTCCTACTGGATTTCCTGGAGATCCGGGGCCGGTAGAATTATGTCCTGCGCGCGTTCCCCCAGGTCCATCACCATACCGCCATCTTCGTCTGCCACATCACCATTCAGGTGCTCTTCGTAGTACTGCCGCCACCTTTGGATCACCTCACGCTCGTTTGTAAGAAAGTTCCCGTTTATGTCCTTACACATATCAGGCTGTGGCACGTGGCCCTTACGTGAACGGTTCAACTTCTCATAGAACTTTCGTGTGTACAGTACAGTTGCTCCGTCTCTTCATGGTCTCGATCTTCCTGCTGACGCTTTTTCCTCCGGAAAATCGAGTTTTATCTGTTCCGCGCCTGTTTATATCGTGCCTCGTTCGCCCTCGTGCGGTGTTGCAGCAATCTCGCCCATGCTGGATTCTTCTCTTCCACTAACTGCTCACATTCGCCGTCAAACCAGTCGTTTCTCTGATCCGGGGGCACCGTGCCAAGTGCAGCGGTTGCGGTGCTACCAATGGCGGATCGAATATCTCTCCAGCCATCTTCAAGAGACGCTACGCCTAGCTGCTCTTCCGTTGGGAGTGCCACTTCCAGCTGCTGCGCGTATTCTTGGGCTAGTCTACCGTCTTGTAGCAATATTAAGCCGCGGCGTCCGACCTCGACCTGTGTTGTACACCGTCGAGAGTTTTGAGCGCAGGCATACTGCAACGAGGTAGTGGTCGGATTCAATATTCGCACTGCGGTAAGTGCGGACGTTCGTGATGTCGGAGAAGAATCTACCGTCGATTTGAACGTGGTCGATTTGGTTTTCCGTTCTTGGTTAGGTGATCTCCATGTGGCCTTGTGGATATTTTTGCGGGGAAAGAAGGTGCTTCGGACTACCATTCCGCGGGAGGCTGCGAAGTTTAAGCATCGTTGGCCGTTGTCGTTCGATACGGTATGCAGACTATCCGGTCCGATGACCTGTCTAAACATTTCCTCCCTTCCTACCTGCGCGTTCATGTCACCGATGACGATTTTGACGTCCCGCAGTGGGCATCCATCGTATGTCTGCTCCAGCTGTGCGTCGAATTAATTAAGTAAGCGCGTAATTAAACAAATTCGCTGAAATTTCGAATGGTTAATACGTCAACTATGAAATCATGGGCAGTGAGGGGTTGAGTTATTTTCTCTAGATTCTGATTTCTTTTGTAGTTGCTTGTGATTGGAAAGGCGCATTATTGACCCTTCACAGAACCGTCAGTTTTGCACAAGAGCAGATTTAGCCGAAAGAATATTTTTCAAAGCAAAACTTTCCCTCGTTAGCAATGCAAGCACTCGTCTTTGGGAGACGCTGCAAAATGGCGTCCATCGCGTTCCAGCGACAAATCATCGGGTGGCTGATGTTGGCCTCATTAACAGTCAGGTGAAATTATCTCTCATGATTCAAATTTTGGTTTTGTTACTGTAGGTGATTGGAAAACACATTATTGAAAATGAAACCGTTCTTTTCGAACGAAACATTTTAAGCAATAGAAAATTGATCGGAGAAAAAATTTCTTCGAAATGAAAACTACAATTAGATGACTGTGGGGTAAGACCGTCCCATTGGGCAAGATCACTAACAAGGATAATAGCATCAGTAGGCATAATTCTCACATTATGAATAAGAGAGAAGTGCTTTATAATGTAAAAAGGTAATGAAACTGAAAAAAAAGTTTTTAACCTAAATAACTGTTCTAAATAACTTAAATAACTATATCAAAAATAAAAACTGCTATTTTTTTTAACAATTTGACCTAGTGCGTAATTTTTGAACGCGTCATTCGAAAAAAAAATGATACTTAGTATGTGTAAATTTCAACATATTTGTAGTTCACTGCCAAAATTTCAGCTCAATCGGTCATCGGGGTACAAAGTTACAGCTTGTCAAAGTTGACCATTTTGTATAAAAAAAACGGCTTCCACTGCTATTATTCTGGACACAGGTGTACTTGGAATACAAACATATACCAAGAAGGGGTGAAACATCTTTTTTTTTTCAATAACTGCCTCCATTACTTAGGTTGATCCACAGACCTTGACTATATGGAGTTCGTAGACTACCTGGAACCAATGACAACAACAAGAACTACTTGGAATGGAAACATGTTTAATAAGAGGTCACACAATTTGTTCATTCTTCAATAACTGCCTCCATTACGGAGATTGATCCGACGACCTTTACTGTATGGATTTCGTAGACTACCTGGAACCCACGAAAACAACAAGAACTACATGACATACAAACATATACCAAGAAGGGGTCACAAAACTTGTTTATTCTCCAACAACAGCCTCCATTACGGAGGTCGATCCACAGACCTTGACTCTATGGAGTTCGTAGACTACCTGGAACCAATGACAACAACAAGAACTACTTGAAATGCAAACATATACCAAGAAGGCGTCACACAACTTGTTTATTCTTCAATAACTGCCTCCATTACGGAGGTTGATCCACAGACCTTGAACCTATGGCGTTTGAAGACTACCTGGGGCCCACGACAACAATAAGAGCTTCTTGGAATACAAACATATACCAAGATGCCAAGAAGGAGTCACGCAACTAGTTTATTCTTCGATAACTGCCTCAATTACTGAGGTTGATCCACAGACCTTGACTATATGAAGTTCGTAGACTACCTGGAATCAATGGCAACAACAAGAACTACTTACGCTAGCAGACCTTAAGATCTTATTCATGGGATTTTTTGGATGACTGAGACCTTACTCCAGGGATTTTTGGAGACCCTGAACATATACTGTGAACACCGACTATTCTAAGAAGCGAAATGAGCATGTAAAAAATTTGAAACTGGTTGATAGTCCTTTGGTTACGCGTGTAGACTCTTAAGACTTACTTCAAATATTTCTTGTATAACCATGGACAAAAGCTGTGATCCCTGACAATGAGCAGAAAGTACATGAGTTTCTGTTTCCAAAACAGTCAAAAATATCTAAATCGGTTGAAAATTGTTAAAGTTATGAAAATATCAATTTATAGGAACACGGGTACCCTGTCGGCCATCCACGTGGTAAAAAAAATCAGATGCCCCTCCCCACGTCTCTCCTCACTAAATCAACGTGATTTTTCTCACAGATGCTACATTTTATGGAGTTCTTAGATGTCACCGAGTTTCAGCTTTCAGCTATAAAAAGAATTTGAAATATCACCACTTGAAGTTGAAAAAGGAACACGGGTACCCTGTTGGCCGCATAAGGGTTAAAAACATATGGAATAGGTTTTCTTTCGTTCCTAAACAAAGAAAAGCTGTCGAGGCGTAAATCGTGAGATTGGAATATAAGATTATTATTATTATTTATTCAGACTAAGGCCGAAGTGGCCTGTGCGATATATAAGAGTCTTCTTCATTCGGGTTTGCCGATTATATCGAGTTGTATTATCTCTTATATTGTTCGTAATGATTGGTTTTCCAGGCGGCTTATTGGGCCTGCGCAAACCTCCAGTCTCGTCAGAGGGCCGTCGTGTCAGGGCTGTTTAGCATCCCACCTAACACCAGGACTTGAGCTTGCACGCTTTGAGCATGCAACGGATACATGCAACTTTTTACAGAGGTTTAACGGGGCCCACTATCAAACCCCACCCCATCCTAGGCAAGCCCCACAACTCGCAGATGGCCTGGGGAGGGATCGTCAAGCCCTTGGACATAGTCCCTACTGCCCGCCTGGAATATAAGAAGTAAGGGATAAAATAAAATCCTGTTCGGAAATTATTTATAGCGGCTAGTCCAGGATGCATTTATTGGGGGGTGTTCTGTTCGAGTAGCACACTTGTCATATACCAGTCACTGTGACTCATATACAACAAAATCCAGTCACATTGGAGTTGCTGCAACACAATCGATCTCAATTGTGCTACTAGGGATGACTTGTCAATATCCCCAACTCAGCCATCTTGGATTTTTGTATAGAATGTATTCTCGTTTGTTTATGTTTTCCACTGATAATGAACTTTTCCTCCCGCGCTGGTTATTCCCATCTACTAACGAAGTCGTATAACCTACTATACATAAAAAAAATCTTGGGCTAGACATGGCATGTCTTGATAGTTTGTCTTACTTTCTTTTTCGTTATTTCCAAATCTCAGAGCCTGTAAGAACTCATGATCATGCGGGATTTCCTTAATGAGCGGAGGGTGGCGAAACCTAATCTCTGCAGAATAGGATTCCTGACAAAACTATTAAGCTACGTAAATGTCATTAATGGGTACCCTTTTAAATTTTACAATGAATACAGCAAGAAGATAATCTTCTTCTTGTTCTTCTTATTGGCATCACATCCCCCACTGGGACATTGCCGCCTTGCAGCTTAGTGTTCATTAAGCACTTCTACAGTTATTAACTGCGAGGTTTCTACGCCAGGTTACCATTTCTGCATTCGTATATCATGAGGCTAACACGATGATACTTTTATGCTCAGGGAAGTCGAGACAATTTCCAATCCGAAAATTGTCTAAACCGACACCGGGAATCGAACCCAGCATAGTCTTGCTTTGTAGACGCGCATCTTACAGCTAGGCTAAGTAGGGCCCCAATTAACATTAAAAAGTCGAAAAAAAAACAAAACTACTGAATCCGGCGCACTAACAGAGCACCTTCTACATCACATGCCGAAACCGATAAACAATAATGAATTCAAGATTTTCACAAAGCTTTCATTCTTATCCTAGAATGCCTTATTGACCGTTGCTGTATTCGTTCCTGCCGGATCATGTTCGTCGATGACATTCCGTAGTATATAGGCCTATATATTGACTAAAAATGATGTTCACTTCGAATAAATTTGAGAAATACTGAAATTCACAACGCATACATTCTCGCCTACTAAATATGAAGGACAACGTCTGCCCACTCCTCTAGTATGAAATATTTTTTCCATTTTTCGATTCACCTTATTTTAGTCATCTTTTTTTTTAACAATTCGTCCGATTCTAATGACATAAATACACTCATTCTGTCCGACTTTCTCTTGGTGATAGAATTGGGTCAACGTGATAAAAACGGCTCCCCTCTGTACTGCAAGGGGAAATAATCAATAAGTTTTTGATCTGTAGCACAGACAAATTCATCGGTGTTGATAGGAATTAAATGAGGGGGTTGTAACAAGGGTGTAAGTAACAAAAAGTTAGTTTTGAGAAAAACTTTGCACCCAAGTTTTTCGTTTTTTTTCGCTTCATATAAATTATAAGAAAGTTCAAAAAAATACTAGTTTTTTGTGAATTTTAACATTTTCTATCAGCATATTGTCGCAAAGCTCGAGAACCAAAGCTTTTATTGCTGTAATCAACTGAGTTTTGACCAAAATGTCACTTACACCCCTGCAGTGAGTAAAATGTTTAATGTTATGAATCTACATATCTGCATAGTGAACAAATATTAATGCCACGTAGCATTCTTCTTTATAACAAATCTACAAGACCCCCTTCTACATCGTCTTTTGAGGTACCTAAATGTCGTCATTAAAATCTTTCTTTATTCGAAAAAGCTATTTTAATTATCCTATCCTCCGCTCTCTGCCATCGGGGAAACCGTCAAAGAAAATCTCGTACACATCTTAATTTAATCCTTCAGCATTAAGCATGTACGACAAAAGATGAACTAATAAACACCTCTCCGAATTCGGCTCCCGCCGAAATAAGACCCGAAATGCAGCCAAAAAGTTTTCCACTTTCGCAAAATAATAAAGTTTTCCTCCCTCCTTCTCCACTTTTTCTGTCGTGGCCCCCTTCATCACCGCACACGAGCCAAGTCATGTCACCGCAATGACAAAAAAGTGCACTTAGATTCACGCTCACATTTCCATTTGTCGGGCCCATAAAATCGCTATAAAACGCAAGCCTTTTCCGGGGGGCCTCTGCTGATGAGAAGGAGTTTTTTTCTTTCCTCCAGACTTATATGAGATGGCGGCGTCCGCCAGCTGCAATGCTTTTGTCTTGTCTAATAATTTTTATTTGAATTTCAAATTTAAATTATGAATGAATTTTTTGGCTACCATCTAAACCGTTCGCTAGGCTGTCACCAGTCAGTGCAGCGCCACAGTTCAACAGAAGGTGTTGGCTCAACTACTTGTCATTGCTTTATAGTCGAATGTATAAAGAAAACGTCGGCCTCTCGGTCAAGGTGCGGAACATTGTTTCACTAAAAAGTAGGTAGGTGTTCAAATTCTCATAAATGAATAGAAAAACCAGACTATCCAGCTTTCCACGCTAGCCATAATAGCGGCAGCTATAAATAATTCTGACAGTAACTACTAATTCCGACGCAGATTTTTATCACAGCAACCATCTTATCTGTTTACAATGTTCTGAAAACTCGTATGTGAATATGGACATTATGTGGAAGATATTGATTGGAAAAATGTATTGGAGTTAACCACTTTCCCTTCGATGGGACTCGAACCCACGACCCTCAGTACGCTAGACTGATGCTTAAACCAATTAAGCTACGAAGGATCTCCGTCGGCCTTCGCATCCTAGCGGCTCCTGAATGAGCTCGAGATTCTCAAATTGGACGCATAGCTGCAATGCATTTGTCAAAGCCTATCGATCAACTGGTTGAACTGTTTCAATGGCCACCTTGCTGGGGCATAGCGGCTACAGTAGAACACACCGTCCCGTCGTGCAAATAGCCGCCATTCTATATCCATCCGCCACCCAATTGCCGTTATCGACAGGGACGTGTCCGGACAGGAGGGCGACATCGGTCTTCGACTCCAAAACCAAATGCCACAGCAGCTGCTGGGCAGATACACAGTGGATAAGATTCAGCTATGTTACTTGCACGGCTTCTTCTTGTTTGTCTCTCTGTTGGGACATGAATGTCCACCCATAACTAGGGTACATGCTTGCTTTTTGCTGGCCTAGATGAGGCACTTTGGTGCCTTATCGTATTTCTGCGCCTTATGTTCTTCCTCATCATAACGACGACACAAGTTTGCTACGGTCTGGACCCGTACAGTCGTAGGCCTTGCGCCCCGACTCTAAGTGCCGATAGAACTTGTCCACTGAAGGCTGGATTTTGCTTACTGGGAATACCGACCAGCCGAACTTCAACTTCCCTCGTTCTATGACCTTTTCGGCTTCTGTTGCCGGTAGCCTCAGGTAGGCTACCTGCATGCTAAAGGGACAGCCTCTTAGGCCAACTCTCGCCCACAAGGTCTCGGCTCTGTCCTTAGCTTTCTTTGCGGGTCGAGATGCGGCTTCCACTTTGCCGTACTGACCAGCTGCCAGGGATTTTCGGTCCTTTGTGCCAATGGCACTAGCCGGCTGGTACCCTATTGCGTCCCGGCGACTTTTGTCTGGTGCCTTTCGCCTTTGTGGACCGAGAAGTACCCTTCGGGCTCCTATCCACCCCGATCTGCTCCGTCCACACGGCCTTTTTGTTTGGCCTTTATGGTCGCACGTTGCTCTTCGCCTTCGCCAGATTGCTGCCTGAGCCGTTTCGGGTTGAGCGCAGCCTTTTTTCATTGGCCGTCAGGGTGAAATCAATCGCCTCTTGGGCCATACTCGCTCCTCCAAGGAAACCGAAGGCATCGGTTTGGGCGCCTTTATCGGCCTTCTGTCTTCCCATCACCCGCCTGATAAACGCATCTTGTCTTGTGACTTGAACAGCCTGGCGCAGCATCCGAAGTTTCTGTTTCAGTTCCTTATTGATGTTCTGCCATGCGCTCGCGAACTAGATGATATCATCCAGTTGCTTGGCGACCACGCATCCCAAGTAGTGGCCCGCCGAGCATGCTGATAGGGCTATACCCCAACACTGCTTGGAAGACTCCGGTGCAGCTAGCTGCATCCTTCGTCATTCCGCTCTCCACCTCCCTGGGAGGAGACCTAGCTAAACCCTCCTTGGAAAAGGGGTTTACCACCTTCATGCCTTTTCAGATTCAAAAGATTTTTTTTGCTTCACTCATTGTAAATAGGTACCCCTTGTGGCTGCCGCCGTGTCCTACTGGAGTAGCCACCTTTAATGATCCCATGGTTATCTTAGCAAGCCATACGGCATGCAGGGAGGCCATGTAAGGGTTGACACTCACGTGTTCAGAGCCAAATCAGCCCAAGTCAGAAAAGGGCATTTGAACCTATTTCCACCCAGCAGACAAAGCTTGGTGGCAACTTGGGTAGCGTGCTACAAGGCTCGCCACGGTTTTAGGGGACGGAAGACAGCCTAGCCATTAGCCCACTCGCCGTTTTGAGTCAGTGTCACCCGGCTCTACTATAGAATGTCAGACTGCCAGCCCTCGCTTTCACATTATTACGATATCCGAGACAAGGTCCGTTAACACGCAGCTAGAATGACATAATCAGGATCTCACTGGTATTGATCCAGATGTGCCAATTTGCACTCCCTGGGTACCTGTGTGCTTTAAGCGGCACACGGTCGCTTTGATAGTCACATGCACACTAGGGCAGTTCACATTTCAAAAATGTTCGAAAATTCCAACTCCCATATGACTATTAGCATCATTTTGATGATATATGAGTCCTGGCAAAATTTCAGGCAAATCGGTGGCCATTTAGGGGTGGCGCGAAGTCAATTTATGTTTATATGGAAATTTGTATGAGAAAAACTTTAAAAAAATTCAAATCCCCCTACAACTCTTAAATCGTGATGAATTCAAATAAACATCCCCAACCTCCATTTTTGGAATCTATTTGAGCTCAACCAGTGGATAACTCATTGATTTTGATTTATATTTCCACTGCTACGTTGAGGCTAATTACACCATTTTTGCCATTTAGCTCATATTCACACTGTCAATAGAACCGTTCAATCCACTCATAACTAATGTGTTATCCGGAGGTCTCATTTATATAGGTTCCAAAAAGGGAGGTTGGGGATGTTTATTTGAATTCATCACAATTAGACAGTTGTAGGGAGACTTGAATAAATTTTAAATTTTTCCCATACAAATTTCCATATAAACATAATTTGACTTCGCGCCACCCCTAAATGGTCACCGAATTGCCTGAAATTTTGCCAGGACTCCTATATTATCAAAATGATGCTAATAGACATATGGGAGTTGGAATTTTCGAACATTTTTGAAATTTGAACTGCCCTAATGCACACACATGAGTACCTACTATACCCATGTCCATGGCGTTCTTCTAAAAAAGCGAGTCACGATGTTCGATGTTGCAAGGACACGCAGCTAACTTCGAGGGTGCGTCGTGCACTGGCCCCTCTTTGAAGCATTACTTTCTGGTTGTACCGAAGGGATTATGGGCTTGGCGGCAAGGGAAACGGTTTAGCGGGTCGGGGATGTAGTTCTGCTTCCCTCGTTTGCTGTTGGAGGTGGTCCCTAACCCCGCACTTCCTGGACAACCCAGGGTGTCTGTTGAGCAGATTCCCCCTCCATTGCTTTGGAAGAAAAAAAACTATACCCATGTCCTACCTACGGACGCCTCATCGGCTAAAAACTTGGCTAAGAATCTTTTGCCCGCGTACAATCCACTGCTCGACATATTTGCTTTTCGGGCACCCCGGGTACACCAACCTCGGCCTCGTGGCCGTGCGGTTAGCGACGTCAATCGTCTAGACGCATGAGCTATGGAGCGTGGGTTCGATTCCCGACCCGGTAAGGAAGAAACTTTTCGTGATCGAAAAATTCTTCACCGGTCCTCTGGGTGTTATGTGTCCTGTCCGTTGTCTAGCTGTTAAGTATTCAGCCTGTACGACCTCTGGTCGAAGACGGTGTTCCTGTCTTTTTTTTAATAAGTCCCAACAGACCCAGCATCCCAGGCATCTCAGGCACCCCAATCTGGGTTATTAGTCCTACAACTTCCAGAAATTTGACCCAGCTCCTTCTTCCGACCCTCTCCCTTGATCCAGAAAACACAAATCTGAACATGCACGAGTCTCCCGTTGATTGTGGCACCCTTCCGATATATTCCGGGGGACCAGCATAACTCGACCACTACATCGAACGATTCGCCGATACCTTCTAACGGTTCGAACCACGGTAACACACTTGTTCCCTTCCCGACCACCACTTTTCCGCTGGAAGTCAATCTCTGTCTCCAGTTGAACATCAACGGCTTCTGGTACAACCTCTCCAACCAAAATCTGCTCACGCACGACAACCCGCCGTAGATCATTGGCCTACAGGAGGTCAATCGGGTTGTGGTCGACTTCATGGACCGCTCCCTTTTTTTTTTTTTTTTTTTTTTTTTACAAGGGAGAATGCATTTACACACTAACCCAGTACACGTGCATTGTAGTTGCCAAACTACCACACGGAAGTGTACTGGAGTGTCGGACTCGACCATACCGGTAATACCGACTAAACTCCCTTGGGCTCCACCATCGTTTCCCCCAGGAACTACCTCTCAGTACTACTTCTGGGGGATGGCAGTACTAAACGTACTCGCTCGTTCTCGCTCACACAGGCACCCGTCCCGTGCGAGACTGACTTGGGTGCTCGCTCTATCGCACCCTCAAACACACCCTACATACTCTGTTGCACCTCTGTCATGCCGTGCGGGTCTAACTTGTGTGCCCACCCTTCTCATGCCATGTGGGTCTAACTTGTATGCCCACCCAAACCCTTGATTCATGCTCATATACTCCATGCTTGCACACACGCTAACGCTCCTATAGGTCTGACTTGTGTGCCCACCCTTCTCATGCCGTGCGGGACTAACTTTTGTGCCCACCCTTCTCATGCCGTGTGGGACTAATTCTATGCCCACCTTTATCGTACCATGTGAGACTGCTCACCTCTTTCATTCGGTTCGCGCTGACACATTCTACTCGAGTCATTCGACCTAACACTCCCTCTGGCATCCCTTGTGGGACTCTTCGCTTAGGTTCCCACTTCTGACATGCCATGTGAGTCTGACTCACCTCATTCATGCCATATGAGACTAGCTCAACACGACTCAACTCATTCCTTTCGTACCATGTGAGACTGACTTGGATGCTCCCCACACTCCTCTGCCACGCCGCGTGGTATCAGTAGTCGTGGGAACCAACATTCCTGCGCTACTCCCAGCGCGGCGTGTGCAGTCCATACATACACCTATTCATTCACCCTTCTGCCATGCTTCGAGGTGACGATCTCGGTTGCCACCCGCTGCGCCATTACCTCTGCATGGGCAGACCATTCACACACTTCTTCGCGTTCGGCACTTTCGCTCTAACTTACCAATCACAAGTTAGTCATGCTTGTCGATTGTTGCTCGGCGCGCCAGATTCTCTGCAAGCTGCAGGCAATCTGAGTGGTTGCAGTCGAGACTGCGTTCCACTTCTCCACCGCTTGACACATCCTTTGGATAAGATTATCCGGAGTTGTGTCCCGGCCGCAAACGTCTAGCATTGCTCTTCTTTCGACGTCGAAACGAGGACATACGAACAGTATGTGCTCTGCAGTTTCGTCAACACCTGGGCAGTCAGGGCAGACGGAGACCTCCGCGTGCCCAAACCTGTGGTGGTACTGTCGGAAACAGCCATGGCCTGACAGGAATTGTGTCAGATGGAAGTGAACCTCCCCATGGGGTCTCCCCACCCAGCTTGATATGTTAGGAATCAGCCGGTGGGTCCACCTACCTTTCGAGGAGTTATCCCACTCGCGCTGCCATCTGGCAACCGAAGTCACCCTGGTACGCTCGCGGGCTCCTCTGGTGCCACGTAGGTCAAAACACTCCTCGTCCTCCCGGATGACCAGCCCGACTGGCATCATACTCGCTATCACGCAGGATGCGTCGCGCGATACCGTGCGGTAGGCCGATATCACCCTGAGACACATCAAGCGGTAGGTGCTCTCCAGTTTCTGCAGGTAACTGGTTACCCCCAGTGCTTTTGCCCAGGACGGGCCGCCGTACCTAAGAATAGATGCGGCAACGCCTGCCAGTAGCCTACGTCTACTGGCGCACACCTTGGAGCTGTTGGACATCATCCTCGATAATGCCGCCACAGCAGTCGAAGCCTTCTTGCACGCATATTCGACATGGCTACCGAAGGTAAGCTTGTCGTCTATGATGACCCCAAGAATCTTCAGACTCCGCTTTGAAGTGATCGCGACGTCTCCCACGTGTACAACTGCATGTTGTGCCGACTTACGGTTGCTGACGATAACCACCTCCGTCTTATGTTGAGCGAGCTCAAGGCCTCTCGCACTCATCCAGTCCGCCACAGTGCTGATCGCGTGTTCTGCGGTTAGCTCTACTTCGAGGATTGACTCCCCGTAGACCTCTAGGGTTACATCGTCAGCAAAGCCGACGATCTTCACACCAGGAGGAACTTTAGCTTCAGAACCCCGTCATACATCAGGTTCCATAGTACCGGACCCAGGATTGACCCTTGCGGGACTCCTGCGGTAATAGGAACACTTTTCTGACCGGCATCGGTCTCGTATAGCAGCACACGGTTCTGGAAGTAGCATTCCAAGATCCGGTACAGTCCCACCGGCAGGCTAAGCCGGTGTAACGAGAGCGCGATGGCATCCCAGCTTGCGCTGTTGAATGCGTTCTTCACGTCCAGTGTCACCAACGCACAGTATCGAATTCCTCGCCTTTTCCGTTGGATCGCTACCTCTGCAGTCTTGAGGACTGAATTGATAGCGTCCACCGTGGACTTACCCTTCCGAAAACCAAACTGGTTACTCGACAGGCCATCCGTACCCTCTGCGTACGGGGTGAGCCTGTTGAGGATGATCCTCTCGAGCAGTTTACCCGTCGTGTCGATCAGGCAAATTGGTCTGTACGCCGATGGGTCACCCGGAGGCTTCCCGGCCTTTGGCAGCAGTACCAACTTCTGCCTTTTCCATCTCTCAGGGAAACAACACTCATCCAGGCATCTCTGCATAGCTAGCCTGAACATGTTCGGGTTCGCTATGATCGCTGCCTTAAGTGCACCGTTTGGAACTCCATCGGGGCCTGGAGCTTTGTTCATCGCAAGGGTGTTAGCCACTGCGAGTAACTCTTCGTTTGTCACCGGAGCCACCATTTCGGCCACACTCCCAGCGCCTTGCAGCGCAGGAGGAGGCCAGGGACTTGTGGCTCGGGACGCGAAGAGTACTTCGATAATCCTCGCCAACCGGTCCGGTGACCGTTCGGGGGGTGAAGAGCCCCCTTTGGTCTTGGCCATCACGATCCTATAGGCGTCACCCCACGGATTCGCATTGGCACCCTCGCACAGGTCTCTTGCTGCTCTTGATGGCCTTGTTAAGGGCCAGTCTCGCAGCTTGAAACACTTCCCGGCGGACCGCTCTTTCCTCCTCGGTGCGGGCTCGTTGCGTCCTACGTCTAGCCTTGAGGCAGGCTGATCGTAGGGCTGCAATTTCGGCACTCCACCAGTATACCGGGCGTCTGCCATTTCTTGGCAGGGCTTTCCTCGGCATAGTAGCGTCGCACGCGCGTGATAGAACAGCTATCAGCGCATCCCCGCTTAGACTGTCGGTGTTGGCCTCCAGTCCCAGGGCCGCGGTGAAAACTTCGCTGTCGAAGTGAGTGGTCTTTTTTTTTTTTTTTTTTTTTTTACAAGGGAGAATGCATTTACACACTAACCCAGTACACGTGCATTGTAGTTGCCAAACTACCACACGGAAGTGTACTGGAGTGTCGGACTCGACCATACCGGTAATACCGACTAAACTCCCTTGGGCTCCACCATCGTTTCCCCCAGGAACTACCTCGCAGTACTACTTCTGGGGGGACGGCAGTACTAAGCGTACTCACTCATTATCGCTCACACAGGCACTCGTCCCACGCGAGACTGACTCGCACCCCATTCACTCCATTTGAGTCTTACTTGGATGCTCTCCCGGACGCTCCGCTGCCATGCCTCGAGGTGTCAATAGCGGTAACTGCCTGGGCCTACAGATATTGCGCTACGACACTCTGCCTCAGCACGAGCAGATCAATCACACCACTGCCGAAGCAGACCATACGCTACTCTGCCGAAGCAGGGACACTCCCCATGCACCACATGTGCACAACTGTAGGTGTGTGGGTACAACCCACTGCTACCCTGCCGCCGAAGCAGCTTCTCCAAAGACCATTCGCTCCATGTGACCCTTTTCAGGTGCTCACTCTAACACTCCACTGCAATGCCTCGAGGTGTCGATGGGATACCTCGACTCCTGCCTCAGCATGTGCAGTCCATACTCAGACTTCTGCTGCGCTTTGAGGTGACAATAGCGGCGGAGACACGCTATGACACTCCTGCCTCAGCACAACCAGATCACTCACTCCCTGCCGAAGCAGCTCACGCGCTACCCTACCGAAGTAGGTACACTCCACAACTTATTCTAACACTCCACTGCCATGCCTCGAGGTGTCGATAGCGGTAGCTACGCTACGACACTCTTACCTTAGCATGTGCAGTCCATACTCAGACTTCTGCTGCGCTTCGAGGCTGCCATAGCGGCGGCGACCCGCTACGACCCTCCTGCCTCAGCACAAACAGATCACTCACTCCCTGCCGAAGCAGCTCACGCACTACCCTACCGAAGTAGGGACACTCCACATGCCAGTTGGCACTCCCTCCCTGGGCTTGTGCTTTTGAAGCGGCACACAGTCGCTTTGATAGAGTCCGCTTACGGGCACTTGTGGTTTTTTGGGAGGGATTTTAGCAGAGCCCACTGCTAAATCCCACCACGCCCTAGGCAGTTCTCCCTGACTCGCAGACAGCTGGGGAGGGGTCGTCAAGCCCTTGGACATGGTCCCTGCTGCCCCCAAGTGAGTGGTCTTCCACCCACGGACCTGACAGGGATCACCCGCCCTCGGACGCTGCACACCATAATTGATCTTGAAGCGAATTGCTAGGTGATCACTATGGGTGTAGCCATGACTCGACCCCATTCCTACGGAATGTGCTACTGGCTCCGTCATTGACAAGCACTGCGTCGAGTTTTGCAAGTGCCTCGAGTAACGCTTGTCCCCTCTGATTGGTGCAGCGGCTGCCCCATTCCACTGCCCAAGCATTAAAGTCTCCCGCTATAACGAACGGGCTCCGACCTACTAGGTCGGCCGATAGCCTGTCGATCATCTGGTTGAACTGTTCCATTGGCCACCTTGGTGGGGCGTAGCAGCTACAATAGAACACCCCGTTGATCTTGGCTATCGCGACACCCTCCGCGGAGGAGTGTACAACCTCTTGAACGGGGTACCTGCCCGTTGTGCAAATTGCCGCCGACCTAGACCCGTCCGCCACCCAGTTGCCGTTGCCGGCAGGGACGTTGTACGGGTCGGACAGGAGGGCGACATCGATCCTCGACTCCGAGACCGCCTGCCACAGCAGCTGCTGGGCAGGTGCACAGTGATTCAGATTCAGCTGTGTTACTTGCACGGCTTTTTCCGATTGGCTTCTCCGAAGGGACACGCAGGCCCGCCCATAGCATGGTTCCGGGCCTGCTTCTTACTGGCGCAGATAAGGCACCTAGGTGCCTTGTCGCATTCCTGTGCTTTGTGTCCCTCCTCGCCGCAGCGACGACACATCTTGCTTCGGTCTGGGCCCTTGCAGTCATAAGACTTGTGCCCGGACTCAAGGCACCGGTAGCACCTTGGGCATACGCCCTTCAGGCTCCGGTGCACCATCCAGGCGACGCTTCGCCTTAATGGTAGCGCGTTTGGGTCGCTTCTTACTTGGCGTTTTCTTGCCCTCACTGGCCGTAAGGGCGGTCGCCTCTTTCGCCGCAGTAACACCGCTAGGGGAGGAGAGGGCCTTGGTCTGCGTACCTTTGGCTACCCTCTCTGCTTCCGCTACACGCCTGATATAAGCGACCTGTTCTTGTCTTGCGACACGAACAGCTCGCCGGAGCACCAACAGGCTCTGCTTAAGCTCCTTGTTGGTGTTCTGCCTGCCGCTTACGAACTCGATGATCTCATCGAGTTGCTCGGCCACCACCCGTATCCCGGGTAGTGGCTCGTCAGGCGATGCAGGCAGGGCTACTCCCCACCACCGCTGGAGACTCTTCGGTGCTGCCAATAGCAGCAGCCGTCACTCCACTGCCCCCTCTTTAATAGGGGACCTCGCTAGGCCCCTTTTGGCAAAGGGGTCCGTCACCTCAACTCCAAAGATAGGTTTCGTTCAGTACTCATTTCTTATGGGTCCCCCTTGCGGCTGCCGCCGAATCCTACTGGAGTAGTCGCCTTTAGTGATCCCATGGTTATCTATGCCTGCCTTGCGGCAAGCAGGGAGGCCATGCGAAGGTTGACACTTGCGTGTTCAGAGCCAGATCAGCGCAAGTCAGGAAAGGGCATCTGAGCCTACTCCCACCCAGTAGGCAAAACTGGATGGCAGGATTGGGCAGCGTGCTACAAGGCCCGCCACGGTTTTATGGGACGGAAGACAGCCTAGCCATTAGCCCACTCGCCGTTTCGAGTCAGTGTCACCCGACCCTACTAAGAGAGTAGAATGTCAGACTGCCAGCCCTCACTTCACAATATAACAATATCCAAATACGAAACCAGTACACGCAACCAGTATGCCATAATCAGGGTCTTACTGATATCAACCCTGATGTGCCAGTGGCACTCTCTGGGCTTGTGCTTTTGAAGCGGCACACAGTCGCTTTGATAGAGTCTGCTTACGGGCACTTGTGATTTTTTGGGAGGGATTTTAGCAGAGCCCACTGCTAAATCCCACCACGCCCTAGGCAGTTCTCCCTGACTCACAGATGGACCGCTCCCTTGGAAAGAAGTACAGGTAGACCATCAAGATAGGTTCGAATATCCGGCATTCGGTGGCGATAGGGGTCATTCGGGATATCCCGTTCGATGTACTTCAGCTCGACGAAGACCTTCCAGCTGTCGGCATCCACCTCCGAGGTAGATATCAAGTCACCGTGGTAAATCTCAACCGGGCATCGAAAGAAAGGTAAGTGACAACATTAACAGCTCCCCCGCCCCTATCCTTCTCCTGGGGTATATGAACGCGCATCATCCAGCCTGGGTGATCGTAGGTCTGATCCCCGTGGTATTGCTCTTCTCGAATCTTTCGAGAACGTTGACGTAGAATCCCTAAACAACGGTTCGCCCACCTTCTTTAACGGCCACTCAGCCACCGCCATCGACGTGATCGCAGCCAGTCAGTCCATATTACCATTTCTTAAATGGGAAGGGTACACGGACTTATTCGGGAGCAACAACTATCCGATTTCGGTCACAGTCCACGATTCGTCCTCGGACATCACCCGGTGCTACAATGCCGCCGACTGGGAGGCTTATGTTCACCACCTTCGACGTACATTTGAACGAACGCACCCACAACTCTTCCTGACTACACCAAATCCGAAACGCGCCTTGTGGTTAAGGCTAGAAGAAAGGCCCTTCGAGTGCTACGGAGACTACCCGCTGGTCATCCTAACAAGGCAACTGCCCTCCAAGACTATAAAGAAAACACTACGAATGCAGATCAGGAAACAGTGGGAGGATTTTCTCGACTCGGTCAACCCCGGCCAATCTGCGGCCGAGCTGTGGGGAAAAGTGAACGCACTTAGCGGTAAACGAAGAACTTCCCCCATCCATCTCAACACACCGGATCGCACCATCTCCCCCATAAGTGGCCATGCCCTCGGGAAATATTTTGCTAGTTTAGTCTTCCTCAACGACTATTCATCTAATTTTCAGCGGACTATCGCCAGCATATCTTCGTCTCTCTCTAACCTTCGAGTCCCACAGCATTCAAAAAACTCTGCTTTTAATTCTCCGTTTTCCGCTCCTGAGCTGTAGTTCGCCCTCTCAAGGAGTAACGGAAAATCATCAGGTCCCGATGGGATTGATTATCCCATGATCAAAAACCTCCCTCCCTGCTCCAAACTCCGGTTTCTGGAGTTGATCAACCAAACATGGTCTGATCAAACCTTTCTGGATGAGTGGCGGGAAAGCCTCGTTGTAGAATAACATTTCCTCCCGAGATGTCACAAAGTACCGGCCTACCTCACTGACCTCTTGGGTCTCTAAGGTCGTGGAGAAATTATTGAATCGTTGGCTGAAGGACAAATTAGAAGCCGATGGTAGGTTCGGCTACCGCCAACACGCGTTCCGCCCGGGTTACGGCACGGGAACATATTTGGCATAACTGGAGAACGCCTACAACAACGACAAGCACGTGGATCTAGTTTCCTTGGATATCTCCAAGGCCTTCGACAGGACTTGGACCCCCTTTGTCCTCCAGCAGTTGAAGGAGTGGAGATGTTCCGGCAACCTCTTTGCTTTCGTTCGGAATTTCGGAATTTCGGAAGTTATGATTAGTAACCAAAGCTCGAGGACCTTCCCGGAGGAGTCCACAGGGATCCGTTCCCGTAGTTGGATATTTTAAACTTTATCGTTTCTTATGTTACGTCATAGTTTCCTTTTCGTCGACCATTTTTAGTCATTAACCATTTCTATTCAAATTTTAAAGTGTTAAGTGTTAAGTATTAAGTTTTAAAATGTTCATATATTAAGTTTATTTGTATTAAAATTTGTCAATGGAAGCTCCCCCAGTTGGACCTGGAAGTGGCATAGTATCATACGGCGTAACTGATTGTTTGATCGTTTTTTCTTCGTCGAAGATTTCTTCTTATCAATACATCGCACTTTGGAAGTTTTCCGTACATTTTATATTCACGGGTCATAAAGGATGGTTGAATCTTGCACTAGAGCCATCAATCACGGTTGTAACTTTCAACCCAGTTGAGATACACACAGACAGATAGGGGCCGTTCACAAATTTCCTGACGCATATTTGATCAATTTCAGTCCCCCTTCCTACCACTCGTAACACGTAATTTATGAACAGCATGGCCCAGTTTATCGGCTTGATTCTCAGTACATTACATTTTTTTTCTCATATGTACCTCACCTATTCCACAATAATATCAACAAGATCAAATCTTTTACCTGTATTGTGACCTGTATTGTATAACATACAGACAGGTGGATTGCCAAATGGACGGCAGTTATGATTTTCATCATCATCATCAATCATTTAGTAAATATGCAATTAGTTAACCAGAAATACAAGAATTTGCTAGAACTACATATTCATTTTTTTTGCTATTCGACATGTGAAGTATGTCGTCGTTGATCACTCGCGTTAAATTCTCGAAATAAATTCGTTTTTATTAATTTATTGAATATAGGTACTTCTTCCTGAAGCAATAAAATGGATTTTTTTTTCAATAAACCTCCATCCAGCTCATTTTTCTGATTTTTTTGTGTTCCTTAAATGCATTCTCTCATTTTTTATGCTTCATACTTAGTGACATACATTAGTGAATTAAATGTTTCGACAATATTTATTGTGTGGCTTCGTAGTCTGCTTTTAATTTGCGACAGTTGCTCTGAGAGGGAGAATAATAAATCACATGTTCGCGCTGACCATGTCAGTTCCATCATCACAGTCCCATATCTGCCAGACCAGCATGTACAAGGCCAGTATTTAGTGTGCAACGGTTTGTGGTTATTGATGTGTAGCGAAATAAAATTTAAATTTGTTAATTTTTGTTCAAAAAACGTTCTTTTTCTCTTTCTCTTTCCAGGTAAGTTGGCCTCAGGGCCACCCGTTGCATCCGCCGGATCCACCCACCCACGCTTGATTGTGAGTTATTGAACACGAGTATTTTTTCAACATTTTTGCGCTGGAATCGTGCAATCCCGTTTTGCTTGTTCCTTCTAATTACGGCGCACAAAGCATCGAGTGTATCAAATGAAATGTGAGTGCAGAATCGATGTGATTCCAGGTTACTGCCAGGCCATTTCCTTCCCCTCCGGCAATTATTTCCAATTACAGCCGATTAAAATTATACACTCTGCTGGGATATAGGATTTTTTCCCTGGCTCCCATTGTTCAACTTGTATGTGCGCTCTGGAAATACCCGTTTCTGAATATGGCCGTGAGGCTTCGTATCCGCACATTTTTTATTTAGTAGAAAATTCTCGGCCTGGTCCGCTAGTGTTGTTCGTCCAGTTAACAGTTGTTGAAGGGATCATCGATTGCTGAAAATATCATGATGTTGTTCAGAAATAGTGTAGGTAGAGTTTTCAATCAACGTGAAACTTTAAATCGATTTTTAGAAGTTATGATGTCATACCCTCGGCTTTTTTTTTAAAAGCAAATATATTTTAACATCTTGTGTGTCTTTTGAAATCCATTTCCATCCAAGAAAGATTTCTTCAGAAAACTTGAACATACGTACAGGCTTTTCTACGAGAAAAACACCAAAAATTGAGATTATTCTAATGTTCTGGGCTACTCATTTTAGTCATTATCAAATATCTCTAATTTATTCATGTTTCATCATAAGCATGATAATTCATCAGGATATTAAAAATAGCTGACTACCGTGCCTTCAAAGGGCTGCAACCCTGCTCCGGTCAATAGATTGTATCAAAGCCCAAAAAGCCACATTGTTCGAGTCCTAATCGTTGTGTACCCGACCCAATCAACATATCGAAATGATGGGAGACGATCCGTTTGAAAGTCATATCTGCCGTCTCTTCTCGTTTAACCCTTCACAATGATTTTGATGGATGCGGCTTATCTCGAGAGCGCACTGCCGTCGTCGACCCACAGACATCGTCATCCGTTCTTCCAACAAACGCCGAACGCATGTTCAGAGACGTACTGGATGAAACCGAAAGCTCTTGTCGCCGGAAGCCACCAGCAGCAGCCAGTCAGAGAGAGGCGTCCAAGTGAAAAGAACAAACAGTGGCACTATCTTTTGCCACACGCCGTAGGTCCATTGGAATGCAGCATGCTCGATCATCAGCCGTCATTGGAGAGCGCCTAATCAAGACCAACGCAACGAGTTATCCTTATTAATCCCAAGAGAACCACCCGACGAGTCTGACCGGACCCCGGAGGGCACTCGTCGGACCCTTTCGTCGTTTCCCTCCTTTACAGTCCTTTCCCAGGTTCAGTTGTCAAAGGCCCCAAGCGGGAAATGATGCATCGTAATCAGAAGCGATGATTCCTTTCCCTGATGTGTTGTGGCTATCCTTTCTGGGAAATTGAGGCATCCTCGCGTCGAACGTGGAATGGTACGCACGAAATGCTAATTATCGATGCCACTGAAGAAGCTGCATAATTGAAACAATTCAATTGCAACCCATTGCACGCGCGCGCCAATCGCCACTAAACCGTGTGATGTTAAGCAGTGTGCGAGCGTTAGCTCAGATTATGGCATTGTGAAAAGTTGGCGGAGCAAACCTTGGAGCGAAAATTAGCGCAGCGTGATATGTTGGAATTTTTAACCGTTGGTCCAGTAACCAAACCGAATATGGCGAATGTGATTCCCATACCCGACTTGTGTCTAGGCAGGATTTTCAGGCGTAAATCATCGTTCTTCTTGTCACACAGGGTTCCAAATCATACAAAAGCAGGCATAGAAAGCCATCAATAATGCATTACTGAGGAAATGTTATTGAGAGATCTAATTTGATATGCAGGCCAAGCACAAGAGGGTGAAAAGCATACTGAACAGATGTCAAGTGCATTACCGCAGTTGTTGATAAGGGGTTTTGTTTCAATTTATTATGGAATTGTCGTAATATTATTATCTTGATACTCCATTGTTTTATTGGATCTCCATGCCCTAGACCAGAGGTGTATGAGGGACGCTGCTTGGTAGGAATAACCAGAATTTGCCTTGACGATTTTGTTTTACGAAAATGTAAGTCCAAAATTATGTGTTACATGGACCCATATTAATTAAACGATGTTCCAAATCTTTCGGGCAGGTTTTTCTAAATCTTAGTATTCTTTCCGGGGTGATAAAAGATAGACTAAAATAGAAATAAGTATCCTTCAAAAATTAAAAAAAAATCATGAAAAATTAATAAATTGGTGATGAACACAGAAAATAGTTTTGAAAATTAAACGAAGTGTGAAATTGCTGCTGGTCCCAGGTATCAGATATCAGAAAATCGGCTCCAGGGGCACGTTCACCTCAATTTGGGAGATTTGTGCCATCGCCTTCACAGCCTTTTCCATCACACACCTGACGAAAAGGAAGTAAACAAAAAGGACAGGAATGTGGATGGGAGAACAAAGGGAAAGTTTGGAAAAGGGCCTTGAAAGAGAGCGTACAACGCATAAGCGTACAAGAGCTTATAGCTCCTTACCACAACGGGTTATGAACAACAAAATACTTTGAAGGTTCAGGTTTTTGAAGTCAATTTCACTAAGTAAGTGTTTACCAAATCTTTGAAAACACAATTGCGCATAGACTGGGCAGTTACATATCAGATGATAAGAAGTTCCATAATCGGTTTCAAAACTATCACAAACAGATTATTCAACGCGTTGAATATTTTCCATGTGATAGTTCAGTTGACAGTGACCTGTCAATGCCTTGACTAAGACACTGCAATTCTGTTTAGACAGATTAGCTAAATAGCTTGCTATTACTGGAGATGGCTCCAGTAATGGCTGACATGAATCCAGGCTACTCCAATGTCATTTGTGCTGAGTGACAGCCCAAGAGGTAATCAATCAAGTCATGAGGGACCAATAAAGTCATGTGATGCTCCATTGCTAGTAAACTCATCAGCCTATTCATTTCCAGCTTTGGCAGAATGGCGGTGTAAAGGTGTAAGGTGTAAAGTATTTCCTGAATTCAGTTCCGCAATTTGAGTTCGACATGCCATTACTAACTTCGACCTTGAGTTGGCCGAGGCGAGAGCTCTAATAGCTGCTTGGCAATCTGAACAGAAGTATATTACTTTGCCCATAATGCGTTGCTGCAGTGCAGATTGCACTCCCCACATATGAGGGCAAATATTTCCGCTTGAAAGACAGTGCAGTGTATACCCAGTGAGTATGACTGTTCCAATCTCAGCTCACGCGAATAGACGCCTGCACCTGTTCTACCTTCGAGGAGGGAGCCGGCAGTGAATAAACAATGCTGTCCGACATACTTCTCTCCAAATAGCCAGATGTCCACTCATTCCGCGAGAGGAATTGTGTTGAATATGTCATTACTAACGTATGTGAGAACAACTGGAGCAAGGGGAGGTTCGTCGGCATTGGGCAAAAGCCTTTTTGATTCTGAACTCAATGTTAGGAGTCCAGGAATGCTTTGAATCTAAAACTAGACCCAAAATGTTAGGAAATGTTAGATAGTCGTCGACAAATCCATAGGTGGAAAAACCACCATTATTGAGTAATCTAAATATCTGCAACGGGGTTCCACAAAAGTGGAGATAATACTCCCCCTTGAGGGCATTCGCAGACACTTAACTTCCTAATCGCTGCTTGACGTAATGTCAAGTAGAGATGTCGGTTTTCAAGCATCTGGTGAATTAATTTAATTATTATAATTGGTAGCCCATGACAACGTGCGGCTTCTAATATCGAATGCATCGAAAAAGACGTTGTCAAAAGCATCCTCAATATCTAAGAAAGCACCCAAGCACGATTGCTTTTGAGTACATGCTTTCTCGATATCGTAGACAACCTTGTGTAGAATAGTCACGGTGGACTTTCCAGATTGGTAGGCATGTTGATTAACATGAAGAGGCATGTTTGCCAAATAGTCATTACGAATGTGATGATCGATTATAAGCATTTCAGAAGAAATAAGGTCAGACTGTGGGAGCTAAAACTCGTCGCTTCTTCATACGAAGCACGTCCTCCTTTTGGGATAAACTTTACAGTGACATCCCGCCAGGATATGGAAATATATCCAGTAGCAAAACTGCATACTAAAAGCTTTTTCAAAACATGCCCATTGAATCGATACAGTAGTTATGATTTTACGTGCTTGAGTCCAAGACCCATAGCTACATGAACATTCATCAGGAACATCCGAGGATTGTGTCGTATCGTCATCAGAAGAAGTGTAGTCGCCATTTGGATTCGCTTGGAACTCGCAAGAATTTTATTCAATCGACTGACTTCACTCAAATTGGAAACATTTGCACAAGGGTTTTCTAGCCAGATCGCTCAGCAGATCGTAGAGTCTTCTTGTAAGCTTTCCGAGCCAACTTGAAAGAATACGTTCTTGGTGAATGGCGTCTGTTCCAACTTCTTCTACACTGCTTTCTGAACTTAGCCAAATCGGAATTCCACCACGGGGTTGCTCTTGAGGTTTTTACAGAACGCAAAGGGCAAGCTTCTTCGAAAGTTTCTACGGTGTGCAACGTTGTAATATCAACTGCATCATCCAAGTCGATATGAGTTTCTATAGAAGGTAGATATCCATGAAGTTTGGTAGAGAGCAACTCTGCATAAAGATCCCATTTGGTTGAACGAGAATTTTTAAAACGCAAGGTCTGCGAAGTAACATTTAAATGATCAAAGTAGATGTAGCACATGCCAATTCGTTAACTCGTGACTGACAAAAATATATTAGCACTTTTAACCCTTATGTGAGTGACGGGGTACCCGGGTACCCATTCTGATATTGAAACTTAAATAACTTGTTGTAGGTAAGTTCAAATACTATGAA
Organism: Armigeres subalbatus; assembly: GCF_024139115.2. Taxonomy (NCBI): domain Eukaryota; kingdom Metazoa; phylum Arthropoda; class Insecta; order Diptera; family Culicidae; genus Armigeres; species Armigeres subalbatus. Next base: position 202,093,465 of record NC_085140.1, on the reverse strand, counting down.
ACTTTCTGACACCTCGTAGAATGTTAAGACGAAGCGACGGGTAAAGTTTGAGGTCTAGGTTGCGATTAGAGCGTGCTTATTAGAGGTCGAAAACTATTTATACCCCTTAAACGGGTGACGGGGTACCCGGGTACCCAACCATACAACAGTGGGCCTGTATGAGTGTTATATGAGTGTTTGATTATATGAATCTAAGCGTTTGTCACTAAGCCAAAGGGTCCTCAAGTACATGTATGTATTTTTGGAGGTGTGTGTAACTAAAGGCCACCGGATGGCCACCTGGAAGATCCGGAACATGCGTAAAAATGGTCAATTCGCAAATTCCATTGTAAAGCGACGGGATTTTTTTTAGAATTATTTTCTGCCGAACCCTGAGTATGAAATTAATGCTTTGACCCACATACGGACCATTGTGTCCACTGGGTGATGCTCTGGAAGATCCGGAACATCCGTAAAAATGGTCATTCGTAAATTACATCGTAAAGCGACGGGATTTTTTTTAGTACCAATTTCTGCAGAACCCTGAGTATGGAATTGATGATTTGACCTGGGTGGTCCCCTGGACGATCCGGAACATCCGTAAAAATGGTCAATTCGTAAATTCCATCGTGAGATGACGGGATTTTTTAAAAATTATTTTCTTTTAAATTATTACTCACAAACGGACCATTGTATCTACTGGGTGGTCCCCTGGGTGAGACCATTGTGCCCTTTGGGAGGTCCCCTGGAAAATCCGGAATTCCCGTAAAAATGATCAATTCGCAAACTGAGTCGACGACATTTTTATAAAACCAATGTTGGTCGAACCATGTCGGTCAAAGCATCAATTCCATATTTAGGGTTCGGCAGAAAATGGTTCTAACAAATCCCGTCGCTTTACGATGGAATATTCAAAATGACCTTTTTTGCTGATGTTCCGGATCTTCCAGGAGCATACCCGGTGGACAAAATGGTCTGTATGTGGGTCAAAGCATCAATTCCATACTCAGGGTTCGCCAGAAAATGGTTCTAAAAAAATCCCGTCGCTTTACGATGGAATATTCGTATTGACCATTTTTACGGATGTTCCGGATCTTCCAGGGGACCACCCAGTTGCTTTTGAATACACACACTTCTCTGGAACCACACTGACACACATGCGCATACAAAGACACAGCGATACACACGAACATACACACATACAAACAACCACTGGCACATAAATGGCTATTTAAAGGCGGTCTGGTACCCGGGTACCCCGTCACTCATCTACGGTGGGAAAAATTGTCAACCACATAGGGGTTAAAAGTGAAAATTGCGAAGAAAAACAAATTCCATAAATATATCAATATTGGCAATAAACACTTGAAAAATACTCCAGAAAAAAAAATTCCCCAAAAAGTCAATAAAAAGCAACAAAATATTGAGAAAACTTCCATGGAAAAATATTAAAAAAATAAAGTTTAGCATTGTTTTCAAAAATGGTCATTGTTCATGAATACTTTATTTAATTGTATTGTTTTATATTTTATTTTTTTTAATAGAAATCTCCTTATATTTTTATTGTTTTTGATACTGCTTTTTTATATTTTGTGGAAAGTTTTCCATTTTTCACGGAAACAATTCGTGGACAATTTTATAATTGTTTAATTGCTATTATTGATTTATTTACGTATATTTTTTTTTTTTTTTCAATTGGAAATCATGATTTCTTTATGGAAAATTCTTTCCTTGTAATTTTTACTATTGCTAATATATTTGCGTAACATGGAATATTTTATATTGTTTTTGAAAATTGTGCATCGCTTAGACAAATTGTGTATTTATTGATTGATTCTACCCTTTATTGGCAATTGCCTAATTTTGACGTAGAATTATGTCCTTCGGGAAGAAAGGGAGTCATTGTGCAGATTCAAATTTGAGACCGTCACGAAAAGTGGTCAGGAAGTATTAGCAAATATCTCAGACGTCTTCCAACCGATTTTGGAGATTTTGTTATCAATCGATCGACGAACTCTCTAAGATTTTGCATAACAATGGGTTAGAAACGCTTATCTATTGCAAAATTGAATTTCACCAGGTGCTGTCAAAATTTGGTAAACCAACCAATCCCCGTATGTGCATCACAAGCACAGACATCAAAATCTGCGTGCGTGGTACGAAGACCCCCTTCTTCTGTGAGTGCGGCCAGGGGTTCTTCTCGTTCACTAGGAGCTGGGGTTCTTGGTGATGGCTTTAGTTACCTCGGAGAGGGCGTGCTTGGCCAGCCCGTCCGGTATCTCAAAGCGGACGGCGGTCGGAGGACGATCACGAAAAGCCAGTATCCAATTGCAATAAAGACCGAGGCCTCTCGACGGTCGGTGCCGTTGACGTCCGATGGCTCCGCCTTTGTGTTAGTTTGATGTCAGTGATCGCAAGCCAAATCAGGGTCAAGACATTTTCTTCAAAGTGCAAATAATAATTGTTTGGCGTCAGTAGCAGCGCAAGTGCCAGTCAAAGAGATTCACTGCAAAATTTAATTACATGGATGGTGTACATAGTGTTTTAGCATTCAGTTTTCTTTCAAGATTCTGATTTTGGTTTCTTTCTGTTCTTGATTGAAAAGATGCACTATAAAAAACAAATATGAGTAGAAAACTTCGGATATCACGCGTTGTACGCATTGAAATCATACGATTCGACGTTACAGTCGAGCCCACTGCAGTAAAATTAAAAACAAAGTGGAGCTGAGTCGAATTTGCTTCAAAGAGCAAATCGTAATTGCTTGACGACGGCAAAAAGATGGAAGCAGGGTCACAAGTGCTCGTCGAAGGCTGACGCTGCAAAAATTGATTCGCATGGATTGTTGTCCACCGCGTTTCAGCGGCAAATTATCAGTGAAATTTTCATATAGGATTATGAGACACTGCAAAAATGTATTAGGACAAAAGACCCAATAGTGGAAGAATTATGCTAGTGGAACCACCATTTGTTCGTTCACACCAATTCTGTACTTTATTTCGCTTACCTTAAGTATGTATTCGAAAGCTTCTCAATTATATTTCAATCTAAAAATGGTCGAATCGCAGTAGAATCCATCGTTGTTACCTAAAATGGTATCTCCAATTATTGATGCAATGTTTCAATAGTTGCGGTTTTTATTACACTTTACGTAATCGTACGTTCAACTGGCGGTCGTGTCTCGGATATAAATTTCTACTTTTTTATAGAAATTTTTTAATTCTTTAAGGAAATTCTATTTTGCTGCTATAAAAGATTACTTCAAAATTAATTTATAATTTTCGACTTTTCAGCTTCTTCTCGTTCTTCTTATTGGCGTCTAAGGAGGGCACGCCTAAGGAGCTTAGATAGGATTCATGTGTCTGTTTAGCCTTTTTCATTAAAGCATTTTTAACCACATTTATGTAACAAAATAAACAAAATATAGTCAAAAGTCCAAAATATATTCAGATGTCCAAAACACCATCGTTACACTAGTATTGGAATCTTTTTCAGGCCTAACAGTGAGAATGAATAAGAATTTAGTCCTCAGCACCACCCAACCGTGGTGTAGCAACGTTTAACTTCTGCTTAAGGAACTTCTTTGTGACCGCTGTGACCGGTGTAGGTCTTGTCGTCAATTAAGATGAGACTCAGTTTCCTCTGTCTTTCCTGGTTCAGCTTCTGGCACGAGTTTCGAGCCACCATGTATTGTTTGTTGTTCCTGTGTGCAAATTTCTTAGTAAAAATTTTTGGATTTTTCTCGAAATATTCTTAGAAATTTTCGCTAAAACCTTGAAAGATTCTTGGGAAATGCAACGGAAAATTCTGAAGGATGCCATCGGGAATTTTATTTGAAAAAATCCCAGGAAAATATTCGAAAATTTCTCGGAATTTCCTCAGAAAATCTTTCGAAATTCTCTCAGATTTTTTTCCGGAGTTCTCTCGGAAATCTTTTTGAAAATTCCTCGATATTTTCTTGGGGAACTCTTCGCAAATATCTTGAAAAATTATTTGGGATTTCCTCAAAAAGTTCGGAAATGTCTTCAGAATTTTCTTGGGAAAGTCTTCGGAATTTCCTCGGGAAGTTCTCATCGATTTCTTCGGGAGTATATTCTTCGGAAATAGCTCGGGAAATTCTTCTAAAAACTCTTCGGAATTTTCGCGGATATTTTTTGGAGTGTTCTCGGAAAATTTTTCGGAAATTTTCCATATAATTTGTCTCAGAATTACTTTGAAATGTTTAAAAAAAATCGTCGCAACTTAAAAAAAAAAAAAATTCGGAATTATCTCGTGAAATTTCTCACGATTTATTCGAAAAATTCTTTGAACTTCCTCAAAAAATTCTCTTGGAATTCTATTTAGAATTTTTTCAGAAAGTTTTTCGGATTTTCTACTGCAACTTTTCCGGAGTTTGCTTGAGAAGTTTTTCCATAATTCTAGGAAAAATCTCCGGAGTATCCTCAGAATATTCTTAGAAATTTCCTCAAAAAAAAAAAAAAATATCCATGAGGAGCTCTTCGAAATTAATTTGGAAAGTTTTCGAATTTTTTTTTCGTCAGGTTCTTTGAACTGCGTCGGAAAACTCGTGGAATTTTTTGTGAATTCTTTTAGAGATTTTTGAAGATTTAGAGAAAATTCTTCAGAACTTCCTTGAATTTTTTTTCGAAATTTCTTTTCCGAATTATTCAAAATTTTCTCACAAAATTGTACAAAACTTCTCGGGAAAAACGTTTAGAATACTCTCGTATTTTTTGTTCAAAATTCTCTCGAATATTCCTAGAGGAAAACTACAGAATTTCTTCGATACTTCTTAGGAAAACTCTAAGGAATTTCATCGGATTGTTTTAGGTAAATTCTTCGAAATTTATTCTGCAAATTAGTCGGGAATTTCTTGGAAAACTCTACAAAATACCTTCGAACAATTTTTTTGAATTTCGAGAATTTTGAGAATTTCTTCAAAATTTTCTATTTCTTTTCTATTATCCTTGTAAAATTCTCTTCTCTTGGGAAATTCTTCAAAACTTCCTTGAAAAATTTCAGAAAATTTTTCAGAATTCTCTCGAAAAGTTCTTCGGAATTTCTTCTGTATTTTTTTGAGATGGCTTGGAAATTTCTGCGAAAACGAAAAATTCTTCGCACTTCCTCGGGAATTTCTTCGCTTATCTATGCTTCTGAACTTCCGCGGAGAATTTATCGGAATGTGTTTTGTAAATATTTTGTAAAAATTAGCTCGGGAAGCTCTACAACACATCCTCGAAAAGCTTTTCGAATTTCCTCGGATTTTTTGGAATTGTCTCGAAAAATTCTTCGGTATTTCTTGTGCAAATTTTTCGGAGCTTTCGCGTGAAATTCGTCCAAACTTTTCCAAATATGCAAATGTCTCCTTATTTTCCTCAGAATTGTTTTTTTTTTTAATTTTCTCGGAAAAATTCTCTAAAATTTTCTAGAATATTTTCCGAAATTTCCTCGGCAATTTATTCGGGAAATGTTTGAGAAATTCTACAAAATTCCATAGAATATGCTCGGAAATTTGTTTTAGAACTAACGGGCTTGAGGGTCATATGACTACCACTTCTGCATCATATGCAGGAGGTCGTGGGTTCAATTCCAGGCCCTTTCCATTTCTTCTACTTTGTATATCCCTTATATTTCTCATGTTTTAGCAACTGCTTAAACTGGAAACGGATGTTCATACCGTCTCCATATCATATATCTACAAATTAACACATTCTAGCAGGTAGCTGCCCAGGGAGTCGAGAATGTTTCCTACTCGCAATTGAACTCGCCATCTACGTATTGCCAATGCCTTTGCTTGCAAGGCTAATGGAGATCCCAAAAGCCACTGTTCGAATCCCGCCGGGGACACCTGCTGACATGCTACCTAGGGCTGAGTGGTTAATTTAAAAGATTTTTTTTAATACATTTTACTTTGTTTATTTTAGGTTCATTTGGTAAGGTTAGTTTAGGGAAGGATTAGAATTCGGTGCGGCCGTTTACTGACGTTGGGTACCTGATGGTGTATTCATGCGAATAAGGAGATGCGCTGGTGACATACCTTGGGTGGCGTTCCACGGGTTCATACGCCCGGAACGATGGAATGGGTTCGATGAAGCCGGAGGGCCAAGATGAAGCCGACGGTGAACACGTGGCGTCGCTTGGTTGTTCGCCGGAACAAGGGGCAGGATGCATGCGACAGCGAGGACGTGGCGACACCTAGTAGGTCGCCGGAGGCGTTCAATGGGTTCGTAGACTTGGTCGGCGTCCGACGGGTTCGCTGGCCCGCTTCCCGGAGCAGATGTTGGTCGTGTCAATTTACACGTGGCTGGTAGGCGTCCGACGGGTTCGTAGGCCCGTTTCCCGAAGGGGAGGTTGAACACGCAGACGTATTGGTGGCTTGCTTGGCGTCCGACGGGTTCCCTGGCCCGTTTCTCGAAGGAAAGGTTGGACACGCAGAAGTATTGGTGGCTTGCTTGGCGTCCGACGGGTTCGCTGGCCCGTTTCTCGAAGGAAAGGTTGGACACGCAGAAATATGATGGCTTGATTGGCGTCCGACGGGTTCGCTGGCCCGTTTCTCGAAGGAAAGGTTGGACACGCAGAAGTATTGGTGGCTTGCTTGGCGTCCGACGGGTTCGCTGGCCCGTTTCTCGAAGGAAAGGTTGGACACGCAGAAGTATTGTGGCTTGATTGGCGTGACGGGTTCGCTGGCCCATTTCCCGGAGCGGATGTTGGACTCGCAGACTTGGTATTGGCTTGGTTGGGGTCCTACGGGTTTGCCGGCACGTTTCACCACGGAGCTGAGGTTAGGTATCGACAACTTACACGTGGCTTGGAGGCGTCCGACGGGTTCGTAGGCCCGTTTCTCGAAGGAAAGGTTGGACACGCAGTCGTATGGTGGCTAGATTGGCGTCCGACGGGTTCGCTGGCCCGTTTCCCGGAGCGGATGTTGGACTCGCAGACTTGGTTGTGGTCCGACGGGTTGGCAAGCACGTTTTATCACGGAGCTGAGGTTGAATATCCAGAACTTACACGTTTACAACCACTCGCGTCCACTCTCTGCCACTGACTCCTCGATCAAACCTTTTTTCCCTCTTTCTTCACTGCCCCTTTCGTTCAGTTCTCGGGTTGTCGCTTTTTCGCTCAAAAAATGTGGGTTTGCCCGATTTTATTTCGCCGGTTGTGGAAAATGTCCAGGGGTGTGATAGTTACTTTTTTTGGATGGGATGGGTTTTGGATGGGTTCGTTGACCATATTGTTATTGAGCTTGATGGCGAATGTGTCAAAATAAAGCACAAACAAATAGCCTATGACCCAGTGTTATGGTAGACGGAGATGCCTTCATTGTGGTCGAGGAATTTGTCTACCTTGCCAATGGCTGAGAATAACATTAGTCATGACGTACAAAGACGCATCATCTAGGGAAGTCGGACCTACTCTTGGCTACAGAAGAAACAGCAGTCTAAAAAGATTCACAGTCGCACCATATGTGTCATGTACAAATCTTTCATAATACCGGTAAGATTTGGACCATGTTAGATGAGGACTTGGAGTTTTTTAACGACGCGTGATTAGGACCATCTTTTGTGGTTTGCAAGAGAACGGTGTGGGGCGAAGGATGAACTACCCCAGTAACATTTTTGTTTTATGCTGGTATTATAGAAGTCATGAAGAGCAAATAATGGTTTTCATGACCGTTATAAAACTTTAAATATTTCATAGGTACGAGCTCGCCCAACTTTACGGGGAACCCAGTATTCAGAATGAAGCTAAAGCTGGAAGGACACGTTGGACAGGATATGTTACAAGAATGTCGCACAGCAAACATGAATCAGATCCGACAGGTACAAGAAAGTGGAGAACATTATTTGGTGCGCGAACCAGGCGAGTGTGGAGCGCAGCTGTTTTTGGAGGGATTTGGACTCGAACCGAGTATTGTGGCGCCAAATTGTTGATTTAGCGTTATCTGTATAGATGAAGTAAATAAATTGAAACGTTTGTTCCAGCCGTAGTTATTGGTATTGATAGAACAAACTGAAATTATGTTTCAATTTACCTCGTCGATGTTCTAATACAAAATTCTGCTTGCTTTCAATAGTTATGTATTGAGGGACACAAATTCACATAAATAAATCAAAAATGTTCATAATTGGAATTAAACTCTGGAAAATGTGTATATGATTGGCGACTTAAAAATTGGTCTCATTTTCAAAGGAGCTAAATACAAAAGTCGTAAGTTTCAAATATAACTGCACTCGAAATTATTCAAATGTTTACTACATTTACATCGCTTCACTTTAAGGGCAATCGCATCAAAATCCATACACCATCGGAACAAGGATAAAATTCACTGCATTTTGCTTTTCGCATGCTTGAAAGATGTAACAATGTTTGTTAATACTATGTTGAGGTTTAATCTGAAAACTAATAACTAAGGGTGCTGCTGCGTTTCACCTTAATACACCACTCAACCGTGATTGAAAAATATGTGCGCTATCGCCGAATCAGCTAATCGGCTTACATAGATGAGCGCACTGTGTCTGACAGACGATGCAATTCCAATATAATGCACTCCATTCCGTATCATGCCGCCCATCTTGAACATGTCAGTCTCATATCCTGCAATAAATCGGCACGCCCCAAACATCAGCATCGACACTTCCGATGGAAGTGGGCTCCACGAATGCATGCTTTCATTATTGTTATTATTATTATTATTTGCATTTTAGATTGTTTGAGATTGATAAAATGAATTAGATGTACAACAGCAGATGCGTGCAAATGTGTGATTGACATGCCTCTCTGTGAAACATTTGCACCCGTGACGCGCTGGATCCATCCACAAACGTTGATTTGAGCTTGGATCAACATTTATTCACTCGGGCTCGGTCATCGAAACTACAAATATGGCGCACAAAATTCGGAATAATATTGTTATCCAAATGAAACGGAGCATTTCAAATTTCATTAAACGCTTTCATTGATTTATGTTGATTTCATTTCGCTTTCGCCACCCCGGCTTTGGAGCCGGTGAGCTCGCAACTATCAGTGCCAATCGTCGAGCCCACCCCAGTCACCTGACGGCCATCGATGTAGGTGGAAGAAGCGAGTCGGATGCGACCCGACGGTGACTCTTGGGTGCGCATCAGATGGTCCGGTTGGTTCGGTGGGAAGGAGGGAGGATGGGGCTTTCTATAACCCCCTCAGGCCGAATGAGAGTGTTAAACGGATTATATGAATTATTTATGGAGAACTTTCCCCAATTTTCAATCGAATTGAATGCATAATTTTTGTTCGACCCGCATTGGATAGGCTGGGACTGTTGGCTGATGAGGAATTGAGGACGCCCAACGACGATGAGTTTTATTGGTAAGGAGCAGTTGCAGACAGGCGTGGTAACGAACCTTTATCACCTGTGCCCTTTTTCGGATGTTGAACAAAATGGAAATGAAGAGGAATATGGATAAGCTTCTTCCATGAAAGTTGTACACGGATGGGTGAAGCGAACTGAAGTAGGTGTGGGTATCAGATAAATTGGAAGTCTAGTGATACACTTAAGCTTCCAATTTCTAGTGACTTTCCTTTTTGAAATGAACTTTGATCTCATTTGTCCGACCGCCGAAACAGTCAGATAAACTTGGAACATGATCTTTTACTAATTTTCTGCTACCTGAAGAAAAGAAAAGTCATATTTTCAAGTTTAGTCAGCGTAATTCAAAGAGAAGAAGGAAGAAGGAAGAAGGAAAAAGGAAGAAGGAAGAAGGAAAAAAAGAAGAAGGAATAAGGAATAAGAAAGCAGGAAGAAGGAAGAAGTAAGAAGGCAGAAGGAAGAAGGAAAAAGGAATAGGAAGAAGGAAGAAGTCAGAAGGAAGAAGAATGAAGAAAGAAGGAAGAAGAAAGAAGAAAGAAGAAAAATAAGAAGAAAGAAAAAAGAAAAAGACGAAAGAAGAAAGAAGAAAGAAGAAGGAGAAAGAAGAAAGAAGAAAGAAGAAAGTAGAAAAAAGAAAGAAGAAATAATAACGAGAAAGTAATAAGAAGAAAGAAAAAAATGAAGAAGGATGAAGGAAAAATGGAAGAAGAAAGAAGAAAGAAGGAAGACAGAAGAAGGAAAAAGGAAGAAGGAAGAAAAGAGAAGGATGAGAAGAAGGAAGAAGGGAGAAGGAAGAAGAAAGAAGGAAGAAAGAAGAAGGAAGAAGACAGATAGAAGAACAAAGATGCAAGAAGGGAGAAGGTAGAAGGGGTAAGGTAAAGAAAGAACTTCTCATTTCACTACTTGCTTCTTTTTGCTAATTCGGCCTTATTGCCATTCAGCCTAATGACCATTCGGCCTAATGACCATCGGCCAAATGGCCTAGCACCATCCCAGCCGTTTCTCGATAGATTTCCATTTTATTTGGACCATTCAGTCGAGGATGAGTCAACGCTTTTTTGTATTTATTCGAAAATACTATTTTTTTTACTATTTATAATCAATAATTAGTCAAAAGTTTAGTATATCAACCAATCACGTTCGTGCATCACAAGCACAGACATCAAAATCGAGTAACTTGCGGATTCGGCTCTAACCATCAGTTCAAACAAGATTCCACACAGAGCGGAAACAGCGGGACACAGCAGATTGAACGTTGTTGGAAGTTTCAACGGAAAACCATCACATTGGTGGACTACGTCAGCGTGGCTGATGCAGATCATTAAACCTCAATGGACCAACATTTTATAAAAAGACAAGAATGATTTCAAAAAATGGTGTCTGTTGCGGTCTCGCTTCACCAGTGCCACTATGGGAAATCAGGTGGCCGAAAATAAAAAAATCGACTTTCTCTGATTTGTAATTCAAGTTGACCTACTAAATGCTAATGCTTTGGAGCATTAAACCCCAGCATATCAGCACTCTAAGCCATATGGTTATTAAGTTATAGGCATTAGAGCCAGACACTTTTTAGTTCTTGAAAAATCAATGCATTATTCAACTGTCAATATCTTCGGGTACAGTAGCTCTTTTCCAACTCTTTAAAAAGTTTCTGAAAGCTTGTTTCATGGACTTGCGAAGAACGGGTTAGTTATGGGAAAATAGGTAGTGAAACATCCGAAAATGACCCGAAGAAAATTTTTTTTTTTCATACAAAAAGTTCCATACAAAAAAAGTTTCTCAAAGTTTCGCTTAGCGACTACCACTACGACTTTCTTTGGACCTCCCAGAAGGCATTAAAACAAATTCCAGCTGCTTATGGCTGCAAATCTGCGATTCCGATCACTTTTTCGAAAAAAAGTCATTAATTTTGAAACATTAAATGTAATTATTCTCATAATACACGGCAGACTGTGATGGGCTGGATACAAATCCCATGCGTATGACAAAAGAGCATCCAGAACAGTTGAAATAGAGATAGTAGATAACACGAAAAGTGTCGTAGGCTTCATGATAGGCCGTGTACACGATAGCTTATGCAGCTATATGATACTCCATTAGGAGGCAACTCATTATCTATCAAGTATCAAGCAAATAAATATGAAAAAAAAACAATATACTCTTGAGGGTTACGAAAATACTCTAGGCTTCATTTGAAATTTTTTCATAATAAGTAAAATTTTGATATTAATTAAAATCCAATATGTGAATACAAGAAGCTTGACACAGAATTTGAATTAGAAGAATTTTATCATGCTGAGCCAGAGCCAGTGGCTTCAACATCTCGTGGAAGGCCATCAAAAAATTTTGAGGATTTAAGTGAGCGTACGAAATATAGTCTTGAAGAAATAAATGATGATTTTGTTGAGGATGTTCATGTACATAATGAATAAATAAATGTTGTTGCAGTATACTTATATATCTTGTGTTACCGAACGGTAACATTTACTTATTATTTGGATAGAGTGGAAAGATAGGGAAAAATGATGTGAAGTTAGATTCAACCGCCAATTTAAATTGGGCGGGCGATGAATATGTGGATGAACCAGATGATGTGGTCTTGTTGGTTGCCAAATTTGGCTACCAAATTGAGCAACAATATGCAGCTATAGAGGCGGAAATATGGGCCGTTAGCCTGCACTGGAAAGCCGATGGGGTAGAAGGAGAAGCAACAAAAAGAGAGGCCATTCGAGACACGTTCGTCATTCGAGGAAGAAGTGCTCCGTTTTCCCAAGACTTCGCTAGTCCGCGTGTGAAATCCGGTTTCGGACCGGGAGTGGAGATTTTTTAAAGTTATTAGCCGGCGCCGTCCCACTACTAGCCGCCGGGGAATTCCGGAATAAGTTTATTACTCATCCACCAAGGTATCCGACCGCCATCTTGTCCGTGGTGTTTGGTGACGCAGCCCAGCGAATACTCAACGCTGCTCGCCGTGTTGGCCCTTCGTGCCACCTGATTCCAATCACCGGCCTCCGTGCATTATTATCTCGGCAAAGCAAACTCCATCTCGTAGACCGCCCTCCTGCCACCCGTCATCATTGTATGTGCTGGCCATTCCCGCCCATCGACCACCTCGTGGGATCCGGCGCTCGATTACCGGTGCCCGAATTACCGGCGCTCGGTTACCGGCGGTGATCTCCGACACAATAACGCTGTACTCGACGACATAAATCATCGCGCAATTGCCGACCGGCACCCCGTATCATCCGCAACACGCTACCTTTCTACATGTTCCATCGTGGTGCCAGTACCGGTCCCGGCCTTCCCACTGTACCGTACCGCCCGCACCGGTCATCGTTGAGCTTTCGTCTTCGTGTCAACCATCCTTAACGTCCCACCAACGCGTCGGGTAATTTGTCACCCTGCTACCGGCTCTTAAATGAGACAAAACAAAATTTGCTCTTACCGAGACAAAAACCCCCCAAACTCTTAATTGAGACAAAATGAAACGTTATGACCCCGCGTTATGACCCCGGGATTCCTCGCTGTCCCGGAAGGGGACTCGCCTAGACCCCAAGCTGCTGGTCTGACCAACGGCAGCTTCCGGGGTGGGCGCGAAAGGCCTCTTTTATCCCGGGTCCCAGGGTGTGTGAGCGTGGGGAGTTTTCGAAGAGTGGAAATCCTAGAACAATCAAATTTAATTGAACTTTACCTTTCTGGTTTATTGACCGATCGGGACGGGCGATTGAGTACAGTGGGGCGACCGATTCCAGCAGTAGCCTCACGATGAAGCACGTAGTGAGGCGCCAGGCGCCGCGTTGCAGCTGATGCGGAAGGTTGGCACGACGACTTGTCTTGACGGGGATACTGGGACTAGCGTCGGAGCTCTCAGCCGGTAGCAGGGTGACAAATTACCCGACGTTGGTGGGACGTTAAGGATGGTTGACACGAAGACGAAAGCTCAACGATGACCGGTGCGGGCGGTACGGTACAGTGGGAAGGCCGGGACCGGTACTGGCACCACGATGGAACACGTAGAAAGGTAGCGTGTTGCGGATGATACGGGGTGCCGGTCGGCAATTGCGCGATGATTTATGTCGTCGAGTCCAGCGTTATTGTGTCGGAGATCACCGCCGGTAACCGAGCGCCGGTAATTCGGGCACCGGTAATCGAGCGCCGGATCCCACGAGGTGGTCGATGGGCGGGAATGGCCAGTACATACAATGATGACGGGTGGCAGGAGGGCGGTCTACGAGATGGAGTTTGCTTTGCCGAGATAATAATGCACGGAGGCCGGTGATTGGAATCAGGTGGCACGAAGGGCCAACACGGCGAGCAGCGTTGAGTATTCGCTGGGCTGCGTCACCAAACACCACGGACAAGATGGCGGTCGGATACCTTGGTGGATGAGTAATAAACTTATTCCGGAATTCCCCGGCGGCTAGTAGTGGGACGGCGCCGGCTAATAACTTTAAAAAAATCTCCACTCCCGGTCCGAAACCGGATTTCACACGCGGACTAGCGAAGTCTTGGGAAAACGGAGCTCTTCTTCCTCGAATGACGAACGTGTCTCGAATGGCCTCTCTTTTTTTGCTTCTCCTTCTACCCCATCGGCTTTCCAGTGCAGGCTAACGGCCCATATTTCCGCCTCTATAGCTGCATATTGTTGCTCACTTTGGTAGCCAAATTTGGCAACCAACAAGACCACATCATCTGGTTCATCCACATATTCATCGCCCGCCCAATTTAAATTGGCGGTTGAATCTAACTTCACATCATTTTTCCCTATCTTTCCACTCTATACAAATAATAAGTAAATGTTACCGTTCGGTAACACTTGAAGCTTTTATTGCATGGAGTTCGTTTAGCTTTAATAGAGCTTTATATTTTATTCCCTTTACATGTTTTATGGGTTAAGAGCCTGAACCAATCTGAAAAATCCTACAAAGACAACCTGTTACGTATGTAGATGCAATGGCCTGTATTTGACGGAGTCCTTGTGCAACTTAGAACATCTGTACAACTCAATTCACATGAAAACAGTATACAATTTTCTAGTTTGAACTCTACAGGTCTGCGCTGCAATAAAATACACATCTATAGACTGCTGTGTACATGAGACATTCGTAGATAAAAGGGATATATTCCATAGAGATCAAAGGTCTGTATTCCAGGGAGTTTGGAGACCTTAGAAGTAATAACGACCTGCAAAACAAGTATTTCACATCTTTTAGACAATAATCTACGATATAAGCGTGAAATATTGCAGAAATGAAATGAAAATATTTTCGGCCACCTACTTGTATGGAGCCGCCCCATAGTGCAGTGGCGACGTTGACATTTAATTTCAAATTTATTGCATCATCTCCCTCCGATGCGTGCTTGTGATTCTGCTACCGAATGGCAACTTCTGTCGTCGCCAAACGATTAGGTTTTTCCCTTTTTAGAAAAGTTTTTTGTAAAAAATGGTAGACCGTAATAATCAATTTAATTTCCAATAATTAACAGAAACAAATCCAAAGAAAAGTTGCCAGAAAAGTTCACTTTCCGCCGACAACAGCCAATTCGATGAAGACGCTTAGTGTTTGAAACAAGTACTGACTGGAATTCACAGATTCCCATCGGAAATTAAAACAAACGACTCTTATCTGGGCAACCCATCTATGTTGAAGAAAAATAGTTGAAACTGAAACACAAATTATGATGGCAAATTCCATCCATATGGTATATCTACGTAGTTCTACGTCACCTTTGCGTACAGCCCGATTGAACTGCACCTTTGAATTTCTTAGAGTTGTAAGCGAAGGACTGTAGACCGAATTATGTACTGCAACTTATACAATGCTCGAGTCATCCTTGTCGGTATTTCGACGAAGGCCAAATCCCAAGCAGCACACTTGTCATGAACGAGTAACTGTAACCTATGTACGATTGAATCCAGTCATATATGAGTTGCTGCAACTAAATCGGTCTAAGTTGTGCTACTCGAGATGAGCACATGCAGGACAGAAGTTTTCAGCTCATCGGACAACACGCCGATCTCATTTTCCAACGCGGATAAAAAAAAACAAAATATTATCCAACAGAGAATGCTGAGTAGGTGGTCAGCTTAACAGTTGTCGGTTTTCAGGAAAGGGATTAGCTTGGGTCTGATCCAACGATCACCTGCAAATAAGGCTTTTGCAGTAGTCACTAATCACTAGATGATTTGGCTCGTCATTAAAACTTTTTCGCGTAGCGGTTATTTATGTAATTATGTTGTATTAAAAAAAATTGCATGAGCATGAGCATAAGCAAAATTGACCGCCCACGACTGTTACTCCGTTATAGCCAGCCAGATCAGCTGTGGCTGTAGATCAGCGACAGCTCAACCTTTTTTTGGGAGATACCCCTTCGTACTTTTGCATTCATTGAGGTACCCCCTATTTTTATTGCCGTTCTTCCGCGAAATTAAGCGTTGTTTTATTATTTCGTGAAAGTTTTCAATTCAAATTAAGTTCACAAATCAAGCTTCTTACAACCCTGAATTTTTTTAAAGACTCCCGAGCCTTTTGAAAGGATGTATTTGAGCCGATTGGAAGGTCTGAGCCGTATAGAAGGAGGCTTCTGAGCGAGGTTCCTAAACCTCTTGAAAGAGGGCTCCCGAACCTCAGAAAAGGAGGCTGCCAAGCCTATTGAAAGGTGGCTCAGGAGCCTTTTGAAACGAGGCTCCCGGCTCGGAAGCCTCCTTTCAAGAGAAGGCTTTTTAGCCTTTCGAGAGAAGGCTTTCGTGCTTCTCCAAAGGAGGCTTCAGAGCCTCTTGAAATGAGGCTTCTGAGCGTCTTGAAAGGAGGCTACCGAGCCTCTTAGAAGAAGTCCTTTTGTGAGGAGGCTCCCAAGTATCTTAAAAGGAGGTTTTCGAGCCTCTCGTAAGGACGCTTGTGAGCCTCTTGGAAGAAGGCTTTCGAGTGTCTCGAAAGGAGGCTTCCGAGCCTCTTGAAAGGAGGCTTCCGAGCCTCTTGAATAGAGGCTCCCGAGCCTCTTGAAAGGAGGCTCCCGAGCTTCTTGAAAGGAGGCTTCCGAGCCTCTTGAAAGGAGGCTTCCGAGCCTCTTGAAAGAAGGCTTTCGAGCCTCTTGAAAGGAGGCTTCCGAGCCTCTTGAAAGGAGGCTTCCGAGCCTCTTAAAGGAGGCTTCCGAGCCTCTTGAAAGGAGGCTCCCGAGCCTCTTGAAAGGAGGCTCCCGAGCCTCTTGAAAGGAGGCTCCCGAGCCTCTTGAAAGGAGGCTCCCGAGCCTCTTGAAAGGAGGCTCCCGAGCCTCTTGAAAGGAGGCTCCCGAGCCTCTTGAAAGGAGGCTTCCGAGCCTCTTGAAAGGAGGCTTGAGCCTCTTGAAAGGAGGCTCTTGAGCCTCTTGAAAGGAGGCTCCTGAGCCTCTTGAAAGGAGGCTCCTGAGCCTCTTGAAAGGAGGCTCCCGAGCCTCTTGAAAGGAGGCTCCTGAGCCTCTTGAAAGGAGGCTCCCGAGCCTCTTGAAAGGAGGCTCCCGAGCCTCTTGAAAGGAGGCTCCCGAGCCTCTTGAAAGGAGGCTCCCGAGCCTCTTGAAAGGAGGCTCCCGAGCCTCTTGAAAGGAGGCTCCCGAGCCTCTTGAAAGGAGGCTCCCGAGCCTCTTGAAAGGAGGCTCCCGAGCCTCTTGAAAGGCGGCTCCCGAGCCTTTTGAAAGCAGGCTCCCGAGCCTCTTGAAAGGATGCTTTCGATCCTCTTGAAAGGAGGCTTCCGAGCCTCTTGAAAGGAGGCTTCCGAGCCTCTTGAAAGGAGGCTTCCGAGCCTCTTGAAAGAAGGCTTACGAGCTTATTGAAATGAGACTTCTGAGCCTCTTGAAAGGAGGCTTCCGAGCCTCTTGAAAGGGGGCTTCCGCGCCTCTTGAAAGGAGGCTTCCGCGGCTCTTGAAAGGAGGCTTCCGAGCCTCTTGAAAGGAGGCTTCCGAGCCTCTTGAAAGGAGGCTTCCGAGCCTCTTGAAAGGAGGCTTCCGAGCCTCTTGAAAGGAGGCTTCCGAGCCTCTTGAAAGGAGGCTTCCGAGCCTCGTGAAAGGAGGCTTCCGAGCCTCGTGAAAGGAGGCTTCCGAGCCTCTTGAAAGGAGGCTTCCGAGCCTCTTGAAAGGAGGCTTTGAAGCCTCTTGAAAGGAGGCTTCCGAGCGTCAGGAAAAAATACTCCCGAGCTTCTTGAAATTACCAAAACTTCATGATAAGTTTTTATTGCAATTGGAATACATCCGCCATTACGCATTCTTGTCCGAAGTACCCCCTGGAGCCAGCGTAGGTACCCTCACGGGTACATGTACCCCAGGTTGAGAACCACTGCTGTAGATCAACTGTTGACCAAATATTAAACAATACCACCGCGAGCCTTGTCCGAATGCGGGTCAATTTAGCAAGGGATAGGGAAATGTTGACATTATACTCGCTTTGATGGAAGCCGACGAGTTATCTGCTCTTCCACGAGTAACACTGGGATGCTGAAAATCTGGGGAAAAGTGTAGCAGGGTTCGTTTTGGTTAACGGTTTGCCAGGCGCGGTGTCTAGATTGATCGAAACATATCAAAAACACTGTTGGACACGCACTTCACTAAATGGAAACTAAATATTTATATTCGGTTTCATTTGACGTATTTTTCTCGATTTATTTTTTTTTCCTTCACTTAACACCATTTATTAAAAAGAGCAGCTTCGAAATACTTTTCCATACCCTTCTCTCAGTCACCGTGGCCAAGCCGAATGGGTAAAATCTGCTTAATAATTTCTATCGAACAACCCCATTTGGTTTTGTCAGGGTCGGATTTGGGGGAGGGCCGGGGGGGGGGGGGCATGGTCCCGGACCCCCACAAATCGAATACACCAAAACCAACCTTCTTGTACATTGTAGGGCCTTCACAAACTGTCGGCCCCGGGGCTCTCTCTCTCTCTCTCTCGGATAAATCCGGCCCTGGGTTTTGTTTTCATTGTTCAACAAATTGCAGAAATTCTTCAAAATTATTTCACGACCAATTTTGTTTTTGCTAATTATGAGAAATTTCACATGGATATGCGGTTTATCCCAAAAGAGTAGGTCCCTTGAGAATCCAGTTAGCCTAGCAAATAAAGGCGTAGGATTGCCAATTTGGAGGCGGAGAGTTCGGTTCATTTTTTGTGAAAAATAAGCAGTGGATAATGTCTGAGACATGACCGTGAGTAGACGTAGGTTTTAAAAACCCTGAAACATCTCTTTTTATCGTTTTTTTGTTCAATGAAAAAAAAAAACAAGTGAAAACTTTTGGCTTAAATCCTTAAAAAATAAACTCCCTATGCCTTATTTAGTAGAAAATTTAATTGGGATTACTTTTTCACATGTGATAAATATTACACCAGAAATCAAAATTAAATTCATCTTCGCATCAGAACGAATGCTGCGTTAAACGGTTAAAGTATGTAGCTTACCAACGGCGTCGCGTTACGATTTCGAATGCTACTTTACAAAATCAACAATCAATCGAACATTTTCATGACATGAAAACAAATTTATGTCATGCTCGGGTTACCACGCAGCTGCCGCGGCCGTTGCTGTTCGGCGCGTCCGGAGCTTCATAACGGACGGTTTGCTTTTTTCGCCCGCTGGTGAAATCCTATTTGTCAACCGTTCCACATCAGTGCCTCGCGGGCCCAATCAATTTCGCTCGATCTGATGGAAAGTCGATGTTTTTATGACAACATGTCCATCATTTTCAAATTTCATTTGCCCATATAAGCATCATATTTACCGTGAGAGCGCAGCCCTCGACGTCGAATCAGGAGGATGAGCATAAAAACCATTCACTACCGGAACACAAAACCCCAAACAATGTCATTATGAGATTTTCATCCAAATCATCATGTTCATTATAAATTTTCTAGTTTTTGCAGTGCCTGTGAGTGAGCTCTCTGCTCATTGATGATCGGCGGATGCTCGTCTGTTCCGATCCCGGGCTCCCATCGCGCCCAGCTGGTGTCAAATAGTCGTTCCCAATCCAACCGTTAAGCCGATGACACGCACGAACAAACGACTATCACCGCGTGTAATACATTTTTGATGTTGATTCGAATGAAATTGAAATCAACACTCGGTCATCCGGCGGACCTCCGTCTCCCGTTGCTCGCCGAAACACGCACACCTTGGGGACCGTTTTCCGGTTGTATTCACTGCTGAATAGTCGCCGCTCCCCCAACGTGCGCCGGTCGGTGTGGTCCTCCTCGGTAGTGTCTGACCGCGACAGTCACGTGTCATTTTGAAGCCCAGCCCGGAGGACGGCGACGACGAAGCGGGCTGCAACGGCCACCAAGCGAAGCTTAGAAAAACACCACAGGGAGTGGGCTGCATATTCCCAATCGGGTGTTCGAATGCGTTTGCAAATGCAATGGGGATTGCGGGGTGCCAAGCACCCTTGATGAGTTGACCAGTGCTTTATCCTCTTTTCGCAGAATCCAGAAAATATGATCAATGGTTTGCAAAAACTAATTGAAACGGAATAATGGTTCCATTAAAACATGGTTCTAGCGTAGTCTAATATTTCATAGATTTCTCCCCGGGTGGCGTTTTATATCGGTCACCTTCATACGACATCAATGGGCAGCCAATTGTGATGTGCTCTCTAGCTGCCACCAAGCGGCATGAATTAATTAAGCACCAGAGTGATTAAATTATTAGGCATTAAATTCAATTTCGAACGTTATTGACAGCCAATAGGAGAATTAAATCTGTGGCTTAGGAGGATTGGAATTTCAATTCCACACTGTCAGGCACGTAGTCGACGGTGAAGAGGTTGGTGCTCTGGCTCAAATCAGCATTATATTAATCAGTTATAGCTTTTCAATGTCAATGTTTCTGTTGCCCTCTTTTTTTAAAAAAGAAGGTCATAGACTTCAAGAGCAAAAATTTGCATGAATAAGGGTAATGGTCTTACAGTGGACCTCATACCAATACACCGTTGGCCTTATTCCATTTTTCTATCCCGAAAAAGTTGATACTTACGGAATCTTACGGAAATACTTATGGAATCGCAGAAGGTCGCGGTGTGATGCAAATGGAAAATTTCGGACGATGCTCACGCAAAATTTAGTTTTTTAATTAACTAATCCGAAGAGTTTGAAAAATAATTGAATGTTTGGAATATACACGAAGAGGCCACTTTTCGATGGAATCTGTAGCCCATTTTGCGACATGTCAAATTTCATTTTCACACTACGGGTATTCTACCAAAGTTCATTCCGAAAAAAGAACCAAGCTTCGTGATATGTATAACAAACCATGATCAACTCAACACGTTTCAAGGCAATTGGAAAATTCTAAACTTTGCTTAGCACAGTTTATATTTTCCTAGTCTTTTTTAAACCGTAATGCTTTACGAAACTGTCATTTTAAATCAGTGGTGACCAGCGTTTTGGGAGTTTTTTCCCTTAATATGCTTGTCACACAATAAAAAATTAAATTTCACCTTACAAGTTAGTACTTGGACGGAAGCTTTTATATATATCTATCAACTGAGGGTATTAAAATGATTATTGGTGTTAAAATCACTTCGTACGACTTGTTCAAAGTAAAATTTAAGTGCGGCCCGTGGACCGCACCTATGTTTTGTTTTTATCGTTTTGTACGGAGCGAGTTTAACACCAATACTGTAAAACCTCTTTTCACGCTCCCTCTTTTTGCGCCTCTCTTTTTACGCTCCAAATTCGAAATAACGCTCCCTCTTATTACGCCCTATATAGCTATAGCTATAGAAGCGTAAAAAAAGTTTCAAGCATTTATATGAGGCAAATTTGGATTAGTTTCTGAGGTTGTTTTTAGATGAGCTAAGTACTGCGGATGTTCTAGGAACATAATTCAAGCTTGCATGCGAAGTCAGGGCCCTCCTTAGCCGTGCGGTAAGACGCGCGGCTACAAAGCAAGACCATGCTGAGGGTGGCTGGGTTCGATTCCCGGTGCCGGTCTAGACAATTTTCGGATTGGAAATTGTCTCGACTTCCCTGGGCATAAAAGTATCATCGTGTTAGCCTCATGATATACGAATGCAAAAATGGTAACTTGGCTTAGAAACCTCGCAGTTAATAACTGTGGAAGTGCGTAATGAACACTAAGCTGCGAGGCGGCTCTGTCCCAGTGTGGGGATGTAATGCCAATAAGAAGAAGAAGATGCGAAGTGTTATCACCTGTTGTCATGATCTACGAACTCCATAGAGTCAATGTCTGTTGATCAACCTTCGTAATGGAGACAGTTATTGAAGAATAAACAAGTTGTGTATCCCCTTCTTGGTATATGTTTGCATTCCAAGAAGTTTTTGTTGTTGTCGTGTGCTCCAGGTAGTCTACGAACTCCATACAGTCAAGGTCTGTTGATCAACCTTCGTAATGGAGACAGTTATTGAAGAATAAACAAATTGTGTAACCCTTTCTTGGTATATGTTTGTAT
Source organism: Armigeres subalbatus (assembly GCF_024139115.2). NCBI lineage: Eukaryota > Metazoa > Arthropoda > Insecta > Diptera > Culicidae > Armigeres > Armigeres subalbatus. Next base: position 202,071,714 of record NC_085140.1, on the reverse strand, counting down.
TCCAAGTAGATCTTGTTGTTGTCGTGGGCTCCAGGTTGTCTACGAACTTCACAGAGTCAAGGTCTGTGGATCAACCACCGCAATGGAGGCAGTTATTGTATTATAAACAAGTTGTATGACCCCTTCTTGGTATATGTTTGTATTCCAAGTAGTTCTTTTTGTTATCGAGGGCTTCAGGTAGTCTACAAACTCCAAGAGTCAAGGCCTGTGGATCAACCTCCGTAATGGTGGCAGTTATTGAAAAATAAACAAGTTGTGTAACCTCTTCCTTATATATGTTTGTATTTCAAGTAGTTCTTGTTGTTGTCGTGAGTTCCAAATAGTCTATGAACTCCATAGAGTCAAGGTCGGTGGATCAACCTTCCTAGTGGAGGCAGTTATTTGAAAATTAACAAGTTGTGTGACTTCTTCTTGATAAATGTTTGTCTTTAAAGTAATTCTTTTTGTTGTCGTGGGCTCCGTAATGGATGCAGTTATTGAGCATTAAACACTTTTTGTGCCCCCTTTTTGGTACAGCTATATCCCGATTTTGTCACTCCTAGTAAATTTTGGGGTGATGAAATAGAAAATGTGACAAAATTGGAACAATTTTTATTTTCATTTTTTTTTGTTTGTTTCGCAAATATGAATCATTTTATGCCTTGGAAAGGCAAAATACGTGAACGAATCCCGTTATTTTTTGTCGAAGAGACTAACAAATTTTTTTGACAAGTTCTCTGAAATGATTCATAATAAACCACAGGCGGTGAAAGTTATTCCATGAAAATCAATGTCGTTTGCGGTATTATTTGAAAATAATAAAAACGATAAAAATTCAGGATCGACGATTATTAGCTCTAGGCAGTTATTGAAGAACAAACAAGGTGTGTAACCTCATTTTGAAATACATCTGCATTTCAAGTAGTTCTTGTTGTCATGGGTTTCAGATAGTATACAAACATCATTCATATCACGTGCGAAACGAAACGTACGTTATTCCTTGGAATGCAAAATGTGAATAAATTGGAACGAGTCAACTTCACGACGGAAACGTAAGGAAAACAAACGGGCTTATATCGCAAAGATCATGTACCGTATGCATATCAGGTTAAAGACTTTCTAGTTATTCGTGTAAGCCTAGAAGTCTTACTCCATAAATTTTTGGGATGGCCATTAGCATATGCTATGAACGCATTGTATTCTATGGACCTTTGTGGTACCAAATTTTAAACAGGCTGTTATATATCTGGTTAAGAATGAAGATCCTAACGCCTTAGGGGCCATCCAGAAACCACGTGGTCATATTTTTGAAGATTTTTAACCCCCCCCTCCCCCCATGTGGTCTATCGTGGTCATTTGGCAACCCCCCCCCCCTTTGACCACGTGGTTTTTTTTTCAAGCACAAAAATTAAAAAAAAACCTATGTAACTAAAACATTTGGTTAATCCGATCAATTTTGAAGATGGACAATTTCAACTGATTCAAAATCAAACTAAAACCCAGCATGGAAATTATAAATTTTCATTATTTCGAAGATTTTTATGATGTTATCATGTTGTAATGTGTATCAGGTATTAGGTTATCTAGAACTCGCATACCTTCGATGCATCAAGAGGATACCAAAAAATGCGGACTCGCGAATATGTTATAAAAATTTCGAGAAAAATTTGTAATGGTTTAGAAATTTTCCAAAATATCCCTATTTTTTTTAATTTCTTTATTGGTGATTTTTTAAATACATAATTGCAATTTTTGCTTTTACAAGTGCTAATTTATTATTGTTTTGTGGAAAATTTTCAACTGTTTATGGAAATTTTGCATTAGTTGCAATAATTCTATATTTATTTAATACTCATACCCTGATTTCTTTATTGGCAATTTCCAATTCTATTATGGAAAATTTCTATTTTTCCTCTAATAAATAATCTAGAGCTGGCTCATCTCTCAAAATTCCTAATTCTTCATTGAAATTTTATTTTGATATTGACTCGTGGAATCCAATGATGCCATACTAAACATATTTTCTCGGTCACTCTGATGTCTTTCGAATAATTTCCCAAGGAACTTCTATTCCATATCTCGAATATGCTTCAGTCAATGGTGGACTCATAGAAGAATGAATGTATTATAGATCAATTATCATTTTGGAGTTCGGATCATTCGATTTATCCAATTAACCAAATTATGAATGATGTATGATATAATATCCCATTAGGTCCATTGGGTTGATATGACAATTGTTATTTGTACAAGCTACTACAGACTTTTTAGTTACAAAAATTATGTTGAGCTTTTTAATGGAATGTCTTTACTTGTCATAAGACGAGTTTGTACCTTCCGATTTAATTCCACCACTTGATTGTACCTTGACAGATACGTATTTCGACCTCAACAGTAAGGTCGTCTTCAGTGTTTCGTACTTGACTCGACTTAGGTTATACAAAACTTTTAGGTTTCAAAAAACGTCCTGGAAGTCGTAATGTTTGAACTACTTAATCATTCAAGTCCGTGAACCCAGTGCTTCTAAGGCCCTACAAAAAGGCATAGTCATTGTGCAGCTTGATGTTGACTCAAGATAATTTTGGGTACCTTGTCTCTTAGATCTCATGTTAATGGAAATTAGGATCATATGCTTATTTCATCGGATTGGGTACATACCGATGTTGAGGACATTACAAATGTCATGATTGATCACCCGAGAAGTCGTGGGCTGAACTTGAGAGCAATCACTGGCTTAACGTTCAGGATGACCCATCTTATCTGAGTGTTCAGAATGATTCAAACATTTCAACTTTATTTGCATGCTCTTAGAATCGAAATCTTCGCAAAGTTTCGGATAACTGAGTTTTCAGGGTCAGTCAAATTTGAGCACCCATATTTTTTTCTGTAAAACCAATATCTAGATGAACAGTTTTACTGAAGAAAATGGTGGTCTAGCTCTCTTTTGTGATTTAATAGCCAATCTAAAACGCTGGGCATATATGACCCATCCGTCCTGAAAGGGTTGAGATCTGTTTTGGAATTCAATTTCAATCGTTATTATAACACTATTTATTACCCTAGATTGTTTTAGGAATTGGAGTGTTTTTTTCTGGAACACTGCCACTTTTTTCATATAGCCGGACTCTTCTTAGTTCTAAGACCCTTTTATGAATTTAAAAAGCATTTTATTTAGAATTTCATGTTGATTTTTTAAATGCAAACTTCTCTATGTCATAACCTTTTTCATACGCACTACTAGAATTTTGTGCATTATTGATCGAAAAATTTAAAAATGCACTTAAATGTTCTAATTAGGTGCATTATTAAATTTTTCGATCAATTAGCCTAATTATTCAATATCATAAGAACTAGGCTTCATAATCCCAAATAATTGCCTACATGTATTGCTTGGATGAATTTTAAATTCCAAGATCTTCCTAATTTTCAAGAATAATTATTCTGGAGTTGCAGGGGAAACCCTTCAGAATATTTAGAAGAAATTCTTCGGATTCTCCACGGAAAAATCTTCAGTATTTCAACGATTTTTTTTTTCGAAATTCTGTGGAAAAGTTCCTAAAAAAGGTTCGGTAGAAATTTTGAAGAACTAGAAGAATCCGTAGAAGGATCCTAAATGCATATTTACGATGAAAATTCCAATAAACATCAAATTCCGAAGAACTTCCGGCATAAATTAGAAAAAAAATCCAGCTTACTTTCAAAATCCTGGGCAAATTTAATGAATCTTCAAAGGAAATTCTTCTAAATTTCCAATGGAAATTTTTTTCGTTTTTCAAAAAAAAATTTTCAGCAGTTTTTTTAATTTCCAAAAGAAATTATTTGGAGTATACCAAAATATTTCCGATGGAAATTCCAGTAGAAAATCGAAAAAAAAGTTCATCTAAAACACCAATAATGAATTTCCCGAGGATATTTCGATGTTTTTACAAGCGGAAATAACGAAAAAAATTGCACTTTTGTAGTACTTGTGAAGGTTGTACTTTAGAAGCAATTCCAATAGGAACTGCTTAGAAAATTAAATCAAAATTTTAAAGATTTTCTGATGTGAAAATTCCTTAAAATTTTTAAATCATTTCTTGTGCTTCTTTGCATGGTAAAGATTTAAAGCAATGTTTAGCTGAACCTACAAAGAAATCAAAATGACTTTCCGAAGAAGAATGAATTTCCCATGAAATTTTGGAAGAATTTATGGTGTAAATTAAAAAAAACACGAACCTTGAGAATTATAAAGATTTATTCTTTGAAAATCCAAAGTATTTTTTGAAGATAATCCATAGACTCTTCCGTGGAAATTCTAAATAATGCCTCGAATAAAAAATATTTGGAAAATTTAAAAAAAGTGATAGAATTCACAAAGAGCGTAAAAAATTTCATTTCAAAATTCCAAATTTGAAAACAAAAATCCAAAAACAAAAAATCAACGGTAATATCAAAGTGTTTCATATGGCATTGGCTATTTAATTTCTCATGAAAATTCAGAAGATTTTTTCTTGAAAAATTTAGAAGTCTTCTTCTTCTTCTATGGCTCCATATTCCAACTGGAAGTTGGTCTGCTTTTCAACTTAGTTTATTCTATTAGCATTTCCTCAGTTATAAATTGAAAGTTTTAAATGCCAGCAATTGTACGATTATATATCTTATATCTTTGGGTTGTTGATTTTTTTCGGTGAAAAACGACACACACAATTCCCGTTTTTTAATAACGTTTCGGCTTACTCCATTCAGCCATCATCAGATATTGAAATCTGATGATGGCTGAATGGAGTAAGCCGAAACGTTATTAAAAAACGGGAATTGTGTGTGTCGTTTTTCACCGAAAAAAATCAACAACCCAAAGATATAAAAATTCACGGTGACCAAAACCCTACTAAACGATTATATATCTTGTGTAGCAAGTACGAAGGATACATTATACCTAGGGTGTCGACAATGTTTGACACCCGAAAACATCCTAGACAGGAACGAGAATCGAACTCGTCATCTTCGGATTGGCAATCCTATGCCTTTGCTCGTAAGGCTAACTAAAGTAAGTAAGGAGACTAAACATTTTGAAGTGCACTCCCTAAAATGCTCGAAAAAATTATTTTGGAAATGAAATAGAATTTCTGGTGAAGATTCGGAAGAACTTGTCGAAGAAATTCATTAGAATGTAAAAAAAATATGAAAATATGAACTTTTTTTTCCACCAAAAATAATATGTATTTCCCAAGAGATTGTTTTGAATTTTCAGACAGAATTCACATGGAATTTTTTTCGGCATTTACACTGGCGATATTTTGTTTTATTTCATGACCAATTTGTAGAAAAATTTTCCAGAGAGAATTGTTCAAAAAAAAATCTGAATGCTAGCACTTTATCAGGATTGTATGAAGTAAGGTCAAAGTTTTTACAGGAAATTTTTTTACTGGATTTTTCCTGAATATCCACAAGACATTCTTTTGAAGATTTTTCTTAAATTATTGTAAAAACATGAACAGTTTTCAAAATTGTAGCTGTAGTCCGCTGATGCAAAAGTGTCGGCGGCGTGATGCCAAAAACCATCTGCGGCGGAATTTATAGAAAATATTTTTTCATTTTTCATTCCCAATTTTTTTTGGTGAAAATTGAGACTGAAACGCAACCTGCTTTTTAGTTTATTTTTTTTTATGGAAATAGGATCTAAAGCTAAGTTGGCCAAATAACTCAGATATGCATCGGCGTTGCGACCGACGCTGCGTTACCGGGTTTTCTCGATGCTTAATGCTAAATTCTTTTTAACACTGAGTTGAAAAGACGCTACGTGAGCATCGGCCCTAAGATGCGCTTTGCGTTTAATGATTAAATCATTAAATTTTGATGATTTGTATTTTTTACACCGCTATTGTTATATACCAAAAATTTTCGTGTTAAAAAAAAACCACGTGGTTCGAGAGCAACACCCCCCCTCCCCCCATGTGGCTTATCGTGGTCATTTTCCAAACCCCCCCCTCCCCCCCTATATGACCACGTGGTTTCTGGACGGCCCCTTATTCCGGGTTTTCTTGGATGAACATGACAATTTAAAATGGAAACATTCTATTGTTCGTACCACAAAAGGCATGTACCACATTTTAAACAAGCTAAAAGATCTCTAGTTACTCGTGTAGATTTTAAGGCCTATTCACAAGTTTTCTTGAATGACCATGAACCTATGCAATGGACGCATTCTACTCTATGTACCACTAAGGGGTTGTTCCGCTTGTGTAAGCAGCCGAAAGAGCTCTGGTTACGCGTGTAGATCTTAAGGCCTATTCCAGAGTATTCTTGGATGACCATGAACCTAGGCAATGGACGCATTCTATTCTATGTACAACAAAGGGGTTGGACCACTTTTGAAACAAGGCGAAAATTTTTTGGTTACGCGTGTAGATCTTAAGGCCTATTCCAGGGTTTTCTTGGATGATCGTGAACCTATGCAACGGACGCATTCTATCCGATGTTTCGCAAAACACAGGTCCAAGCTCCAGGAGATTCTCGAAAAACTTTAAACACTTGAACATGATGATGAACGTCTTACTGTCCGTCATCAATGATCTGCACCACTTATGACTTCTTGATTTCTTGGCGTACCAAGAACATCTTAAGGCCTCAGCAATTAAACAATTGGACAACCATGATAACGAAAACAATTTGGGCGACACTAATACCGAAATTGGTAAAAGACACATCTTAATACTAAAAGTGAGATAAATATCAAACTTTGCTTACCTAAAAGATTGCAAACTTTTTTTACGCACCAAATTCCAAATAGCGCTTCCTTTTTTCACGCTCAAAATTCCAAATAACGCTCCCTCTTTTTACGCTCTGATTTAATTTACGCTCCCCCGTTTTGGGGGCAAAAAGAGGTTTTGCAGTATTCGTTTCATTATCCTCAGCTGATAGATATATTTAAAAGCTTTCGTCCAAGTGGTAATTTGGATGGTCAAAGCTCATTTTTATTGTGTGACAAGCAAATAAATTATCGCCGACGAAGGACTCCTTAAGTGGTATCAGTCTGTTAAACAGGATACGCGACAGGATTTTGAAACCCGGGTTCAAAAGGGTGATCCCTCTGTAATTGGCACACTCTAGTCTGTGCCTTTTCTTATAGATTGGGCATATGAGGTAATCCAACCAGCCGGCAGGCAGTTCTTCATCATCCCATATTTTTGGGATAATGTGGTGGATTGATCGATGCAGCTTCTCAATTACGAGTTTGATAAGCTCGACCGGGATCTCGTCCTTCTCAGCAGCTTTACTGTTTTTCAGCTCGTTTGGAGCCTTCTTAACCTCGTCCAGCGTTGATGGTTCCACAGCTTGACCGTCGCCGACTATGTCCATCCTGCTCCTTAATACACCTCGATTTTCACCGTTCAACAAATCTTCGAAGTGCTCCTTCCACCTGGCTGCAACCATAGTCTTGGCTGTCAGCAAATTCCCCTCTCGGTCATAGCACATGGCGGGCACTGCCGCAGTCTCAGCCGCGCGCCATTGACAGTTGCGTAAAACCTCCGCATATCGTTTCTATTCATGTTCTCCTGCGCTCCAGCCATCACTCTCTTTGTGATGCCTTTATTTTTTCCTGCGGTGGATTCGTTTTTTTTCTGCCCTTGCTACACTGTACCGCTCTCTGTTGGAACGGGTACGAGCCACTAGCATTCAACTCCTAGCAACATTTTTCCCGTCCGTCACTCGCTGGCACTTCTCATCAAACCAACCGTTGCGTCGCTGTGCAGTGCCTAACACTTCCTGCGCTGTTGTAATCACAGTTTCGTGAATATTTTCCCACAATCTGTTGACGTCACCAGATCCGGTGGCATCTCCTATCCGCTCGTCCTGCTTCTGTTGGTCTTCCAACCGACAAGTGTTGGATATTGAAACGCATCGTTGTTTCGTGAATGCGTGACGCTGGAAGGTCGCACCCGAAATTTTGCAACTACAAGATAGTGATCCGAGTCAATGTTCGGACCTCTGAAGGACCTTACATCTATAACACCCGAGAAATGTCGTCCGTCGATCAGCAAGTGGTCTATCTGTGAGCAAGTGTCTCCACTCGGATGTTGCCAGGTGTGTTTGCGGATATTCTTACGTGCGAAGTAGGTACTGCTTATTGCCATCTCTCTAGCTTCCACTGGATAACACGCTTCATCTGCTTCCCGATCTCCATGAAGCCAACTCCTCGTTCTGCTCTGTCACCGTCGCTAGGGAATTATTCAGCATCTATTTTATTCAGCTGTGAAGATCACAAATAAACAAAAAATCAACTTACATGCTTATTTGTAGCTTGTCGTTGTTTGATGGGCGGTTAACATTGCAAGGAAAACTGTTGGATTGCCATTCCTCAGATGGCGATTTCGATTCTCGGTCCCGTCTAGGATGTTTACGGGTGGAAAACAATCTCCCTGAGCACAGTGTACTACTTGATACTTGATGGCTCCTCGATGAACCTACGCCGAATGGAGTATCCGTCTCCACTGAACTCGATCCTGGGCCAATCGCTTCCAGTCGCCCTAAACATTGAGCGCCCTCAGGTCCTCTTCAACTGCAAAAAGCCATCGTGTACGCGACCTTCCACGAAGCCTGTGGCCTGTGGTGGATTGGATTGGATTGATCTCATGGCCGTATAAAGCCACCGGAAGAATCAGAGTAGTATACAGCGCGAGTTTTGTTTTCGTTTGCAGACTACGGAACTTAAGCTGGTTACGAAGTCCGTAATAAGCCCTATTTGCAGCTGCAATACGCCTTTTCACCTCGCGGGTAACATCATTATCGCACGTCACTAATGTTCCAAGATACAAAAATTCTTCTACCACTTCAAATTTTTCACCATCCAGCACCATTTCGCTACCACCACCACTAATGAACCCACGTTGATTGCCAGTGACCATGTACTTCGTTTTGCTGGTATTGATCGTGAGTCCAATCCTCGCTGTCTCCCTCTTGAAATGCACAAAAGCCTCTTCCACGGCACGGCGATCAATTCCGATAATATCGATATCGTCCGCAAATCCCAGGAGCATATGCGATTTTGTGATAATGGTACCGCTTCTTTGCACACCAGCTCTCCTAATCGCTCCCTCAAGCGCTGTATTGAACAGTAGATTCGAGAGTGCATCACCCTGCTTTTATCCATCTAAGGTAACAAATGACGTCGATATTTCATCCGCAACCCTTACACTTGATTTCGATCCGTCCAACGTTATACGAATCAGCCGTATCAGTTTCGCCGGAAACCCATGTTCAAGCATAATTTGCCATAGTTCATTCCGTTTCGCTGAATCGCACGCCGCCTTGAAATCAATAAACAGATGATGTGTCTGCAAGTTGTACTCCCGGAGTTTATCAAGGATTTGTCTCAGGGTAAACATTTGATCCGTCGTTGATCGGCCCTCACGAAAACCTGCTTGGTATTCGCCGACGAAGCACTCTTCAAGCGGTCTCAATCTGTTGAACAGAATACGGGACATAATTTTGTACGCCGAATTAAGGAGGGTTATTCCTCGGTAATTGGCGCACTCCAGTCTGTGCCCTTTCTTAAAGAGAGGGCAAATGAGGCCGTCCAACCAGCTAGCAGGCATTTCCTCGTCTTCCCATATTTTCGACATAATATGGTGCAGAACTTCGTAAAGCTGCTCACTGCCATGTTTGAGAAGTTCAGCCGGGAGCTGGTCCTTCCCCGCAGCCTTATTGTTTTTCAGCTCTTTGACAGCTTTTTTAACCTCATCTAGTGTAGGTGACTCCACAGCTTGTCCAGCTTGTTGCAATTCTGCTACCGACGATAATTTTCTGCCGTCGCCAAGCGATTGTGTTTTGCACTTTGAAGAATGTTTGTCTCGGATACACCTTTCCTTTAATTGAATATTGGTTCTGACGTCCGATTTACTCTCACTTTCTTCTTTCCATTTTTCATGTTTAGCCCTAAGAAAAACCGATTAGCTTTTTATCATGCACCTTTAATCCAAAACATGTGAGAAAATATCACGCTGACCAATTAAACGTTGATTTCCCGCTAATTGCAGCAGATACAATCGTTGAGGTTGGATTCTTTCCGGAAGGCCACCATCGATGCTGATGATATTCCACCCCAACCGTTTCTGACGCCTTCATGGCAACGCTGCTATGTCCGTTATCCGTGAAATCTTGTTCGAACTGACGATTGTAGCCAATTCCTTCATTTCGAATTCTTTCCTTCCAATTATTCAATTTAGATGTCTGTGCTTGCGATGCGGGATTGACGGGATTGATTAGTTTAATTTATAGTTTTTAACATTTATCGATGATAAATCCCTCGAAAATTGGATGAGATACTATCGTCCAAAGATTATCATATTTTCGTAACGCTCTTCGATTTTTGCAATCACAAAGTATACCACGGTACAGAAAACATAGACGTTTTTCTGTTTGAGAGCGCTTTAACGTTGGTGTTGGGAATATGAGTAATTTTCGCAATTTCAGTCAAAACGGTATGAAAGCGTATCAAATCGTTTCCTAAGTGCTTTCTTCCTATCAACCAACAACACCCTAACTGCTGCCCTAATACTAACTGCTCTGCTTCATAGAAACAAGTTACCTAAAATTATTGGATCTTCCAAATATTTTTGAAATAAGAAATGTTTTATAACCTAAATCGCACGGTTTTGTTAGCTGTGCGGATATTCTGAACGTATTGCGTGGTATGTTGTGGAATCTCTTCGATAAGTTAAACATTCTTCACTAGTCTAATGGGTATTATTGGTTGTCTGTTGTCTTATGTAAGTGTTTTGTCTGACCAAGATCCCACCTCCCTCCCCTCCGAGCAACACAAGTCAGACAAAAGTGGTTACAGCAACTTGATTGTGACTAAATCTGGTGACATATGAGTTGCTGAAACCTACATGGAACATGCGTGCTGCGGTGCTGTTGAAGACGATGCAATTGTCTTTTGAAGGGTTCTTTGGAATCCCATTTTCCGAATATCTGAGCTTACTTCGGTCTTTCCTATTCAGATCATTATTATGAACTAAACTTTTCAGAGCTTCTTCAGAAATTTCTGATTTCACAGATCATACAATTCCTTAATATTCCCACATTTTCTGAAAACCCCAGATAATCCGAATGCTTCCGATTCCTAAATTGTTTGCGTTATCCGAAGTACGACAAAGCAACTCAGCTTTTGTTGATCCTCCATAATGACTGGATTTTTAATACTAACGGAAATTGTATAGATTACCAAAATTATTATCGTACTCGAACTGGGTTGGGCAGATATTCCTTTCGAAAGAAGAATAACGGAATGATGGCCAGAATATTCGGTTGAAAGAACGCCAGAACTTAATGAACTCAAGTCTTCATGAAGGTTGTTTGCTGGCTTCCTGGTGGATTGAAAGGTGAGTTGCTTTTTCAACTTAAACAATAGTTTTCTTTTCCAGTAAAGGCTGTATAATAGTCGGAAACTAAATGAATCAAAACTCCTGAAGGCCATTTCTCCTTAATCTGGCTATTTCGTCCATGGGAGCCGGCTAAGCGTGGGATCAAATTCATCGTTGTTGACTGGACTGTTAATTTTTGCTGTCGATTCCTTGCGTGTATGTTTAGACCTGTTTGAAATAGCGTGGTTATGCAAACAAGAACAGACAATATGGTGAATGGGGAAACGATAGGCGCAAGTTTAGATTTGGGAGCCGAAACTCTCGCGCTTGCTCGAGGTTTGTGGACTATGGAAAAGGGTATCAAAAGAAAGCATTGGCGCGAGCACATTTATTCTCATAATTCAGTAGACCCTCTTGACCGCCCAAGTCACCCTTTTCTGATTTAATTTTCTAGACCCCTTCTCATTTTCTACGGGTTTCATATAATCTCCAGACTTTACAGATTTATCATGGAATGCGGGACATTTTCCGGGACGCCTGGAAATGAGGGACACGTAGGCTGAATCCGGGACTGTCCCGCATAATCCGGGACGTCTGGTCACATTAGTCTACACTCAACTTACGCACGAATATCTTTTGAAAAAAAAAAAAACAGGTCCACCACATTGGCCAATTGCAGACAAATACTAACTTTAACACAAAATAGTAGGTTTGCTAGGATATGATGACGTATGTGGAAAAATGGTCTCCATACCAACATGGGACGTGCGTTGGCACCTTAGACTGTTGCGCTGATTGATTCAATGTTCAGTGAATCATTGTTACCCAACGACCAAAAACTCAATGGAATCACCAAACCATTATATACTGTGATTCTAGGAATAGTAATTTCAAAAAGTATTTTATACTATACACTTAAAAGAATCCTAATTAAAAACAGAAAAAGGAAAAATTGAGAAAATTTCACATTTTAGAGATCGAAATATCATTTTAGGGAGATAGATCCCGATATTTCTATCAATTCACTTTTTTGCACTGCATAGGAATATTTTTTTATGTACTGAATGTATAAAAAATTTGATTTGATTAATAGTTTATTTAAATATAACACCAACAGACTACAGACTAATCCCAATGATGTGTAAAAAAATATATGTATATAATAAATAAGATTCGTTACGGACAAATTAAACATCACATATTAATCATAAAAATTTAAATAATCTAAGCTTTAGTGCTGCGTCAATGACCTCTATCACTGAATACGGTGTAGAATCTCCTCCTTAGCACATTTCTTGTTAAGTGAAGTCGAACATCGCCGCCACTCTGTTAAAAACTCGTTGTAGGCCATGGATAGCATTGCCACATCCGTAGTTAGTACGACACGACGTACGACGTAGTTGGTTCCACAGTCGATCCTGCCCTGCAACACATCGGCCACAGTCATAGCTCGGCATACATTTCGTCGAGTACTCAGAGGCTCGAGACCGATAAGCTGACATCGGCTTTCGTAACTTGGCAACTGGAGTGGGTTGTTCCAAGGTAACCTGCGGAGGGCGAAGCGCAAGAAACGACGTTGAATAGATTCTATCCGTTCAGCAGCATTGTTGTAATTAGGGTTCCAGACCGCGGAACAGTATCCGAGGGTGGAACGTACAAGTGAGCAATACAGAGATTTTAGGCAATATACGTCAGAGAAATTTCTTGCAATTTTAAAGATACATTCAAGAGCTCTGGAGGCTTTGTCCACGACACTTGAGATGTGATTCCCGAAAGTCAGCTGCGAATCCAATAGGACGCCAAGGTCTTTAACACTGTGAACGCGTTCTATAGTTGTGTCGTGTAGCTTGTAGTCAAAATCAATATTCTGTTTTTTTCCGGGAGAAGGTAATGACCGTGCATTTAGCAGGATTCACTACCAATCTATTGATGGAGCACCAATCCGCAAAGGCGTTAATCTGATCCTGGAGAAATTTGCAGTCATCGAGTGACCTGATGCGCAAAAACATTTTTAAGTCATCTGCGAAAGTTAATCTCGGACTTTTGATGACATGATGGACGTCGTTAAAGTACAGGAGGAATATGAGCGGTCCAAGATGGCTGCCTTGAGGTATACCGGATGTTGCACTGAAAATAGTTGACCGAAAGTCATCCAAAGCAACGGTAAGTCTTCGCTCAGAGAGATATGAACTAAACCAATTCAGGACGTTTCCACCGACACCTAATCTATCAAGTTTCGCAATGGCGATTTTGTGGTTCAGTTTTTCGAATGCTGCGGATAAATCTGTGTATATTACGTCCGTTTGGGTCCGAGTAATCATTTGATCAGTTATGTATGACGTTAAGCAAAGCAGATTAGATGTTGTAGAGCGTCCAGCGGTGTAACCATGTTGATCGGCGTTTATATACTGCTTGCAGTGAGCATTTAGTGATTCCATAACAGTCAATTCAAAAAGCTTTGATATAACACATAGCGAAGTGATTCCCCTGTAATTGTTGATGTCGCGTTTGTTTCCTTTTTTGTGCACAGGAAACATCTCGGCCATTTTCCAAATTCCACTAGCGAGAGAGCACTGGAATACTTTAAGCAGCGGATCCAGCAGCCAGGAAATGCATTTCTTCAAAAAAATCGATGGAACGCCATCCGGTCCTAGCTTATAAGAAGATTTAAGCTGCGAAGCGGCTTTCACGATCCTTTCTCTATCAACATCAACAAAACTAAGAGTTTGGTTGGCCAAGGGAACGTTAGCCACTGCTGTGGAAATCTGATCTACGGATATACTCTCGATTTCGAATACGCTGGCAAATTTGGCGGCGAACAGCTCGCAAATTTGTTGTGTAGTGCTTGCCGATTCACCATTGAAAAACATGGTAGAGGGAAGGCCGACCTCCTTGCGTTGTTCATTCACATACTTCCAAAAAGATCTAGGATTCGATTTGAACTTCCGTTGAATTCCCCTTTGATAGCGTTGAAAGAGGGAGCTACTCAAACGCTTATACTCGTAGCAAAGATGGCAAGAAGCAACAAGATAACCGAGTTCAAAACTTTTCATACATCTCACCGGAGACACTGAAATCAATGAAAGTGCTTCCATCTGTTGCACAAAAACCAAGCATTAATACTATTTTTGAAGGTTTTTGTTTATCGTGTATCGAGAATGTAAATATAGAAAAGAGCACAAATCAAGCATAATTTTTCATAACGACGTATGTAACAAATATGAGGATTCGAGAAATCCTTTGCTGAAAGTTGTCAAAACCTTTTCTAAAACTGTTTTAAAACTAAATCTTTTTTCAATACTTTTTTCCGCTGGCATGCATCATTACAAGACACGTAATAAGCGTGCTTCACAGTAAAGCTCAGTTCATTCAAATTCTTTGTGAAAAACGATAAAATTATACATACACCGGTATGCTACACGTACGTCGGTGTACATTGGTCGGTTTTCCATAGTGCACGATTGACGCAACTGCAGTTTTGTTTTGTTTTGATTTTTTTGTTACATAGGTCGCTCTTAGTTCCCATATGTTAAAGCGACGTATGTAACAGTGAGACTTCAAAAATAGAAATTTTTACATACGTCGATTCGCAAAAAGATTAAATTAAAGAATTTTAAGATCTGAAATCAGTAAAATCGATGCGTATTATATAAAGCCGCGTGTGATTGTCACGTTGTATTAAAAACCCCGTTTTGTTTACTTTTGTTACATACGTCGTTATGAAAAATTATGCTTGAAATGTCAGTTACACGGCAACCAGGGTGGCCAGACCTACCGATTTCTCGGTAGTCCTACCGATTCACAGACGAAAGATCGAAAACTACAGATTTTTCAAAATTCCTACCGAGAACTACCGATTTTCAACCCGCCAAACAAAAGCACGGTCAACATAATAATCTTTCTTATAACCGATAGTCATCATAAAGATTTAAATTAATTCAGTCAATTAGCAGGCAATCTAATATCAGAAAAAAAATCTCAGCGTATCGCATGTACCTTAATTTTGTCTTATCTGTTGTGATGATATTTTGCATTAAATCCATATCCCAATCCACAAAAAAATAATAAAGACCGGATCAGAGAATTAAATAATTTTATCTTTTGCCTCTCTTGTGATATTACCAGGCTACTTACATCCTATTGTTTAGCTCTTTACCAGATCGTAACCAGGATGTCCCGGGTACTATTTTATCATGTTGCTTTTCAATTATAACAGCGGGCTTGTCATAGGCTGGGATATTACTGCATCCTTGACAAAGATGGTTCGAGGATCATCTGCATTTATTACTTGAAATTATCTTCAGGTTTGATCAACATTTAACAGTAACTTGAACAGTAATGTTATGGGCATTTTTCTATGAAAATTTTCACTAAATTTCATGAATTTAGGATTGTTTGGAGCCCGCCAAGATTTTGTTTTTGCAGTTTAGTTTTTTTTTTCAAATTTTAATCAAATTGCCATTGCCAACCATGGATATTGAGATTTCTATTAGATTGGAAGCCTTTTCTTTGAAGCGTAGAAACAACTAAGTGTCGTATTTCTCAACCAAATTCAAATGTTTTCAACTATTCTTCCGGTCCGATCCGTCAATAACTTTGGAAATACTTATAGTTAAATCAACATTCATTTAGAATGTTCTGCGAAATTGATTTTGAATCTGAGGAACGTGCATTTTCTCAGAAGGCCACTTTAGATTCATCTTTAGGAATATCAGTCAAATACTTGAAGCTGTCATATACCGCTTCCTTAGTTCTGCGGATTCGTATCTCAAATAAATCGAAAGATTAATTTTGTTTGCAAATGCATTGTTATATGACAAGCAGACCAATCCACTTTACAAAAGTGAAACTTTTCTGAGCAGCAACATATGTAATAATTATACTGAAATAGATTTCAAACATAAAAAGAACACTGCTGGACTATGTTCTTGTAGCTAGTTTCAGATTCAAATTAGAAAAGTGTTAGGTAATTTGATTTAATCTTAACTTAATCACTACTGATTTTACTTCTAATAGTGAAGTACATATCAACAAACAATAAACCCTGGCTCTCAAGAATGAACTTCTCAATTGTAATGTAAATCTTTGAAAAATTTCATATGAATTTTTTCAACATGATGCTAAATGTGCCTTAATATACCATTTCATATAATTTGATACTTTTCCGGCCTTCCGATAACTACCGATTTTTCTACAGTCAAACTACCGATTTATCAAAATATAATCTGGCCACCCTCGTACCATCTGTGTTTTTTGTTTCTGCAACGAGATTGATTCGTGACTTCTGTTTAGGCATATTTTTCTGATAGCCTTTTACTTTTTTCTTTAAACTCTGTTCTCCTTCTCCACAATAACAAGTTGCTCCATAGAACTAATAAGTCGTTACACATCCAATGCGTAATCATGATCATGGACCAAATGATTGTCGCGAGTTTTCCTTGTATTTTCGTTAGCTAGGTGTGTTTCCTGATCGATGTCAACATTTCCCAATTCAACTTCTCCAGCAACATCAATTTCGTTATCCTCATATTCGTGGCCTAAATCCATTGGAGTTGCTTCTTCGTTCGATGAAACATATATTTCCATCGGAGTTGATATTACTGCTGCAAGATTAACTGGGAAAAGCGATGGAGCTGCGAAATGCCTTAAGCTAAAATGGATTTAATAGCTGAACATTGTTATCATTGTTCTTTATGATCGCGCCCTTGAGATTTATTTCTGTGATTTGTAAAAGCAGAGTTGGCAAAATGCTTCGAGCAGATTTGACTGCTCTTATTGATACCCGGGTTTTGACAAAACTCGGTCCAGGGTCTCACATCCTTAAACATAATTTAATATACGCACTTCATTAAATGAAAATAAGATTGGTAAACATCTTGCCAGTTCACTTTTAAAGAAACTGTTTTTGGCCATCGCCTTGTATGAGTTGTTCGCATGGTGCAATGGCTCAGCTGTTTTTGTTTTATTTTATTGACATTTCTTCCAAAGATGATCGATTAAAATTAACAGTGTGCTAGTTCGGTTTTTGTTCACTTGGGGCGCTTATCGTGTCTCCGTAAAATCATAGAAGTCGGGTATCTTGTTGCTTCTTGCCATCTTTGCTCGTAGTTAAGTTTCACATAATGGCGTTTAAGTGGCAGTGTACGGAATCTAGTGAACCTTTTTAGAGCGGCTTTTTTTGATCTTTTCAGTAAGCGAAGATCTTTAGTCATCCACGGAATTCGAGAATCGCTTCGGACAACCTTTTTAGGGACGTGTCTATCAATGACATATGCCAAGACGTGAGATTTGTTATTAACATTTGAACATGATGGTGCAAATGTATTCACCGAAATGTTTACGCTTGTAATATACAACACGGAACTAATGTGGAAACTTCTTCCTACCTCATGAGGAGCTCCAATTTACCACCAAAAAGCTCATCGCTGACATCATGAGCTTTTCTCCTTATAATTTCCACCCCAACTGTACTGTGGTGAATTACAAAAAAAATGAAACCCACTAACGTTTATACTCTTTGGCAGGACATCTTGCGACAACTTTCAAAAGCATTTCAATTCGCCTTAGCAAGGATACCTTATATCACACTGCGCATGCTTCAGTTCTCAACTGCACCGAGTCCTTGATTCAGGATATCAAGCGAAAGCTTCCTATGCTATAAAAGTATTGATCTATAAGGATAGACTTTCTATAAGGATAGAGACTATAAGGATAGCTTTCTATCCTGTCATACTGGAGATCCAGAAGACATGGGCTACACAGCTTGTCAATTTGAAACTTTTATATCATGTGGAACAGGAAACTATCTCATGATTATTTGCAACAAAATTCAAACGGTTTGCGTCCCGAATGTCGATGAACAATGATGCCGTCATTATTGAAAAGATGGTTCATTGTCTGAAAATGATTCTATCCAGGCAAGTATTTTGATACCCTTGATGAGCTTTATATGCTTCAAGCATTTATCAATTGCTGAAATATAAAATCTCATTTGCAACATCATGTGAAAAAGAACAACTTCGCGAGGTCACCACAACATGGCATACAACTGACTAGAAGAAAAGCAAAATGCAATCGCCGAAACCATTTTGCATCATGGCGTATCTGCCTATCGACCGACAAGCCCCGTTGCTATGCCTGTTGCTAACTTCCCCTCCGCAGTAGTGCCTTGGCAACCTGTTGCCAACCACAACGGGCATCTGTTGAACGGTTCACTGAGAGAATGCGGCAGGGTTGCTATTCTCTCCCGTTTGAGCTGCATCGAGGGTGGAAGGTTGATGAAACATCAATCGGTAATGTGACATAATCAGACCAACATTTTCTGTGTTGTGCCAAGTGCGACATCTTTGTAGGCGTGTTATAAAACAGAAGTGAATAATGGAATCAAATTAACATATAAGAATAATGTAAAACGAACCAAACTTATGTTCACAATAAATTGTGAATCTCTGGCTCAAAATTATTGATTTTGAAATAAGCAACTCTTAATTTAAAATTTCGACAATTTCACATTTCAAAATTTTGTTTTCCTAGTTTTTTTATTTTTTTATCAATCGAAATTCTGGAATATATTATTATTACATGCTACAATCAATCGAAATTTTCAAATCTATTATTCATTATTCGCTAAGAAAGCAAACATGAACACGTGAACTAACATGTTCACGGTGTATTTTGAGTCACGGGTTCGTGAACAACAGTCACATTTTCTGAAACGTCCTGGAAAATGTGGTTGGTGTTCCCGAATCCATGATTTAAATCACAGGATATTTTTACTGGTTCACGAATTATAGAACGCTGTTTTGCTTGTACTGATTTTTCACCATATTAAATTCACTTTTGAAAATTCCGTGAGTACATTTAGTACCGAGCCCACATAATGGCAGTGGGTATGGCTTCCAAAGGTGGCACCAAGTTCCAGCAGCAACATAAAGTGTTCATACTCCTCAATTCAACATCAAGATAAGAATAGTCTTTATCTAATATGTGCTATTTTCTGTTAATCACCACCAACAACTCAGCGGTTTTCAGCGTTTTGATGCTAGAGTTCTTTTATGTTTTTTTTTCACTGTTTGCACTACGGATAACATCTATTCAGTTATTACTAACATATGGAAACATTTAGTTGAACTCATTCAAAGAACTCACATCAAACGCAATTTGATACGAGCCAATCGGAAGAGTGTTACTGCTAGCATAATTATTTTATATTGTGTCGAAACGTTGGGCATCAAATAAAGTCGTTTCTATAAATAAAGACTGCGTAACCTTAAAATTAAATGTAAAAGTTACAGTCGGTCCTGCATCAATAATAATTATTTAAGGTACTATATACGCTTAAAGTGAGTATTTTTGCCATAACTTCTGATCCCGTAGTCCGATAAAAAAAATCAGTAAGAAACAATGAAACAGGATTCCTTGTCGAAAGAGGTCGAAAGCAACTCGTTGCAAGGAAATCGGTTTTGGCAAGTACCTAAACGTTTGGTAGGACTTCTTTACACCTTTTTTGCGGAGACATATGTATTTTGGCCTAAACTTGTTATCCCATAATCCGATCACTCCAATTTTTAATGGGAAACAATTCAACAGTTCAACTTAGAATTCTGTTACCATATCCTCAGTTATTAATTGCAAGCTTTTCCAATGGTGACGAATCTCATGATATCTACACCAAAATGTTGTAGTCATGACAAGGAAATCGATCCCAAGTGAACAGTATTTAAATACATAGATGTTTGCAATGCTTTCAACAGAGAACACCTTTTTACGAAGAAAGCTTGACCGCCGAGGAATCCTGATTGGTTTATCTACTGACCTTTGTCGAAATAGGTGCTGAAACACCTGACATATACATGACGCCATTGCCGTGCCAGTAGTATCGCCACCTTGATTCGCTGCTTATCATACTTTTTCTTACGACTTGTGCTACTACCGACTTCGTTCTCATCGCCTCATGTATATTTTTTTTTCGTAGGGTGTCTTCGCCGAAGCACATCATCCAAACACGGTCGGTGGTATATGCTGTGTGACATAGATTTCCAAAAAAAAAATCTAAATCTTCAGTTTAAAGAGATCAAAGACGAAAAACGCTTTTGACTACTTAACAAGTCTTGGCGTACAAATAAACAGGAAAGTAAATTTTAGCGAGCATATATCTGTGACCACCGCAAGCAGGTTTTGCTGTGAACTGATTGGTTCCATTATTCATAACGAAATTGAACGACGTGTATGCTTTGAGAAGTTTTTACTGCTGTTTTGAAAGTAGAATACTTGAACATGCCGTACCTGTTGGGGCGCCGTTCCATGAAGTGTAGTAGGCCCGTATCAAACGTGTTCAACGTAGTTTCATACATTTCGAGATTTCTCTGGACCGATCCTTTGCCCTTGCCACAGTACGAGTACCGTTGTCCGTTGAAAGATTCTGTATCTCTCCGCCAAAGGTATGTATATTTGCAGAGGCTGTTCGCCTATGATGTGCTAAGTCACCGACTGAACTCCAATCAACGGTATCTTTTTTTGGGATAGAAGGTATACCTCCGTTTTCAGTCAGAACCGGTCAGAGTTAACGGAAATTTTTTGGAGAATTTTCAATGCTTGAAATCGGTTCACACCGACCCAAGCCGCTGCTATTGGTTGAAAATGGTTAATATGGTCAAAATCTTAGAACCACTGCCTCCCTTAAAGCTGTAACATCATTATTGAATTCGGCCGCATCGTTGTTGAAGCCAATCGACTGGCTTTCAGTGCAGAAACATCACAATCCAAGAAAACACCTTCCTCAAAAATGTTCGAAATATAAAGAAAAAATAAACAGAATCGGAAGTGGAGCAAAACCAAATGCAAATATATTTATTTTCAACGTTCGGTTTCCGCCTGCGATAGAAGCGCACGTGTATCGTTTTTTTATGGCAAAGTAAAAGAAATTTCAATAATTAGTTACATACAGTCCTTTTCAGGACTTAAACTATTTATCCAAGAAGAGGTATTGACCGTTGAGAAAAATCTTCACCCAGACAAACAAAATTAAAATTAAGATTTTAACAGAACAAACAGAATTAAAACAAGATTAAAATTTTCTAATTTATCCGTTTAAACGATAATGACGATTCTGAAAAGATCCTTTATTTTTAATAATGCGCTATTCCAAAAACTAATGCAGCTTAACGAAATTTACCACTTATGTAAATATCGTTTTCATCGATTTGGCAGTCGTCGGCGGAAAGTGCAATTTTCTGGCAAGATTATTTGGTTTTGTTTCTGTTAGTCATTGAAAATTAAATCGATTTTTTTCCGGACAACTATTTTATAGTAGAAGAGATCAATCCGAGATAAATTTTCTTGAAATTGTAACACTTAATCGCTTAGCGACGACAGAAAGTTACACCTCGGTAGTAGAATCACAATAGAAATTTCACTTCGTGCTGTTATTGTCCGACGGCCGCTCCATGAGTTTTCGCTAAGACGCCACCATTTGGTATAAATCTTCAGCAACGCCACTGGTGGCGCGGATTCGCAACAGATGCCAGTTTTGTAATCAACCTTTCTTCACATAAAATGCTGGTCAGCTGAGGTTGAATAATCTGCAACAACCATCCCGACGATCACCACCAATGCGATGGTTTTCCATTGAAACTGCTTTCAGCGTCCGCTATGCGTGAAATCTTGTTCGACCGCTTTTTGCGGAGTGCGGAATCTCGATCGAAACGGCTCGCGCGTGCTCGCGGACCTCGGATGTTCTTGTCCTGGGAGGGGTGTTGAGGATCATCCTCAGGAATTTGTTTTGGACCCGTTGAAGTTTGAGGTGGTGGGTTTTAGCGCATTCCACAGTCGTGCCATTGAGGATGATTTTACAGTCACCAGGCGGAACAAGTTTAGGGGATTTGGAGTGGGGGAAAATGATGACCTGGGTCTTCGCCGCGTTGATACAGATCTTCCAGCTGATGAGGTACTCTGTCAGGGCATCTAGGCCTAGTTGGAGTTTTGCCACTAGCGCTCTGATCACTCTACCGTTGTAGACGATGGATGTGTCATCTGCGAACAGAGACAGAATGCCGCCTTCTGGAGGTTCTGGCATGTCGGAGGTGAACAGATTGAAAAGCAGGGGCCCGAGGATACTACCCTGGGGGACGCCTGCAACGATGTTGTGCGCATTCGGGGGGAATCAAATGGATGTTGTTAGCATGCTCGTTGACGGCTGCTTCGTGTGGACTGACGATGTTCTGCCCAAGATTGTGTGAGCTGACGAAGTGACGACCTATTTCAGCGACCTGCTCTGCAGGAGTTATCAAGCGATTCTTAGAGCCATTATTGTCTAGTGGGATCAAAGGTGGAATGGGCCGAGGCTTGGATTTTAGAATTTTGGTCATTTTCCAGAACGGCTTTGCATAATCTGGGAGAGTGCGGATCTTATTCGAGAAGTCGTTATTTTTGAGGTCTACCATTCTGGCCTTGATAACTTTTGTGATTCGATTGCAGCGTGCCTTAAGCTCAGGCAGTCCAGTACGCTGAAACTGCCTGCGAGTGACATTCCGCAATCGAATCAATTGTTTGGTGAGTGTATCGATGTTTAAGGAGTTGCTTACCTGCCGAGCCGTCGGGACATGCTGCTCTCTGGCCACCGAGATTGCCTCTTCGATGGCGCACAGCTGGCGGTCGATACTTTCCGGCGTCTCTGGACGCACCTCGTAATCGGCGGTGTTATCGACTCACTGCTGGAACCGCTGCCAGTTCACTCGGTGGTAGTTCCGCCGTAACTGCTGGTGCCGATTGACCGAGGAGCCCAGTTCCGCCACCACCGGATAGTGATCCGAACTGAGCTCCTGGTATACAACCGGCTGCGAGACGTGGTCACTCAGGTTTGTGCGCGTGCCGGAATGCAGCTTTCTTGTATTTAATAAAGTAAGCTCGTTAGCCCCACCCCTTTGTGATCTGATATGGGTGTAAATATGATGTGCACTCATAACGATTTACAAAGGGCCGAAGCTAATGAGATTAATTCATTAAATACAAGAAAGCTACCTACCACCGCGAGCTATTTTGATAAGGAATTATAGAGAGCGGTCCCGAAGCATGGGCAAGACTGGAAATTCAAAGCATCCTGTGAAATTTTCTTGCAAGATGCTGAATTTGGTTAGGAGCTGTTAATAGTTCAAAATACGTTTTGTTGAAAAAAGTAACAAAATAAATTTGACCCAAGATGAAATTTCTTCATAGTATAAAACATAACTGCTTGACGTCTGTCGGTCTGAGCGGCGGTCGCCCTCCGGTGTGTGGTTGCTGTAGAAATTTCGATCTCAGAAAGTGAGGTTTTTGGCAAGATTCTTTGGTTTTGCTTCTGTAAGTATTAGATTTTGTTTCTGTTCATGCATTGGAAATGAAATCTATTCTTTCCAGTCCATCATTTGATCCGAAATAATTGTTCTTTAAAGTGCAACACTTAATCGTTTGGCGACGAAGAAAGTTGCCCTTTAGTAGCAGAATCACAAGCATGCGTCGGAGGGAGATGAGGCAATAAATTTGTTCGAATGGATGAAATCACTAACAGCAACCAAGCTACCATGGCGATGCCACCGAAACAGGCCATTTTTGCAATCAACCCTTTCTGTTATGAAAATGCTAGTCCTGAGAAAATCTAACTACGACCATACTCGATAGCTTTCCGCCACAACTTGGAATAAATTTTCAGCATCACGCGAGATCGCAACAGACGACGTTTTTGTAATCAACCATTTCTTCACATAGAATGCTAAATCGTTGAAGTTGAATGATGACCACCGACGTCGACGATCACCATCAATTCGATGGTTTTCCGTTGAGTATGCTACTAGTGCCATCGTGCTGCTGTTTCCGCTCTGCGTCAAATCTTGTTCAAACTGAAGATAAGATCCAAACCTGCAAGCAGCTTGATTTTGATGTCTGTGCTTGCGATACATGCACGTGAGTGGTTGTTTTACTATTTCAAAATTGTTTGCCAATTTGCAATAATAAATAGTTGAAAATCTGTATGTTTAGAACAATATAGAACAATATAACCGAATGATAAAAAAAAATTAAAATCCATCTAGAAACGGCTGAGATATTAACGTTCAAATCTATCATATGACGTGACGGTCTCCGATTTTCGCAACCGCAATGTGTTCCTCAATATAGAAACGACAGACGTAGTCCTACGTCAAAACATTCAGTGGGAATTGATCCTTCTTCAATAACCTACTTTGGTAGAAGTAAAAAGGTGCCCTCTGATTTTTGCCTTTCTCATACACCAAGGTGTAATGAAAAGGCGATATATATTCACTTCCAAGACGATTTTGTGATAGAAGGTCTGGAGACCCATAGTGTTATATACCTACCAATCGACTCAGCTCGGCGAATTGAAATGATGTCTGTCTGTGTCAGTGGCATAGCCATAAAATTGGTCTGAGGGGGTTTCCCGAACTTTTTTTTTTCGAAATTACTTTTAAACAATTTTTCTCGGGAAGGAGGGGTATGTCCAAAACCACCCCGTGGCTACGCCACTGGTCTGTGTGTATGAGTGTGCGTGTGCGTGTAAGTGAGCAAAATAAAACTCACTCATCTTTTAGTCACTAATCTTGGTCCGATTTGTTTGCATTCGACGGGGAATCCTGTCCCATTGTTTCCCATTGAAAATTGGCCAGATCGAACTATGGGATCAAAAGTTATTGCCAAAATACGATTTATAGAAAAAAAAAACACGCTAAGAAATTCTCATTCAATTTTTTTTTTTAGTGTATCCAATGTACAAGAAAGGCAACAGTAATAAAGATAATCAATTCAGTGCGTGACCTCTCGTGTTTTGGACAGCAGAACGATCGCGCGATCGGTCGAAATATTGTGTTCTGCATTGCGCGGCCGGTAATAAGAGTAGCCATCGAACAAGTAAGTGTAGTCCGTGTTTCAGTCGTCGAGAAAGAAATAAAATATCTATATTGTGTTCGGTGGCTCATGCGCATGTCGCACGCGGTCGAAAAAAGCGCCTTCTTTAATAGTTTGCTGTAGCTATCGAGCAAGTGAGTACAGAGTGCTGTGCCTCTGTGCGGTCGTCCAAAACGCGAATCTCCTTAGTTTTTATATGCCACCGGGCGTGTATGTTTTAACTTTTAACTCATATTAGTGTTATTTCTCATCCCATAGATCGCATCGCTTACTAAAGTGAATCCAGATAAATAATCCTTTGTAACATAAACGATATCCTATCCCAAGACAATCGTGGAGATGCAGAGGTATACTCGGTTTCTAGTACAAATGAGAGTCGGACTAACAATCCTTCCATTCCTATATGACCGTAAAGACGTGGCCGGCGCCATTATTGACTTTAAATATTTGAGCTCCTGAAACGTGTACATAGAGAATGGGTTAAGCATATGCGGTATTTCCAAAAATTTCGTTTCAGGTGGTTCGAAACGAAATTCCGGAATTATGCGGAATTTGAGCACGGCGAAATCTGATTTCTTGATTTCGCTTCGTTTCGTAAAATTACAAAAATTTCGCTAGAAAAAACTACACCCAAAAAACAAATCTGACAATTATTGTATAAAATCTGGGCATATACAATTCTATAAGCTTTTTATACAAATATTGTATTAAAATAATACAAATCTGTATTATTTCAATACAATATTTGTATAAAAAGCTTACAGAATTGTATATGCCCAATTATTATACAGTTTCTGTAAGGTTCTTATGCAGAACTGTATTAAAATCTGCCATCCCCTGGTTGGGTGTAGCTTCTCACGAAATTTAACGGAATTGCGCGGAATTTCGAAACAAATTGAAACTAAAATTATGCTTTGTGTTATAAAAAATTTCGGCTGCGCCTGAACTAAATCATAAAACCATTTTCTACACTTTACGTTATACAAATTTTTTTTAACGCGTACTTCTTCTTTTTCAATGGTTTTACGTTCCAACTTGGCCTGCTTTTCCACTTAGTACCGTGCGGGACCGAAATCCGTACAGCACCGAAATCCGTCCACCTCATGAGATATCAATAAATTAAAGGGGGTTGAAGGTGATTAATGAAGAAATAATTTATCTCATCCTGTTCAGATACTTGGCAGTAAGCTTTTACGGCATAGAAATGGAAAGAAGGCTTTGAAATTAAAACAACAAAAATCAAAAACAAATCGCCACCCACCAAACGCGGAGTTTTGGCCGCCATCTTGTTTTCATGTAGAGCATAATTGCACCAAAAGTAACTGTGATTTAATTGCTAATTGCGAATCATTACATAAGATAAGCGGAATACAAATCGAAGGGATCGCTTCTCAAGGTGCGTATCGAACTATTTACAGTGGTAGTTTAGTCAATCAGAATGCTTCAATTTAAATATTTAGTTTAAAAATAGCTGTACGGATTTTGATCCTTTGATTCGAACGTTTACGGGACGTTTACTATATAACCCCTTTCTGGGTTGACAAATACGTATTTAGTTTTCTTCTATAAAACGCCTTCAGTATTTTGTTAGAAATATCTAACAGAGAACGAAAAGTATCTTTAACTTTTCTATCCTATTTGTCTAAATGTAATCAGATAATCATGTAATCAGACCTTTTTTCGCATCTTTGTATGTAACTCTTTGCATCTCTTCTGAAATCTTGTATAACACAGATGGAAATTTTCCGTGTAAAAAGCTTTCCTTCTACCACTAGATGTCGCAACAAACAGTGGCTAAAATTTGCCAATATCTGATTCCAAAGATGCACTACCCTGCAACAATTATATATGTTGAGTCGACTCCTCAACCGTTCACGTAAGGGCCACGTGCCACAGCCTGATATGTGTAAGAACATAAACGGGAACCTTCTTACGAACGAGCGTGAGGTGATCCAAAGGTGGCGGCAGCACTACGAAGAGCACCTGAATGGCGATGTGGCAGACGAAGATGGCGGTATGGTGATGGACCTGGGGGAACGCGCGCAGGACATAATTCTACCGGCTCCGGATCTCCAGGAAATCCAGGAGGAGATTGGCCGGCTGAAGAACAACAAAGCCCCTGGGGTTGACCAACTACCAGGAGAACTATTTACACACGGTGGTGAGGCACTGGCTTGAGCGCTGCACTGGGTCATTACCAAGATTTGGGAGGAGGAAGTTTTGCCGCAGGAGTGGATGGAAGGTGTCGTGTGTCCCATCTACAAAAAGGGCGATAAGCTGGATTGTAGCAACTACCGCGCAATCACATTGCTGAACGCCGCCTACAAGGTACTCTCCCAAATTTTATGCCGTCGACTAGCACCAATTGCACGAGAGTTCGTGGGGCAGTACCAGGCGGGTTTTATGGGCGAACGCTCCACCACGGCGAGTGGTACAATTTTCAATAAGTCCGTCCAGCTATTTGGCTTCGCCGACGACATGGATATTATGGCACGTAACTTTGAGAAGATGGAGGAAGCCTACATCAGACTGAAGAGGGAAGCCAAGCGGATCGGACTAGTCATCAATACGTCGAAGACGAAGTAGATTATAGGAAGAGGTTCAAGAGAAGACAATGTGAGCCACCCACCGCGAGTCTGCATCGGTGGTGACGAAATCGAGGTGGTAGAAGAATTTGTGTACTTGGGCTCACTGGTGACTGCCGAAAATGATACCAGCAGAGAAATTCGGAGACGCATAGTGGCTGGAAATCGTACATACTTTGGACTCCGCAAGACGCCGCCGAATAG
Source organism: Armigeres subalbatus (assembly GCF_024139115.2). Classification (NCBI taxonomy): domain Eukaryota; kingdom Metazoa; phylum Arthropoda; class Insecta; order Diptera; family Culicidae; genus Armigeres; species Armigeres subalbatus. The sequence goes on along the minus strand of NC_085140.1, from coordinate 202,043,708 downwards.
AAGGAGTTCGCCGCCGTACCAAACTGACAATCTACAAAACGCTCATTAGACCGGTAGTCCTCTACGGACACGAGACCTGGACGATGCTCGTGGAGGACCAACGCGCACTTGGAGTTTTCGAAAGGAAAGTGCTGCGTACCATCTATGGTGGGGTGCAGATGGCGGACGGTACGTGGAGGAGGCGAATGAACCACGAGTTGCATCAGCTGTTGGGAGAATCATCCATCGTTCATACCGCGAAAATAGGACGACTGCGGTGGGCCGGGCACGTAGCCAGAATGTCGGACATTAACCCGGTGAAAATGGTTCTCGACAACGATCCGACGGGCACAAGAAGGCGAGGTGCGCAGCGGGCAAGGTGGATCGATCAGGTGGAAGATGACTTGCGGACCCTTCGTAGACTGCGTGGTTGGCGACGTGTAGCCATGGCCCGAGCCGAATGGAGAAGACTCTTATATACCGCACAGGCCACTTCGGCCTTAGTCTGAATAAATGAATGAGTCGACCCTCCATGAATTCTGTCAAATCTACACAAAAGTAGCCGCCTAAGAATAAATTCATATTTTTTTAAATTTTTGCGTCAAATTTTTTATATGAAGTGACAATTAAGTGTCTCCATATTGACGCCACAACTTGAATTCCAAATAATCTTAAAATAGTGATGGAATGTTGAGATTTTGAACAGGACATTTTTTTGTCTTTGTTTTTTGTACAGATACAGTACAGATCATTTAGCATATGTATGGCTTTGTGCTGTGACAAAAAAATGCATTTGATCATCGTTAGGAGAAGTGGTTCAAATTTGACGGTCACTAAAAAAACCTTTGGGAGGCAAAACAAACAAACCGTCCTGCAAAATCAAGACGGTATTCAATCCAAAATATCACTAACCACATAACGATAATTTTTCTATAGTATCTATCTTCTTCTTCTTCTTAATGGCATTACATCCCCACACTGGGACAGAGCCGCCTCACAGCTTAGTATTCATTAAGCACTTCCACAGTTATTAACTGCGAGGTTTCTAAGCCAAGTTACCATTTTTGCATTCGTATATCATGAGGCTAACACGATGATACTTCTATGCCCAGGGAAGTCGAGACAATTTCCAATCCGAAAATTGTCTATACTGGCACCGGGAATCGAACCGAGCCACCCTCAGCATGGCCTTACTTTGTAGTTGCGCGTCTTACCGCTAGGCTAAGGAGGGCCCCAGTATCTATAGGACAAAAAATACGTTAGGACAAAACTACTTTGGCTCTCCGGGGGGATCCAGCCTCCCAAGGGAACATGTCTCGCCACCTTCTCCTACAGTCACGTCCCCAATAAATCCAATCGGAATTTAAAGTTCATCTTACGAATTTCTCCAGTTCGATCTATACTCAAAAATAGTATTTGTGGAATGGAGTCCTGTTCATAGCGTTTGGATCGTGAGAGAATCCAATAGAAGTTCATAAAGTACGCGCTTAGAGTTCTTCCTTGGCAAACACCCAACGGTCTACAACCTTATGAGAGCCGGTGCAGTATCCATACCTTAATACATACACTGCAGAAGACATGGAACATTATGAGTGTCGCATTTGTCGTCAAAGCTGTTCTGGGCGAGCTATATGCCCCACGGATTATCGCTTAAATTGGCCTGAATATTGTCCCTCGGCCAATGAGACAACGAAGATTTTTGATTTTTAAAAACACAGGGCAGGTTATGCACAGAATGAACCAATCAGATCTATGTGTTTTTTGTTAAATTTATATTATTATTAGACTTCACTTTTAGTATGAGAGTTTTTTGAGACCGAATGCCGAATGTGTAACTTAATTTAATTTATTTTTTACAAATACCTAAGTGTTCATGTTGGCAAACAGCTCCGATGAATGTAAAATAATGTATTTTTCCAAATTTTATGCTAGAACCGATTGCAAGATAGTTCGTTGGTCAGTACCAAGCGGGTTTCATTCACGAATGCCCTATCACGAGACCTGCTATAGCAGTTTATGTACGAACATGGTTTTCCAGAAAAATTAACACGGTTGAACAAAGCGACAATGGATCGGGTGATGGGTGGAAACGGATTAAGGTCTGTCGTGCCTGCTATTCAACATCGCTTTGAAGGAAGTTTATGTCAATAAAAACGTGACGAATTCGAATAAAAATCTGGCATTTAAAATTAGTTGGGAGTGGATGAGACTCAATTAAATTAAACTCATATGAAAACAAGTTCCAACAAACAGAACATTGATGTGTTTAGTCTCTGCGGTCATCAGCAAAAACATACATCAAGCAATCATATTTTTATCATCGATGGCATGATAAGTAGCGTACAAAACAGGGGTTCCAATATAAATTAGTTTTGCTTTTTATTTCCTGGAATCTAGTATCATCATCTCGGTTTGTGTTGAACGAGACCACTTGCCGCGATACGGTCCTTTGCCAATAAACAAGCGCACACCGTCTCCATACCACAGTATTTTTCTTCCCGGAGCTCCGAGCGCATTCGTTTCAAAGAATTTCGAATTTTATCATTATACTTTTAATATAGTTGAGAGCGAGTTTCTCACTCCATTCCACCGGTTTTGCTATATAATGCCATTCGAAGTGTATCGTTTTGAATGATGACTGCCTGCCTGCCAAGCTCGATCTCTGATTTACTTGGAATGGCGAATTTAATATCTTCCGGCGAATTGCTTCCGCCCACACGACTCCAGCTCGCCGGGCTTGGGCTGCTACTAGCGGGATTTGTCGTTCGGTCGCCTCGCAGCGTATCTATCAGTCAGTGGACTATGGTAAAGTAAGGGGAAGAGGGAGCCACACAGCAATATATATATTTGGGCGGTTTTATTAGAGAGAACTGAGATAAAACGGAATATTACTCAATTGCAAATTAAATAAATCAAAATAGCTTGTTCAATGGAAAATGCATAAATTGCTCCAAAATTTATTTTCCCGACTGCGTGCCTTTATTTAACCAACCGTCAAATTTGACAAATCGAGACATACCTGTATCGCTTTCTTTCCCGTAAACACTTTCCAGCTTCCGGCAAATAAGAACATAAATTTTCTCCCGAAGGCGAAATAAAATCCAAGCTGCACATAGAACGGGGGAAAATTGACTATACCCACGATAAATTCCGAATAAATAATTTCCAATTTTAATGTCTTGGCTGATTTTAATTCCTTTTTTATCTCGAAGCCTGGTAACTGGCGGTAGCATGAATTTGTTTTGCTCATCGTCAATGGTAATCATTATATTTATTCGTTTTCCTGTTTATTTCGACTCGCTTGATTTTCTGCACGGCGGGATGCCTAGTCGATGATGCCGTTTTTTATTTGTTGCGCTCCGCGAAGGCAAGGGAGAGATGCACAGCACACGCGTATTCCACCCCGGGGACTTGATGCAACTGATGCCATAATCCTCGGTTTGTTTTGCATTTTAGCAAGCGCTCGAACGGTAGGAGGAGATTATTGGCGCAGACTATAAAAGCGATGAGATTGAGTTGCCAACTGACGGCGTGGGTGAGGAGTGGACTCAATTCGACTGGTAACAAAGTTGAACTGATAATTCAATATAATCCGTCTCATTATTTAGCGGAATATACTTGAGATAATGTGGGCTGAGTCCTTGGGAGTACACTAATAGTGTGGGAATCTGCTTTATTATGCATCTTCAGTTAGCGTAAGCCAATTCAATGAAAGTAGTTGATATCCCATGTGTAGAACGATGGGATGGTCATATTTCATGTCATCTTCTCCGTTCTTTATAAGCCTTGGATATACTTATTAACAATAATCAATTGAATATTCGTAATAAGTAGAAGGATTTGTCCATCATGTGCGGGCTTGTTCGATATTTCGTTCAATTCAAACTACATTTCCGTTGTTTTATAAGAGTAAACATTGACGCTTAAGATATATTATGTATTACGCATGCACGGGACTTGTCTATCCATCTATCCAGCCACCGATTATTCATTTTAAGCTTGAATTAGGAATACTTGGTCAAAGAAGTCAAAATAGTACAATCGGATCTATCCTTTCTCTCTGCTCCCGATCCAGACTCGCACTTTTAGAACCTTTTCTTCCAATCCACTTTTTGTTTCCGTTCTTTTTCATGCCCTCCAAAGAGCATTAGAGCTAAATGTTTTCAATACGTGAGCCAGTACGCTTCTCTAGTAAGATCCCTTTAGTTCTGGTACGGTTCAACTGCACAGCTGAATGGATGGGAAAGGAAAACACACAGCAAATAGACTCCACCAGATGATGTAACTCCTTTTTGTTCCCCGGCTGCCGAGTAAAGAAGGTACCCAACCTACCGGCGTCGAATCCCTATCCTGGCTGCTACCGTCCATGTTGCGGTCCCATCGGAGTGCTTCTCCGTAAGGAAGAACAAGTTCAAAGCCTTGCCCGGTCAAAAGACTTACAATCGGCTCTCGTTGAGCTCAGTCGTCTTTCCCCGCTTCCAAGTGAATGTACAATAGAAGAGCGTGGAAAACTAAAAATACAATCATTTTTATTGCTCCAAAGCTGATGCTTCCAAATGACATTCTTGCTCTCTATGTGGTGAGACGGAACTGGCTAAATTTTGCGCCCCTCGCACTCCCCGGGGACGTTCAATAGAGGGTTAATAACTATTAAATTTTATACTCCGGTTCGATCTTCCCGCCCATGCTGCACCGAATGCAGCTCAGCTCTGATCTCCGTTACGAAAAATAAAACTTTTCCACTCCCCATAAATACTAAGTTTTTAAGCTTGGGAGCAAAGTTTCCTTTCTTGATCCCAACCGAACCGGATAGAACGAGTGTGGGATCGTTCCGAAAGCTTCAAATCCCTAAACGAGCGTACATGCACCGAGCAGCAATGATATCGGCAAGAAATGTGTGCACAAAGGTCAGAACTCCGGGAGGATGGGTTTAGCCGAAATTCAAAATTATTGTTCGTCTTTTGTGCTCGCCCGTAATCGTTGGGTATATTGGGTGATGTCGAATCATGCATGAAACTGTCAAAAACCACATCACCCAACCACCGGAGCGGGAGCTGCAGTAAGTTTGGTGCAACTGTAGCCGGAGCGGTGCCAGTTTCAGGTCATAAATATCCGCTGCATTAACTTTAAGGGTTGAAGTTTATTTGAAAAGTTTGGCTCGATTTGCTGTGAGCATGAAAAATTTTAAACTTATAGCAATCATCGATCCTTGGATATAGCAGACATTTTTGAGCGGTAAAGTAAATCGATGTTTATTGTCTTTCACATATTTGGAAAATTATGTGAAAAGAAAAACGCAAAATTCAATCAAATTTTCAATTATTTCTAATCGAAGTGTTTCAAATTAGAAGTGTTTCCAAAAAACTCTAAGAATTTGAGAATCTTTAGTTTAATTACGGAGATTGATTACGGAGTAACAATCAAATTAAACATTAGGATGGCACTTCTTCAATTTCTCTAATGGGGCGCCTTCTTATTCCGTTTTATTTGATGCCTTGATGCTCTGGACAAAATTTCAGCCAAATTGGTCAACGTTTCGGTGGAGTTAAACTCATTGGAAGTTTATATGGAAACATGTATGGAGAAACATCGAAAAACACAAATTTGAAGCAAGTTACAATTCACGATGAAGAACCAATGGTACTCATTCATTGTTTGTAGAATTAAATACATAGTGTTGTGCTGAAGCCGCCATTTATAGATATACACTTTCAATGAGTTGAGCACCGCCCAATCTTTTGCCGATTTTGATGAAATTTTGTCCATGGCATCATGGCATCAAATAAAACGGAACAAGGGGCAACCCATAAAAACAATTCTAAGTTAATTTGAGTTTTTTCTCTGCTAGTTTTGCCTATTGAGAAATCAAGAACTACCCTAGAGAAGTACAACCATTCAAAATACCCCATAAAAGATAATTAATACATATATTTGAAGTAAGACTAAAATGTAGTGAAAGTCATCACGAAGGAATAGTTCCTCATTGTGCTGCATGAAAAGATAAGTCGAAATCAGCAAACCACTTCTAACGCGCTAAAACAATCAAATATCCCCTATTCCTCGTTCCGGGCAAACGCCGCCGTGCTACAAGTGATGACATCCATTAATGTCTTATTCTGGGCAGATACCTAATTTATATAATAGAAGAAAACACTTTTAACGCGTTATTCAATGCAAACGCGTACGTATTTTCAATGAAGTAATCACATCCATAATTAAGTCATTTAGAGCAACTGTATACTTTTGACAAAGAAAGTGCATTCACTATTACGTTTTACCTAACAAACAAATATTTCCGAAAAAAAGATAACAGATTTTGTCGAATAACAGGCACATTATTCGAACAATACCCTGAAGACCCAGATATCCGAAACCTTGGAAATATTTCTCTTCTGAGAGTATGCAAATAAATCTGGCATGTTTGAATCCTAAATCACATTGTTTGATAGTTCTGAATAATCAGACACGGTATCTATCAGATCAATCAAGACTATTGCAATGTCCTCATCGTCGGTATACACTCAATCTAGTTCAATAAGCATATGCGCATCATGCAAAGCCTATTTTCTAGAATGCGGGATGCTCAAGGTACTCCTAAACGTTCTGGAGTTCAGCTAACGGTATCTACCGGATTTATCAAGGCTTTTGCATTGTCCTCATGGTCGGTATATGCCCAATCCTGTGCAATAGGTATATACGCTAAGCATATGCGGTATTTCGAAAAATTTCGTTTTAGGGCATTCGAAACGAAATTCCGCGGAATTTCGCGGAATTTTAGTATGGCGAAATCCGATTTTTTGATTTCGTTTCGTATCGTTTAATTTCAAAAATTTCGACTGAAAAATTATACTTTTAACGAAATTAAACGGAATTTCGCGGAATTTCGAAATGAATTTTTAATATTTCAAATTTTCATATCACAAAAAAAATTGGCTGCGCCGCTGAATAAAGCAATTCAAACTCTATTCAAAATTTTATACATATAAATTCCTTCATTAAATCTCACCACGTAACACAATTCTGTATCTTCAACAGAAACACATTTAGCTTTCCACTTAAAAATTGATGCATAGCTGTTGATTTAAGTGACCTAAACATAATTTGTACATCTCATCGTTTTGGTATGCTCTATTTTTAGTTGAGTTGATTGAGTTTTATTATATGTATTATTGTATGATGAGGCGATTGTTCGATCTGTGTTCTAGTTGTGGGAACTTTTCATTAAACGAAATATTCCTCACTTGCAGAGTTGTTACGAAGATCCTGAAATATTTTGCGCGCCAAATCCGCGCCGACTAAAATCAAATCTTCGCGACCCACAATTAAAATCTGAGCAAATACACGTGAAATATCAATTTTGTTATCACAATTTACTGATCATCTCCTCTCAAAGTTCTTTTTTATAATATTACTTATTTCAAATATTATTTTAAACTGCAACTTTACATACATAAAGATCAGATCATTGAGAAATTGGGCACTTTTAAATGTGTACGAAAAACTTTCTAAAAATGGAACAAAGCTTATATTATTTTATTCCATATAAATAACATCGAAGAAATACTCGCCGTTTTCTGTTGATACCGCTTGGCAGCCGGCGCACACCTTCTTTAGCCATGATTTTGCCTAACTGTTTCCACCAATTCTTCATTTGACCAATGTCACTGATAACTGTTCCTTTGGTCTTCAATTTCTGGTTAATTATCGCCCAAAATTTCTCTATTGGATGGAACTGAGGACAATTTAATGGCTTCAGATTTTTTGGGATGAACTGGACTCCACTATTGTTGTACCATTGTAGCACTTCCATGCTGCAAGGGCAGCTGGCTAAATCTAGCCAACACGTAGATGGGCCATCATGGAACTGAATGAAGAGTTAAAACCGGTTTTTGACGCAGATGAATTTTGCAGTACTGTGCATAATTAGTATTTCTTTTCCCTTCCTGGTGGTGAATGGAACTCTTCATTTTTCAACTTAATTTTCCAAAGTTACATTAATTTTTACGGTCTTACAAATATTTTTTTGGTCCAAAATCTATGCGGAATGCACTTTTTTATGTAAATTTCCAAGCCAGTGACGTGCTATAGATAGGCGTCCCACGTTTCGCAGTTAAAAACGCTTGCTGTTAAAATAACTGAGTTTTAACAACCATTAATTAGAAACAGTGAAATGAACATGGCAGGCCTGGTAGCGAGTCACTTTTTAGTGACTTGGTCACTATTTTGAGTCTAGTCACTAAAAAGTCACTATTTGCATCCAAAAGTCACTAAAGTCACTATTTCTCAGAAAATGGTCACTAAAGTCACTATTTTTGCATTGCCTGTTATAAAAACGTTCAGAATTCAACTCATTTGTACCTATTATGATCAACCGAATCAAATGTTTAAACAGGCTTGGTGGTCATATGGCTCCCACTTCTGTTTCTTCAATTTCCGCTTCCGGTTCGATATGAGCGAAAAAGCTTATTTGTGGCGTCCAATTTAGATATACTACCCTTTCGTTACTACATTCCACATTGGCAACCCGTTAACTAAGACAAACCCAGGACAAACCTACCGTCGTGAGGGGCTTCTTTTGAATCCGGGGGCTCCTTTGGATTTTTGATTTTATAAAAAAAGTAAACGAAAAAAATACCAAATTTGAAACAGAAACTTGCTATCTAGCTATCAACAAGCCACCCGAATAATGATAATGGCAATTTGATAGTGATTCACGTTGTTATTCTTGTTTCAAAATGTCGAAAGTAGCCCCCGATTTGTCAAAAAAAGCCCCGCACGACGGTATGCCATAAAAACATTACCCCCAAATTCCAATAAAATTCCGCATGAAGTCGTGGCGAGTGCAGATGTGTTCTCGGCTTGGAGTGGGCGAGTGACTGCGTCATCAATTCCTTATCATTTCCTGCTAGGCCGTGAGGACTTTGCCAGGGCCGTTATCGAGGGTTCAAAAAATACAAGAGCTTTCGAACTGCAGTGCAGATTGAGGTTAGAAAGCAAATCCCATGCTTCCATCCATTGGTTCCCTGTGCAATTTTGATTTTTATGGATAATCATGGAGTAACAACTACGAAATGCACGATCATCATGCTCTTGCTCAACCAACCAAATAAAATGTGAATCAGGTAGCAATATTTAAATTTGGGAAATCTGCACCCAAGCAGTTCCAAGTGTGTTGTGAAAATCGTGAGGTTATTTCCGATTCATGTTAACTAAGATCTTTTTCTTCATGAATGGAATTTGTTGAAATGCGAAAGGCAAACAGCAAGTAAAGAGTACATACCCTCCGGTGACAAAGATAGTGAACAGCTTCAGTTTCATCACTTGACAATGATGTTTGATGTTTCTCAACGTCAGGGGGAATAATGAGCGATAAAGCCGTCGATTACAGAAAGTACATTATGATTGTTAAATCCGTTTATGTTTATTCAATCTGCCTCGCGACCCTTTGAAGAAAAAGTTGTAGAAGTAATTCTGGCACAAGCCACTAAATTCAAAACTTTTTGATTGAAATCGTTTCAGAAATATCACATTTTTATAAAAAGATTCTGTTTGTTAGCAAATAAGAAAAAACACCCAAAAAAACTGAATGAATTGTTCGGATTTTTAAAATCTAAAGTAAACCAAAAAACTAATTAGATTTAAAAGCATTTTTTTAACTCTGGATTATTTGGCCACCTATTTTTAATTAACTTTAATACTAAAGTCTGCCATTTAGAAATATTTTTTTTCAGAATTTTTAGATTTCTATTAAGAGACCATGGTTTTATTGAATTTTAATTTTTTTTCCTCGGAATGCCACGTCGAGTTAAACATCTCAAAAACTTCGTTTAAATTTTTTATTAAACCATAATTAATTAACAGGTAAAATCGTATTTTTTCAATATTTTCACTATTTTAATTACTTCAAACAAATGATTCTAGCAAAGATTAATAAGCTTTGTGAGTCCAAATAGTTCACCGTCTAGGAATCAATTAGATAATTTATTATCATTTTTTAGCTGTTATAAAGAAAACTTTGGGCTCATATGAAACAACAAATATTGTTGTAATTATCAACATAATTTTATGACACTACTTGTAATTCACTACCCGTATCCGTGACGCCGGGTAGATACCTTCTCGTGATGTGTTACTTAATATGAGGTACCATGGTCACATTGCTAGCTTCTGGCTGATCCAACGAATATCATCCTCAATATGTACTTAAATGTACAATAATAGTACTGGCCTCTTGCTTCCATCCTCTCCCTTCTTACGATGAAGATGGGCGTGGCCAGTAGCAGATATCCTCATGTTTTTGTTTTTCTTCTTGATTTCGGATAGCATTCTGCATACAGATTTCAAAAATAAAACACTAGTTTGCAATCTACGACATATACCGTAACAATGCTAATGCAACTTGCAGTTCGCTACCCAGTTGAAAACTTCATACAAAAGTCACTTTTTCTGCAATTGAAAGTCACTATTTGGTCACTTTTTCGTCATCGTTGGTCACTAAAGTCACTATTTTGAACGACATTCACCGCTACCAGCCCTGACATGGTGATGTTTCAGAAGTTGTCCTGATTTAGTAGATTTTCAGATCTTTGCAGATTTAAGAATGCTCAAGTCTGATAACTCATTAATTTCAGATTCTTGAACTGATTCATATCCTTCCGATTGAGATCATTGTCATGACCTAAACTTTTACCTTCAGATATTTTTGATTCCGTATATCATGGAAATCTAGAATTTTCTCACATTTTCTAGATCATGCAGATCCAGATTATTCAAACGCTTCAAAATCGTACCGATTCTCTGTCACAATCGTGCCGGTGCGGCGGGTTTTCCGTAGGGCAGTTTGTTGTTGGCTTGGCCAGCATTGCTGGTTTTAAAAGTTAATATTTAGCAATAAACGTAAATGTCTGCGTTCGAGTTTGTTGGTTGGCATAACATTAGTTTACACCCAATACACAGATAGAAAAAGTTGTTGAAATTTACACGAAAGTAATGCGCATAAAAATAATGCCAAAAAGAGCGTAAATTTAAACGCTATTTTCACCTGAATGTATGCAATTTGTATTGCATTATGTCACTTTTTATACGAATAATTGTCATAATGCTATGTAAATTGCATACATTTATGGCGAACTTGTTGGAAAAGATTCATGTACGCCCAGAATAGTGTAATTTTCCACGTCTTCATTATTTACGCGTCGATTACTTTTCATTATTTTTTTCTGTGTAGCTAAAGGCTTATACATTGTTCTCAAGGTCTGCAATGATTTATAACTGTTGATTTTAAGCACTATAATCATTTTTTGTCATTTTTTTCCATCTAACAGTTATATTTTTTCAAGTGATTTTTTTGTGTTTGTAACTTTCGCTTCTCTTACAAAAATAATGGATAAAAAGGAAGATAAACATCATGTTTTAAAACATATTGTATGGATGGTTCTGTACCAAAGTAATTTGGTAACACTGGCGACCACCTCGTCAGAGCTACCGACTGAATAGTTACCAAATTAATTGTTACCAAATTAATTTGGTAACACTGGCGACCACCTCGTCAGAGCTACCGACTGAATAGTAACAAGGCAGTCTCGATTGAATTGTACCATCATGTCCTAGCTTTCAGCAAACACGTACCTATTTTTTATTGCTAAATCACAGCAAATAGTTTATTGGAAATCAGCAAATATTTTTGTACGGAAATCTGTTCTTTTTTTTTATTATGCTCACAGATAGAAAAAGTTGTTGAAATTTACACGAAAGTAATGCACATAAAGGGAATGCCAAAAAGAGCGTAAATTTAAACGCTATTTTTGCAATTTTCATTTCCAGTCACTTATTTTCTAACAGACAGCCATTACTACAGCCAGTAGTAATGGCTGTCTGTTAGAAAATAAGTGACTGAAAGATTTGTCCGCAGAAGATGGTCGAAGGCCAGTAAATCGACCGAAACGTCCGGACAATCTGGCAAAGTTTTGTTTTGTCATTTTTCGCCGAAAACAAATCGATGAGAATCCCCACCAGCAATTTCGCGGCGATTGATCCATTGTAAACATCAAATCTGTTGATTGCAGTTTAAAAATCGGCTTTTTTATTTTTACTGAGGTATATTGGAAATATTAAGCTATGAATATTTTTACGTTGTTTATGTTAAGGGGCATACTTTTGAAAATGGTGAACAGGTACAAAACTGATTTGTTACTTATGTCTTATGTTACTACTTTTGTAAAATTAAGTCAGATACTCCCTATGGCATTTGGGTAACAATATTTTACTTTAAAATTATTAAACAAAATTTAGTTTTCTTTCATTCGTATTCTTTTTTCTTCGTTTTTTGCATTGTGTATATAATGCAAAAAAAGGTATTCAATAAAAATTCCGCGGAAAAAAATATTTAATTTCGTTTCGTTTCGTAAAATTTCGAATCAAATAGACCTCGATTTCGTTTCGTTTCGAAATCTCGGAAGTAAATCTGAATTTCGTTTCGTTTCGTTTCGAACCAACAATAACATTTCTAATTTCGTTTCGTTTCGTTTCGTCAGAAAAAAATGTGTTATCGCATACCCTTAATATACGCATCATGCAAACCCGCATCTTCAAGGTACTCCAAAATATTCTTGAGTTTAATTCTTTTATATTTATCTAATTTTAATATTAATAGAGTCGAATTGGATTTTTTGCAATTCCTGATCATAATACCTGGTTTACAGTTCGTCTTTGAGTGATAAAACGGCCTACTTTTCCATGCCAACCAAATGGGTGCTTTAATGACCATTATGCAACTCAAATGGGTTGCATAAAATCCATTATAGCACTCATTTGGGTGCTATAATGAAAAACCAACATCAGAACATTAGTTACATGACCACATTTTGCTGAATTAGCTTGGGTAAGTGTTCAAATAATGTATTTTCTGCGTCGCATCATGAATCAAATAGTTTGATGGACATGACATCATAATTTTCCAAATGCAAGTTCATCTATCGCCGAATGGCTTGAAGAGCTATGCAATGTGGTAAGATTCCATGGAATCTGATAGTTCTCTACAGCAAAATGATTTGTTCGCAAGAATGATCATGTGGGGTAAAATAGTCTGTAAAATTTGGTACATATTTAACATACTGAAGCCCATTTTTCGTCATTGCAAAAAATAGCGTGTGCAACTCGTTGCAAAACTCGATTTTTTCAGCACTCGTAGTATTTATCCAACTCGGCAAGCCTCGTTGGATAAACGTACAACTCGTGCTGAAAAAATCATCTTTTTGCAACTAGTTGCACAAACTACTATTAACGACTTAGTACTGATTAGATAATTGTGAATAGCTTTGAAAGAGAGACACTTGTGAATCGTAAAGAGTTTAAACATGATCTGATTAGATCGTTTATTCGTATCACAGATTGTGAGATAACAGAGCGAAACACGATCGTTATCGTTCGTAACTACACTGTATGTGTATTGGAATCTTGCATACAACAAGTTCATAGTACCTTCCAGATCAATCAAGACTTTCGCAATATCCTCATCATAGTAGTCGAGCCGTTGCTGACATAGGTCTTCAGCCGTCCTAGTCCTGCGTATGATAGCGGAGAATGGGGCTTCCGAACTCCGACGACAAGCAAGTACTTTACGCGTTTGGACAATTCTGACATTTTGGTAGCTTCCAATCGATATGCCCTGAATCATGCTCGTTTTGTTTGCTCTAAACCGCCAATTATACCAACTACTTACTCGCCACGAATACTGGGGAAGAGGGCTTCCGGACTTCGACGTCAGGCAAGTTTGTTGTGTTTTTGAACAGTTCACCGCGTGATACATCTGCATCTTCCAGGCGCCGCTCTTTAATGTAAGCTCCTACCAATCCACATCAAAGGCATTCTGAGAGCTATTCTGCTTGTGTTAATGTTCACGAATCTGAGGCAGCGCAAATCGAACATCTCTCCCATTCTTCATTACGTATATATTACCAGAATGTGAGAGGGCTCAGAACAAAAATCGATAATTTCTTCCTCGCGGCTGTGGATTCGACCTATGATGTTATCGTATTAACAGAAACTTGGTTGGATGATTTAGTTTTATCCACCTCTACTTTTGATGAGTTCCTTCACTGTATTCAGAATGGATTGTAATTCCATGAGCAGTCGCAAAACTAGAGGAGGTGGAGTTTTGATAGCAGTAGCGTTCAATTTAAGTTGTAGCATCGATCCAGCACCGGTGAGCAACAAGTTGGAGCAGACTTGGGCTAAAATCAAACTGCAAAGCAATTTCGTCAGTATTGGGGCGCTCTATCTTCCTCCAGATCGCAGAGACGATCAGAGTCTTATCCAGCAATACATTGAATCTATTGATTAACTTAAATCAGTCTGATATTATCATCCAGCTTGGCGATTACAATCACCCTGAATTACATTGGATTCGCTCTGAAGAAGGGAGCTTCAAATAAGATGCTTCTCGTTCACGTTTGAATACAGCAGGTAGCTTATTATTTGATGGCTTTTGTTTTCATGGATTAACCCAGATGAATTCAGTGCTGAACTATAACTCAAAAATACTGGATTTGGTCATGGTGAATGACCAGGCTCTGATGTTAACTTCAGTCTTCGAAACTATTGATTCGTTAGTTCAAGTCGACGCTCATCACCCTGCTCTTGTGATCGCAGTACCTGTGTCCTTGCCTACACTATATGAACCATCGTTAGATAACCCTCGGTACGACTTCCGACGTGCGGACTACAATCTACTTAACGATGCACTTTCTTCAATTGACTGGCAATTTTTGGATTTTGATCGAGATCTGGACGTTATGGTGCATCTGTTTAGCGATAAGATATAACGAGTAAGTGATACGCATATTCCGCTGCAACGTCCGTCTCCGAAACCTTCGTGGACAAACCGTAAGATGAAACGAGCTGCCCTTTGGAATTACCGTTACTTTGCTCAAAACGACGCTTTTGGTCCGTTTACATATTCGCTAGTTCTAGCGGACAATGCTCGTTACGTCAATAGAATGCAACGATGTCTCCGAACATGTCCCAAAAAGTTCTGGAATTTAGTCCGCACTAAGTGGAAGGACGATGAACTTGCAACATCAATGAGCTTACATGGCTTATCCGCTAATACAACTGCCAGCAAATGAGAATTGTTCGCTCAACACTCCAAGAGTGCTTTTTCGAGTATGCAAGTTTCAGCCTCCCAAATGGATGCGGCAATGGTCGTTCCATGGACGCCGGCTTGCAAGTCGATGCTATATACACAGACTTCGAGGCTGCTTTTGATCGTGTCAATAATGAAATTCTTGTAAACAAGCTGGAAAGGTTAAGAGTGTCTTCCACGATCGTTCGCTGGTTGAGATCTTATCTATCCGGAAGGTCCATGAAAGTAAGAATAGGTTGCTCAAATTCGGACAGTTTCGTCGTTCCCTCTGGTGTTCCCCAGGGTAGTAACTTAGGGCCACCTCTATTTTCATTATTCGTAAATGATGTGATGTATGTAGTGCCAACTGGACATCGAATATGCTACGCTGACGATATGAAATTCTTCATGATGTGTGTCGAAAAATGCAGCACGATATCTATCAGTAGAAGTTATCATTCGTATCATTACACATACACCCTCTGCGAGCAACAACTGGAACGGCTAAATGAAGTGACAGATCTCGGCGTAGTTCTGGACATCAAACTAACATTTCGTTCGCATTTAGAGTGCCAGATTGCTAAAGCTAACAGACAGCTAGGTTTCATTTTCAGGATGACTGACGGATTTAATGATCCTCTCTGTCTGAAATCCCTCTACTGTGCATTGGTGCGTGGTGCGTTCAATCTTGGAATCTTCGGCTGTGGTTTGGTGTCCTAATAGAAGGATATGGATCGAGAGAATTGAGGCTATTCAACGGAAGTTTTTTCGTATAGCCTTACCTAATTTACCATGGCGTGGCGCGTGATCACATTTATATTTTTGGACATATTATCAGCCTGGAAATTTTGTTTCTAGATATATTTTCTGACGCATTCGAGCATATGTACTCCAGAACAGTTTGGACGGACATCCGAAAAAACATATTTCAACACATTTTTAGTTCTTTTTATACTAGTTTTGGCAGGATAAAGCGAAAAAAGTAAGGAATATATTACAACCTATATCGCTTTTTTATCGCAAGATAAAAGAAAAATAATGACGTTCTTCGTCTTTCTCTTCAATGGCTCTACATTCCCACTGAAACTCGACCTGCTTTTCGACTTCGCACAATAAGGTCCACACTCCACCCACAGCCAACAGGACTGAAGCGTTAGCTAGCAAGAATTTATATTGAAACTGAAGTGATTTCTCAGGTGGTCAATCTTGTGCCGTGTATTGATATTTGAACAAGAAATAACGCGGTTCCAGTATGTCGTATACGCACTTGACTCAGCCGAAGAGTCATACAAATCGCGAACACGAATGAACAAAATACATACGATTGATTAAAACATCGTCAATAGACTCGCCATCTGATGCACATTTCTAGACCAACATTTGAAAAGGGCGTAACAGCCAAAATTTATTTCTTTTGATTCTTCGTCTACATATATAGTTATATATGTGGACGCAGAATCAGAAGGAATAAATTTTGGCTGTTACGCCCTTTTCAAATGTTGGTCTAGATTTCTGTTTTCTGCAGCTACCGTCTGTCCGGCTCAGATCCTTACATTTACATTTCCTCTCTTTCATACCTTCATTCTACTTCCCTTCGTTCCTTCATTAACAAGTCGCACCTCAGGATTGAAAAACGTTTGTCGCATTTGTCAATCTGCGCATCAACGAATGCGCTTTCTGTCTAACGCTCAGAGAAATTCACATACATGGTCTAAACATATTTTAAATAATCAGATGGTCTATCGTATTCACTACACAGTAGACTGTCAGTTTATTTAAAGATTAAGTCATTTGGCGAAGAAGATTTCAAGTTATTGAAAGATTTCCTTTACCATAACATGGTTGGGTAGCGGCCGATCCTTCTTCGAACAGCATAGAGCCAATGGTATTCCAAACCAATCGCTTCTGGCAGGATATTAAACTACAAATCATCTCACCAACTGTAACAGTTTCTTCAGAGGATTTAATAACTTTGATGGCTTTAGCGCCAATTTCGCGTGCGAGATACCACCCGTCTGTTGTTTTGCCCCGAGACGATACCTCGGAGGATATTCTTGAACGGTTGCTGGCTAAATACTCAAAATTACCTGCCAAATCTACGGAAACTCTACACGCAAAAAAAGCGTTCATGAACTCGTGACCTAACAAGATCACGGCGTTTATTGAGTCACAGTTTCGGGAACAACACTAGCGTTTTCTAGAACGTTCTGGAAAGCGTAACTGGCGTTCCCGAATCCATGACTCAAATCACGATGTATTTTTGTTGGTTCACGAATTTGGGAACGCTTTTTTTTGTGGCCAAATTTATGAGCCCTTAGGTCCATTTTCAACAGGAAACAATGGGATAGGATTCTCTATCGTATGATTTCTGTTTTAAGTAAATTGATTAAGGGCATAGTTGGAAGAGTACAACGATGGCACCTGTCCGCTGACACGTCTCTCCTACGTACATTCAAATACTAGGAATAGCGTCGAACAAAAGTTCATAATTCGAATTACTAACCTGGTATTCGCTTATAGATTTACTTCCCGTCATTATGAACATGTTTCTTCAATGGCTCAAACTTCGACATAAATCAGATGTTTTTTAAATTTATTTATTATCAGACTAAGGCCGGAGTGGCCTGTGTAGTGCATAAAAGTCTTCTCCATTCAGCTCGGTCCATGGCTGCACGTCGCCACGAAAAAGATTGTCGCTTCGATTCCCTTTGTTCTGCTGTCCGTAACATGTGTGGTACCTAACTGTCAAATCGTATGTATTTTTCCTTCATTGACATTTAGATTCCCTATCCTCGCCAGCAAAAGATGTTCCGGACAGCGACGACAGCGACAATGTTTATCTTGTAGCTAAAATATCATTTATCTTACGTCTCACGTGACTGTCCATACGCAAACGTGCCAACGAGGCATTATTTGAATTGAGCCTCAGTAGGTCATGACTTACTTACAACACGTTTGCAAAACAATCAGTTTTTCCCCAGATGGCACGACTCCACACATACGTATTACGATGGAACACAGATACGTATTTCGATTTCAACAATAATATTATTCATAATTCTTGCCCGAAAAAAATACTGAAAAATACGGAGCGAATGTAAACTAGAGGTGTGCGCCGGTCCGAAAATCGGCGGCGGCGTTTGTCAGTGGCGGCGGTAAATCGGTGTGCAGAGTTTTTACGTTCATTCCGTGAAGATTTTTTCTGCATTTTTACAGGATGTTTTCAAGACTTCAACAGGAGACTCTTTTGAAATTCGTCAGAAAAATCTGATGAGCTTCTCCCGAAAATTCTCTATGCTTCTCCAAAATATTCATTTGAAAATTATTTTCGTATTTTCTATGGCAACTAGTTTGAAGTTTTGAGAATGAGTTTTCGACCAGAAGGGTTTTGGCCTAATGGTTTGTTCAGATAAATGACGTATTCGGTCAAACGCCTATGGATGAAAAGCTTTTTATTTGAATAACAGGTTAGGCCAGAAGTAGATGACAAATTCCATTAGGCCGAAATAAATGTTGGTCCGAAACGACTAGGTCGAAAGTACTTTAACCGAAAATTACATTTGCCGAAAAGTGACAAACAGCCGAAAGGCTCTTTCTGTCGAATTGGTCATTTTACCGAAAAAGTTGTTTGCCCTAACCAATCCAAAGGAGAAAGAGAAAATCTCTCACTTATCATGTCTGTATACACTTTCGATAGGTAGCATACCGTGAGAGACGTTTTTCGGTAGCTGTTACGATATTGAACTGATTCGGCGGGCTACAACCCATGATTAGGCCCCAATTGCGGGGGGACCGGTTCTGATGATGCATTTTAACTTGTTTTACACAGTTGTGCAAAATAAATATGGTCTTCAACATAAAATGAGCGAGAACAAAGCGTTTTATCAAACCCCCTCGGTGGGGGCCGCCTATCCGAATCAGTTTTTTTTTCAACTTGTATACAAGTGCGATAGTTTTGTTTTCATGGCTTGTTATGATTCGAAGAGGTTTTGCCTCTCTTTTATCGTTGTTCGTTATCTATTGAGAGTGATTTCTGCAAACCCTGACCCTAACAGTTTATTTGGCTGGAAGCGTCATTTGACCGAAATGGTCGGTTTACCGAAAAAGTCATTTGACCGACTAGAACATTTATGGCCGAAAATGCCGTTTGGTAGAAATGGTGGTTTGAAGAAAGAGTCATTTGACCCTGAAGTCTTTTCTGCAAAACAAACATTTCAGCAAAAACTAGAATATCAACAAACAATTTCAGCTATATGAGCTAGAGGACTAATTTTGGCCATTTAAGCGATTTATTCTTCTTCAATGTTTGTAGGGCGTTGTGGCATTCGGAAAAATGGCTTTCAGCCAAACGGTTTTTCTACGCTCAAAAATTTTATTTCAATGATTTTTTTTATTTCAACGAGAAATCCTTTGAAAATTACACTCGAAGTTTTTTTTTAAGTTTTCGACGTAGGATTTTCAAAATTTCAACTGAAACCGAATGTTATGGATTTTTTTAAGATATTAGTGATATTTCCACGAAAATTTCTCTGGAGATCTAACGTTATGATCAATCGGAAAAATCTTCGGAAATTCCTTTGAATCGCCGGTGCTTCCACAAAAAGTTCTGCGGACTGCTTCAGTTTTGAATCGGCGGGGAGAATTTATTATAGACCACCGGTGTGACCAATTTTAAACGGCGACGCGCCGATGCAAAAATGTCGGTGTCATTCAGAATGGCTACCTTGCGGCTCACTAACACAATCTTATAATTACTCACCTCCACACTCCGATTAGCACCGTTCAATTAATTTTTATTATAAAAACCACACCACACCTAAAGGATGGAAATAGAATCAGAAAAATTATCAGAACTAAATTTGAATCGCAACCTTTGTACACATTGCACATCCCTGTGTTGATTAGCTGCTACCCAATTACACGTTGGCGCATCTTGTCCAGTATTATAAAGCCGGTTCTCAGCTTATTGGAGGATCCACAGATTTGGTAGAATGTAGCCACTCGATGCCCGCTTTTCACACTTTCTGTCATTTCCTGCAAATTTCCTGCAGCGCTACGACTTCAAAGTTGTGGGGATGGAATTCATCGTAGATCATCCTATCGGATCCTGCAAAGCCTAGTGACTTGCCGTTCCATATTCTGAGCTTCCAATCGTGTTCCTGTAAAGACCCTCGTGTCAGGTCTGTTGAGTGTCCCGCCAAACACCAGTACACGTTCACTTTGGTGAAGCTTGCTGCGGATAGATGCAGCTTTTTATAGAAGTTCAACAGAGCCCACCTCAAACACCACCACATCCTAGGCAAGCCCCACAACCCGTAGTTATCTAGGGAGGGATCGTCAAGCCCATAGTCCCTGCTGTCCATGCTGAGAGAAATATTCGCAGTTTTCGAAGAATCTGCCGAAGCGATGCGAAGTGCGTGCTTTGAAAAAGTAGGGTAAGACGGTATAATATGCCCCCCCCTAAGGCAAATCCTTGATAACTTTTTACTTCTCAACGCAATTTATGCAAACTTTGTGTTATTTGGTAGTCCAGGAAGTTGCAAATGTATTGCCCGTGAGTAATCATATAAAAATATTACAGATAACACGTAATAAAGCTTTTTTGAAAAGTCGTGAAACAATGGATTTCATAAAGTGCCTGGCCAATACGCCCCACCTTAACCAAAGACGTTTCATAGCCCTTCATTAGTATTTTATCAATCCCATAATAAAAAGGTTACAAATCCTTATGTGCTTGACATTAAAAAACCAACATAAATCCATTTAAGCAGGTTGGAATTACATTTCAAAAGTTTCCATATAATTTGGTAGCAACTGCTGCAAGCTCGCCACGCTTGTGTCCAGTTGGTAAGGGCATATCGTCCTGCCTACACTGGGGCGTTTTGACCAGTGAAACATATTTTTGAAAATCGTTACATTTTTGAAGATGGAAGCAATTTTATATCATATTAACTACTGAGAAAAGTTATTTGGTTGCCCAACTGAGTGTTCCTGTGCAAGTTTTGCGGACAGTGTGCAAGCGTCGCTCCAGAATATTGAGCAAACAAACATGAAAAGTTACATCAAAACTGTAACTTTTTGTATTTTTCTATTATTTTTATTACGTAATACAAAAATACTCTCATATTCACATAGGATGATGGTTTTACAAATATTTATAGGTACCAACTGATTTTGACCCTTAGTTAGTTATAGTTTTCTAGAAATCAAAGTGGGGCGTTTTGGCCAGGTGGGGCGCATTGTACCGTCTTACCCTAATTACTATTTTTTTACAGATGTAAACCCCATTGGAATATTACACAAACATACTAGGATGTTAAGAAAATTATGTTGAGCTTTTTAGTGGAATATCATAAAACGAGTTTGAACCTTCCCATTTGATTCCACCACTTGATTGTACCTTGACAGATACGTATTTCGACCTCAACAGTAAGGTCGTCTACAGTGAAATCAAGTACGAGACACTGAATACGACCTTACTGTTGAGGTCGAAATACGTATCTGTCAAGGTACAATCAAGTGGTGGAATTAAATGGGATGGTACAAACTCGTCTTATGGCAAGATACGAGGATGGTTGCTTTCTGTTAATAATATCAATTACTATTTATTGCAGCTTTACGCATGCTATGCCAGTTATAAGGGTAAGAAGCCTTGTTCCGGTTCTCTTCTATTATTTTTTAATTGATTTTTTCTGCTTTTAGCTGACTTCGTGCCATGTCGCCGACAATAAACAGCCAATTAAAACTTCTCAACTAGAATCACTAATGAAACCTGCCAAATATATTTCAATTCAATTATAGAAAATATTCAAAATTGTATGAATACAGCAAAACTCTCAGGAAGTTATCTAAAGTAAAAAACAAATTGACTTTTTCTCGAAGAAGGAAATCACATCTCAGGTAAACAATATAGAACCTAAATAAATTAAGTTCCGACCCCAGCACGCTGGAAAGGTTAAATGCAATTTTCAAATTTCATTACCCATTGTAGGTGGAAAACGATTTAGAAACCAGATGAGCTGCCATCCAAACTTCGCTTTGTTCGCTCATAGTTTTCCAATTTGACCTTCTGTCTTTCCCATAATAGGCAAAGGAAAGACGTTCCTGTGTCGGTTCCATTGAGGTGACGCTTCACAAACGTCAGCTCGTGACACTTGTGACAAGCGGTCAAAGCAGCCGGAAATGAGAATAATGCAAAACCGGTTGATTACGTATAGTGACCAACGTGGAATCAACATCCGGATCCAGCAGCAGCAGTTCCTGTCCGGGAAGGGTGTTGCCATGGAATGAAAACACAGCCCAGAACAAAGCGTTCCGTTGCGTTGTTGCCATGATGCTGATGATGAGCTTGCGTAAAAGCGGGGATGGCGGCTGCAGTACTTGAAAAACAAAAATTTATCCCATTATTTTGCTGGCCAACAGGGATCAACAAGCTACCGATAATTACTCATATTGAAAGTTTCACGCCCCACACTCCGCCGCGTGCGCCTGGCTCTCCATGGCGAAATGTGCTTCCGAAGCGCAGTGTGCGCTCCAAACCACTTTCGAATTATAATTAATGGAAACTAATTAAAATCTCGCAGTAATTTTAGCAAATAATTATAATGCATCATCGAATGAAATTTAATAACAATGATGATAATAACGCAACACGCATAAATACGTACGCAGACACCCCGTTTGTGAGTACGGTGCGCGATATTATCAGTGTGGAAAAAGTAAACAGACTCGATAAGTAGGGTGAGAAGCGAAAATAGTCAAAAACCTGGTAGGCAAAAGTACATTTTTAACAAGTAAATTTTACAACTTGAAAGTGCTTAAAATCATATAAAATCTACAGAGATTTACGTTTATATTTTGATCTTCAAACAATTTGATTATCATGTTAAACCATTTTTGACAGTGAATAGTATAAATAAATTTAAAACGTGGGCTACACTGTCAAAACAATCTAGTTGGCACTACCCTATTAAAATGTGCATCGAGCGAGGTTTGAGGTTTTTCACCGGGCAGGTCGGCCTGGACGAGTGATTGGTTTGTGACGTTGTAATAAGTTTCAAATATGGGACGCATCGCACATACATATCCAATTGGTTTATTTTTTTCATTCCGCACCTGAGTATCTTCAATCGTATATATTGATGCGCCCAGAAGCAATTTATCCACTTTTAATTGCAGTGCTGGGCGCATGGCCTTCACCACGATGCTTCCGGTATTTATTTTGATTTCACGATAGGCATGGTTTATTAATGTTTTGTGGTTTTTACAAGTATTATATTTTTGGTTCACCCAAATATGGGTTGGTTGCGCTTCGATTCAATCAATTGCGCTAAGTACAATAAATGCGTTGATTGGCGCGAGTATGGTATTTGGAAATAATGAGAATGACATGAGCCGCTAGGGCGGCCATTGTACCTGATCTGAGTAATACATTTGTGTTACAAAGTTTTGAAGTAAACATACTTCTACATCACCAGGAGCTATTGATATTTGATTGAGAAAAGATTGGTAGACCGCCAGCTGTCCGGAGCATGGTACAACTTCCAGAACTTATTCTGCCCTCTTTACTTCAGTCAACCCGCTGAAGTCATGTAAATCAATATGGCGGATACAACGCTGT